>NW_028270174.1:7192659-7504534 GCF_037043375.1 Chiloscyllium plagiosum
GGAACTGCGGAGTGAAGCAGGAGAGAGAAAGGAAGAGGAGAACAGGAAGGGGGGGGGGGAGAAGAGGGAGAGAGTGAGGGAGAGAGAATGTGGGGAGAGGGAGAGAGTGGGGGGAAGGAGAGAGAGGAAGGGAGAGAGAGAGAGAGAGTGGGGGAGAGGGAGAAAGTGGAGAGAGGGGGATGGGGAGAGAGGGGGAAGAGAGGGGAGAGGGAGAATGTGGAGGGACAGGGAGAGAGTGGGGGGAGAGGGGGGAGAGGGAGAGAATGGAGGGAGAGGGAGAAGAGAGGGGAGAGAGTGGAGGGAGAGAGAGGGGAGAGAGTGGAGGGAGAGAGAGGGGAGAGAGTGGAGGGAGAGAGAGGGGAGAGAGTGGAGGGAGAGAGAGGGGAGAGAGTGGAGGGAGAGGGAGAGAGAGGATGAGGGGGAGAGGGGGAAGAGAGGGGAGAGTGTGGAGGGGGAGGGAGAGGGAGAGAGTGGAGTGAGAGAGTGGGGGGAGGGGGAGAGGGGGAAGAGAGGGGAGAGTGTGGAGGGGGAGGGAGAGGGAGAGAGTGGAGTGAGAGAGTGGGGGGAGAGGGAGAGAGTGGGGGAGAGAGGGAGAGGGAAAGATTGGGGAGAGTGGGGAGAGGGAATGGTATAGAGAATAAGGGGATAGGGTCGGGAGGGGGAATGAGGAGGGAGAGTGGAGAGGAGAGGAGAAGAAGGGAAAGACTGGAAGAGAGGAGTGTGGATGGAGAAGAGGAGAGTGGAGAGAGAGGAGGAAAGTGAAGGGGAGAAGAGGAGAGTGGAAAGGAAGAAGTGATGAGAGAGAGAGTGGTGGAGAGTGAAAGGGGGAAAGGGAGGAGAGAGTGGGGAAGGAGAGATGTCCCAACCCGCCTGTAGGATTCAGCCGGGAACATCTCGGGGAGTTGCAGCCCAGATTTCCCATGTAGTTTGATGTTATAGTTATGGGTCACTGCAGAGTGGTGGACAGGTGGGTGTGAATGACTGAACGGATGAGCCAGGATAAAGAACAATGCGGCGGGTTTACCATCCAATCGTTTCTGGTGTTTAATAATCTGTTGAATTGAAATCATGATGAATCGAGTCAAAGAGATTTTTATTCTGGGGTGTGTACATGTGTGCAGAGCTGTTTGTGAAACGTCAGTGTGGAGAGAAATTCTGTTCCAGCTACAGATGGATGGGAAGGTTTCTGGGGCAGCCTTGCCCAGGCGTCTCGTGTCGAAAACACCCGCTACTTTCGAGGGACGAGGGTAAAGCTCAGGAGGGATTGCTCTGAGTCGGCTCCTTCATGCGCCGTGAGAGTGGGGACTGCATTCAGGAAGCTCTTGTGACTTTAAACCGGGGTGGGTTGGTGGGAGGGGAGAGATACGCACAAAGTTTCTTTAAAATGCCATTTTGACCCTGCTTGTTAGATACCAACATCCTTCCCCCGGCCTTAGGGTATCGTGCCCTCTCAATAAATGAAAACTCATGCTGGCTTCCCATCGATGCTGTCAGTCAGGAGAGGTTAGAGCAGCAGCATCCGCCAGGATTAATGCGGCAAGACAGAGGGAAGGTGGAAAAACTGTTTCATTTACTTCCCAAAGACAGATGAACAGGTGACTGACATGGTCTCATGGGATCAGATTTGGCTTTCAAATGTACCCCTCGGCCAATAGAAGTCTTTTAGCACTCTACAAATCTCGCATTGGTTTTTGGTTTCTTTCTGAAATGCTGATTTTCTGAGCTGAAACTTGCAAAAACTCATGCCCGTGGATTGGAGCATTTGACGCTTCGATTCTCAGCTCAAAATGTGTCCGAAAGCTCTTCCCAATTTATTTTTTCTTTTGGTGTGTTCTGTTGTCCAAACTGTGCTTCAATTACTGGAGCAGGAGCCTATAAGATCTATTGCGGCAAAACTGCCTGGACCCAGCCGCGGGAATGGAGCTGCGTTAGAAATCCTATTGAGGGCAGAATTGTATTAAGAGTTTCCCTTGCGCTTGTAGAATCCAATTCCTAACATTAAATTACACGCAGGCACCAACAGCAACGCGGCTTGGTTCCTAAATACAGCCTGAATGTGTAGTACAGTGGGCGGGTGTATGTACAAATCCAGGATCAAGCAATTTCATTCCCTCCCCTATAGAGTCTGCCTTCTGCCCATATTGTGGCGCCTGGTGACATTGGTCTGTCAGTTTTATGAGAGGGTCTCTCAGATACTGGGAGGTGGTGGTGTTTGGGGAGGGGGAGTGCTGGGCGAGTTTATAACGAGGTACTCTCAATCGTTTCTCTCCCTGTTTTTTTTTAAAAAAAAGCCAGGGACCAGCTGGTAAGATCGGACGATGAGTGAAGTGAGTCACTTAGCACTCCGAATGCCTCTGAGAGACAGCATTGCCTGTCCGGGGGGAAAGGGTGGGCGGTCGGTGGCGAATTTAAATGGAATATACAGAGCAGGACCCCGGGCACAGACTTAGGGCAAGAAATGTGTTCATTCCTCCAAGAAAAAAGCTCCCCCTTTTCTTGATTATCAATCATTACTAAGAACACACATACATACACACATACATACATACACACACACATACACACACACACACACACACACATACATACACACACACACACACTCCAGTATTGAACCCGCGACCCAGGATTTTGCAGTTCGGACCTGCTGAAGTCACTGAGAATTTCTGCAGTCTCCCTTTCCAGTCAGATACTGAATTGAAAAGGTGTTCACATGTTCCCAACCCTCTCCCTGCGCCTGTTTCACACCAGCCGATTCGAAACCTTTCACCCCTTTCAGTAAACACATGGCGAAATAAATTGCAGAGCTGTGAATGAGTACCAGGGATTTCATACCCCATGTCCCGACGCTTCTCAAAATGTGATATTGCGCTGGAAAAACAATAAGGAGATGGTATTTCTGTTCTGAGTTGTCCGGGGTGGATGTGGGCTTTACACACTCACTGCAAACTATCCAAAGCACTCTCTGATGATGCTGTGAGAGTCTTAGTTTCAAAACTGGAGATGCCGTTTAAAGAGCGAGTGACCGAATGAGTGTCATTTAAAACAATGGCCATGTATCTCCCCTGTTGAACATGTCAAACAGCTTCCAATTGCCGGAGCCCACAACTAACGGGCTCCATTTACAAAGATCACTATTCAATCCAACAGTGCAATCAGGGGAGTCTTCCTTACCCCAAGAGTGATGGCTGTGTAGAACACAGCACTATCATAGATGACCCTCCTTCTCAGTCGCTCCCCTCGCCTGGGGTGTGGTGACCCTCTGGTAAAACCACCACCAGTGTCCCTCTCTAATGAGACAGCAATCCCAATTATCCTCTGGGACGATGGCGACTTTACCTGACCACAGGGAGTGGGTGAGGTGGATCTAGAGATGAGCTTTCAGGGTGGGGTGGGGTGGGGGTAAGGACTGCAGAGAGGAAAGGCCATAAGGTTGTGTTGAGAGATGGAAGGAAGTAAAAGACTGCTCACCTCAGATGGGCCGAATGGCCTGTTTCTGTACTGTAAACTGTACTTAATGAACAAAAGGTATCTCTACCACCAATACAGGTGCACAAGATAAAAACCGAAAGGACTGCGGATGCAGTAAATCAGAAACAAGAACAGAAATTGCTGGAAAAGTTCAGCAGGTCTGGCAGCATCTGTGGAGAGAGAAGAACAGAGTTAACGTTTTGGGTCAAGTGACCCTTCCCCAGTTCTCTCCACAGATGCTGCCAGATCTGCTGAACTTTTCTAGCAATTTCTGTTCTTGTTACGGGTACCTGAGTTTCTGTTCATGACTTGACATTCAAGTCATTTTAAATCAAGGGAGGAGTTTTGATCATAAGCTAGAATGTCTGACGTACAAAGCAAAACGGTTGTAGAAGGTTACGTGTTTGCGTGCAAGTGTATGTGTGTGCAAATAGGTGGATGGGTAGATATCAGAGTGTGATAGCACGTGTGTGTGTCTGTGGGTGGATGGGTGGATATCAGTGTGTTAGCACGTGTGTGTCTGTGGGTGGATGGGTGGATATCAGTGTGTTAGCAGGTGTATGTGTCTGTGGGTGGATGGGTGGATATCAGTGTGTTAGCACATGTGTGTGTGTCTGTGGGTGGATGGGTGGATATCAGTGTGTTAGCACGTGTGTGTCTGTGGGTGGATGGGTGGATATCAGTGTGTTAGCATGTGTGTGTGTGTCTGTGGGTGGATGGGTGGATATCAGTGTGTTAGCACGTGTATGTGTCTGTGGGTGGATGGGTGGATATCAGTGTGTTAGCACGTGTATGTGTCTGTGGGTGGATGGGCGGATATCAGTGTGTTAGCACATGTGTGGGGCTGGATGGCTACACATCAGTGTGTTAGCACATGTGTGTGTGTCTATGGGTGGATGGGTAGATATCAGTGTGTTAGCACGTGTATGTGTCTATGGGTGGATGGGTAGATATCAGTGTGTTAGCACGTGTGTGTCTGTGGGTGGATGGGCAGATATCAGTATGTTAGCACGTGTGTGTGTCTGTGGGTGGATAGGCAGATAACAGTGTGTTAGCACGTGTGTGTGTCTGTGGGTGGATGGGCAGATAACAGTGTGTTAGCACGTGTGTGTGTCTGTGGGTGGATGGGCGGATATCAGTGTGTTAGCACGTGTGTGTGTCTGTGGGTGGATGGGCGGATATCAGTGTGTTAGCACGTGTGTGTGTGTGTCTGTGGGTGGATGGGCGGATATCAGTGTGTTAGCACGTGTGTGTGTCTGTGGGTGGATGGGCGGATATCAGTGTGTTAGCACGTGTGTGTGTGTCTGTGGGTGGATGGGCGGATATCAGTGTGTTAGCACGTGTGTGTGTCTGTGGGTGGATGGGCGGATATCAGTGTGTTAGCACGTGTGTGTGTCTGTGGGTGGATGGGCGGATATCAGTGTGTTAGCACGTGTGTGTGTGTCTGTGGGTGGATGGGCGGATATCAGTGTGTTAGCACGTGTGTGTGTCTGTGGGTGGATGGGCGGATATCAGTGTGTTAGCACGTGTGTGTGTGTCTGTGGGTGGATGGGCGGATATCAGTGTGTTAGCACGTGTGTGTGTCTGTGGGTGGATGGGCGGATATCAGTGTGTTAGCACGTGTGTGTGTGTCTGTGGGTGGATGGGCGGATATCAGTGTGTTAGCACGTGTGTGTGAGCTTCAATGCGTGAGGCTGTAGGTTCGGATGTATTAAAGGGTGTGAGTGCGTGCACAGAAGTTGAATGTGTGCTCCCGAATGGGTGGCGTGTGTGTGAATGTGTGATCCAGATCTGTGAGAGAGTTTGGGTGTGTGTGTGTGTGTGCAAGCACTAGTATTTCATTCTGGGAGTAGGAAGTTGATGAAAAATAGTCTCACAGAAGGTGGCAACGTGGAGATTCCAGATAATGGAGAGACGATTCACTGCATTAACTTTCGGGTTTTACGTGGTATACTGGTATTCCAATTCCCAGATCTCCACCAAATAGAATCAAGTGATGATCGGATCATTTCAGAGCGTTTTACAAAATAAAACCCCTCACTGAGCATGATGAAATGAGGTCATTCGATTGGGAATATGTGAACATGTATTTACATATAACCGGTATTCGGAGCGAAAGGTGGGGGTGGAACAATTAAACTTGTCGGTTAGAAGCCGTCTAATTCTCCTGTCTTGGATATCTAGCAGAATCTTCATGGATTTTGATTCATTGGCGTGTCTTCTGCTATTATTCACCCGGATTAGTGTAATGTAATGTTAGCTTTCTTCTCTATACAGTAACTCTAGCCCCGGGGTGGTGATGAACTTTTCATGGAATCGTGCATCACAGTCCTTGCAGCCCATCTAATCTGTACTGGCTCTTCAAAACAACTATCCCATTTGTCTCACTCCCTTTACCGTTTCAAATCTTCCCTTTTCAAGTACACTTCAGTAGCACATATGAAGCAAGATTTCCCCATTTATCTCTCCACCCTGGTGGCTCCCTGCCTCTATTCCTGATGAAGGGCTTTTTTGCCCGAAACGATATTTTCCTGATCCTCGAATGCTGCCTGACCCGCTGTGCTTTTCCAGCACCACTGTGATCTAAACTTCAGCCACTTCAATCATTGTTCTGGCGTCTCGTGCTGATTTTTGCATCACACATATCTGTGATAGGCAGCTGCCTGCTTGAGTTATTTTTTTAAAGCTTGCCTTTTGCCGCTTACTGAAGAATCCGCTACACCTCTAAAGCTGCCCTTTGCACTGATAAATCTTGTCCATTACTTCTGTGTCAATCTGTAACAGTCTGTACGTTCAGTAAAGGTGGTCTGGGAGTTTTAATGCCATGTTTTCGATGTGGGGTATGCCCCTCTTGTTTGTTTTCAAATTTAAGAACCATTTGAGTGATTACTAAATTAACCCTCAAGTTTAAAATCATTTATTTTCTCACGCCAGCAAGGAACAACAATAGACTGTTCAACCCTTCAAGGTTTGCTCCACTGTTCAATAAGATCGTGGCTGACCTGATTTTAACTTCAACTGCACATCCCTGATATCACCCGGCTTCATAATCAACAATCTAATCTACTTCTGGCTTAGTTTTTTCTGAAGAAGGGAATTCCAAAGCCCCTCAATCCTCTGATAGAGTTCCTCATCTCTGTTTAAAATGGGCGACCCCTTTTAAATGATGACGATCTCAAATTTCTAAACATCAATGGTATCTGTGTGAAGGGGATGTCACTTTAATGCTGATCATTGAGATTTTTAGGTTTCCAGGAACTTAATCAAGCTAATGATAGCTTCATGGATGACAAGGGGGTGTCATCAGTGATTGATGGATCAGAAGCCTATTGATTATTCAACTCTTAATCAAATAATCATTGTCAGGATCCTAGTTTTACTGAAATCCAGCTAATCCAATCAACCCTCTGACAGTAAGTGCTGTGGTTAATGACCTGTGATAATTCGGATCCATTGGTTCGACTGGGTGAGCAAGAAGCTAAGGGATGGGTCATACTAAATCATTTATTCAAAATGCAGTAGCACACCCCCCCTACCCTTCCTGTCCACAGCAGGCATATCTATTGCTTTGCTTCGCTATATATCATCGTTAAGTATTCTGGAGCTCGCATGAAAACCCAGATTCCCCAGCTCTCAGCCAAGGGGATAGCAATCCTGTCCAAAAGAGTGAAAGTTAATTAATACTAATTAAAAAGTGGAATGCCAGAAGCAGCCCCTCATGTCTAGCCCTGCTTTCACAGCTCTGCTTACTCGCTTATCAGTGGACTGTATGATCTTGCTCATTGTTTCAAGTCCATTAGCCAAGACCCCTGTTTAGATGGTAAGTCATGATATTTCAGTAAAGTGCATTTAAAACAAACTTTTGTTGTAGCTGGACCGCCCAAGTGTTCAACTGATCTGCTTCAGACAACAGAAAGAGACCAACTTTCATGACCTTTCCTACTCAGGTGAAAGCCAGGCAGTTTTGAACAAAAGATGCCGGAGAGAGAGTTGGGGCATGGGGGCTGGGAGAATGGTTGGCCGGGGAGCTAATCTGTCTGTTTCTGTTGAGGGCTGAAGCTGGTGTGTGCGTTTTGAGCTCTGTCCCAGTCAGGTCCTCTTACAACCCAGGACAGAAGGTTCAAGTGTCATAGTCATAGAGATGTACAGCACGGAAACAGACCCTTCAGTCCAACTCGTCTATGCTGACCAGATATCCCAACCCAATCCAGTCCCACCTGCCAGTGCCCGATCCATATCCCACCAAACCCTCCCTATTCATATACCTATCCAAATGCCTTTTAAATGCTGCAATTGTACTGGACTCCACCAATTCCTCTGGCCGCTCATTCCATACATGTACCACCCTCTGTGTGAAAAGGTTGCCCCTTAGGTCTCTTTTATATCTTTCCCCTCTCACCCTGAACCTATGCTCTCTAGTTCTGGACTCACCCATACCAGAGAAAAGACCCTGTCCATTTATCTTACCCATGCTCCTGATGATTTTATCAACCTCTATAAGGTCACCCCTCAGCCTCCAACGCTCCGGAGAAAACAGCCCTAGCCTATTCAACCTCAGCTTCTGAAAGGAAGGAGACCAGAACTGCATGCGATATTCCAAAAGTGGCCTCACCAATGTCCTATACAGCCGCAACATGACCTCTCAACTTCTGTATTCAATACTCTGACCAATAAAGGAAAGCATACCAAACGCCTTCTTCACTATCCTATCTACCTGCGATTCCACTTTCAAAGAGCTATGAACCTACACTCCAAGGTCTCTCTGTTCAGCAACACATTAAGTGTATAAGTCCTGCCAAGATTTGCTTTTCCAAAAATGCAGCACCTGGCATTTATCTGAATTAAACTCCATCTGCCATTTTTCAGCCCATTGGCCGATCTGATCAAGATCCCATTGTAATCTGAGATAACTTTCTTCGCTGTCCACTACACCTCCAATTTTCGTGTCATCTGCAAACTTACTAACTATACCTCTTATGCTCGCATCCAAATCATTTATGTAAATGACAAAAAGTAGAGGACCCAGCACCGATTCCTGTGGCACTCCACTGGTTATAGGACTCCAATCTGAAAAACAACCCTCCACCACCACTCTCTGCCTTCTACCTTTGAGCCATTTCTGTATCTAAATGGCTAGTTCTCCCTGTATTCCATGAGATCTAACCTTGCTAATCAGTCTCCTATGGGGAACCTTGTCGAGCGCCTTACTGAAGTCCATATAGATCACGTCTATCGCTCTGCCCTCATCAATCCTCTTCGTTACTTCTTCAAAAACCTCAATCAAGTTTGTGAGACATGACGTAACTAATGCACTACCATAGCAACAACATTACCACTTCCTGTTGATATATGCCATAATTCTCAATGGCTACAATGGAAATCTGCCAACACTTAATCCTGGCTTTGAGAGAATCATCCTTTGGCAGAGTCTTATATTGCTTCATTGACTTTACTAAAGTTCACTTGAAAATTAGTTTGGCCCAATTCTCCAGGATTGTCCTGGAGTTCCTGGGAATCAAAAAATAACCTACAGATCTTTTCTCTTCAGGCGTGAGATAAATTATGGGGGCATTAATAACAAAAACAGTGTTCTGTCCTAATTTCTTAATTTGCTGTAACCTAATTAGTAGTACTTAGCTGTTGATTGAAAGGGAAGAAAGACTGTTTAATTGAGTTGTTGGTAATCAGAGGTCATTTGAGAAGCCTCCAGGCATAGGTCCAACCAGGGATGACATCACCACAGGAAATGATATCATCAAACCTAAACGCATAAATAGAAAGCGGGTCACTAACACCAGTGCTTCATCGGAGGATCACTGAAGATGTTACCTAGTATGGTGATGAAACATCTGAAAACTAACCTTCCAGCTCAGCGAGCAAACTTAGATGCATGGCATCTCTGTTTGGAAAAAGTGTGAATTTAACACTGTGTTTATATCAACATCATTAGTGTCCCTCATAGCACAAGATGATCAGTGTGGTTAACCTCTGCAGTAATTAAATGTTTTGTACGACAAAGTGCAGTTAGAATCAAACTTAGGAAATGTTCTTTCACAGAAAGTAGAGCATTCAAATTGTTGTGTTTGAATTAATTTCATGTTTATTCCAGAGACCTGTGATAGCTTCTAATCTGGATGTCAATGAATAAGGGTGGTAATAGTCTGACCAATCATTAAGTTTGTGCAAATGTCAGAATGGGAGGAGAGAGGATGGTAGTTGTTTTGGGGAATCCTGGCCTAGGATAAATATCTAAAAATGGGCAGCATGTATTTAAGGTGAGGGTGGAAAGTTCAAAGGAGAACTGCGGGGCAAGTTTTTTACAGAGTGGTAGGAGTCTGAAATGCCATGCCAGGGGTGGGGCTGGAGACAGGTACAATAGGGTAGTTTCAGAGACTTTTAGATAAGCACATGGACATGAAAGGAATGAAGGGATATGGACCAAGGACAAGCGGAAGGGATGAGTTTAATTTGGAGTCATGTTCAGTACAACATTGTGGGCTGAAGGGCCTGTTCATGTACTGTACAGTTCTATGTTCTGTGTGCTGTGATAGGCACTGGGGCTTTCCTATTGTCATCTGTCTGTTGAAAACGTAAGTCCGTTACAATAGAATGCGAGTTATTGGTGTCTGACACTGTCATGGTTTCTTGGTTAACCCTTACAGGCTCATGCTCTAAAACCAAGTTGGGTTGAAGAATGTAGCCTCCTTCCAATGGGAAACTTTTAATAAAAATACATATTCCTGCTGGGCTGAGGAAAATGAACTGAAGCGTCAGGTTGTCATTTTATTTTCAATTCACACAACAATAAAATATATTCCTAAAGGAAAGATAGTAGGTTAATATTTATATCTCTACGAATCATCTTCTCTATCTCAATCTCAATGTTCACTGCCATCTACAAATTCGTCTCTGAATTTCTGTATCTATTTTCTCTTGTAGATAAATAAAATAGACATCTGTTTCTTACCAACAGCTTGTGGGAGGTTGAGAGATTTAGGAAAATAATTTCCTTTGTCTCCATGTGAGAAAGGTGATGAACTGTAGCAGGCTTACTGCTTGCAACCAGAATCTGTTCAGTTTAACTCCCTGCCACCCGTTATCAACCTATATTTGACACTGAGGAATAGAACATTCAAATCAAATAAATAGAAACAAATGCAAGATCTACTATTATGCGAGCTGTCAGTAAAAATGAATTGAATGATATTATAGTTAAAAACAGTGGACAGGTATTTTACAGCAGATTTGTAAAAATGACTTGTGAAGTTTAAAAATGAATATGAGTGTCAGATGGTTCTGTCAATTGAGCATCAAATTGCATCCATTAGAAGCCTCTGAGATTTCAGAGATGGATGCAAGGAAGTCTTGTATCTTAGGATGGAGAGAGAAATCGGGAGACAGTGCTTACTGTCTGTTGTGTCGTCACAGTCTTTAGCTTCAGGCATTCTCAACTGTGCCTTGTTGATAATGGCAACACAGGTCAGCAGTGTGTTCCATGGCGATTAGTGTCCAATAGGGACCCCATGGTGGAGAGGCTGAAGCAACGGGATTGTTCTCATTTGAACAGAAAACATTTAGTGCAAAAAAGAATCGAGGCGTTCAAAGTTATGAAGGGATGTTGATTGGGTAAATGAGGAGCAACTGTTTTACCACTGGCCAAAGGAAAGCAACATGAGATAGTTCGTGAATGAGCAAGAGGAAGGAATAAGGGAAGATTTCATTTTTACATATTGTGTTATGATCTGGAATATAGAGACTGAAAATACAGTGGCAGCAAATTTGACAGTAACTTTCAAAAAAGGAATTGAATGCGTGCTTGAAAAGGTAGAACGAAATGCAAAGTAACCAGCAAAAAGCAGGGAGAGCAGGTCTAATTAGAAACCTCTTTCAAGGAAACACAATTGATCCTCTTCTGTAATGTCAGATTCTGCAAAAATATTCTCATACACTCAAGGAAAGCCTGACCCACACCCTGCAGATTTGAACAGCAATTGTTTCAACCCTCATGAATTCTAAATAATTTTGCGTTTCCGCTGCTCTTGCACTTTTTAACTCCATGCCATTTGGAAACAAACAACTTGCCCCCCATTGGAATAAACACTAGCCTGAAACTGTCAGTTCAACCCACTGATTAAAGGCTGAAGCTGACATTTCACATTGCATATTCCTGAACCAAACTAGTACCTGTTGTGCTGCATTGCGACTTTCTATGCTGTCATTTCAACCATTTCAGTCGTTAACTCACTCTCACCCATGTTTGCTGTAGAATTGAAGGGAGCATCAGAAACTTTCCTTTCTCATTTCCTCCCAACACAGTAATAATCCCATGGGATGTGGCTTCTCTTAGGTAGTGAAACCTTTTCAACAGCTGTACGAACTCAGGGGAGAAGGCTTTACACTGTCCAGCGAAAATCATGTTGGGAAAGATATGACTGAGATGTCTAAGATCATGAGGATATGGAGATGGTGAATAGAGAGCAGCTGTTTCCCTTAGTTGAGGGGTCAATCATGTAAGGGGTTTTAGGGTAAGGGGCAGGAGTTTCAGAGGGTCTTTGGGAAACAACTTAGTGGTGATGGGAATCGGGAATGCCTGGGAAGGTAGTGGAGGCTGGAAACCTGACAACTTTAAGAAATGCTTGGATGAGTATTCCAAATATCATAAGATTCAAAGATATGGGGCAAGTGCAGGAAATTGGGATTAGTGCACCTTTAGTGGTAGTTGCACAGGTGCAGATCTGATGGGCCGAATGGCCTTTTCTGCGCAGTATGAATCTATGAAATGAGGATTTGCCAGTTCAATCCTTGGGATAAGAGGGCTGTCCTACATCACAGTGCCAAGGACTTGGGTTCAATTCCTTGGGTGACTATGTGGAGTTTGCACATTCTCTCTTGTGTGAGTTTCCTCCCTCAGTCAAAGGACGTGAGGGTTAGGTGGATTGGCTGTGCTAAATAGTCCAGGGATGTGCAGACTGGATGGATTAACCATGGGAAATGCATGGTGATAGGGTAGAGGGGCTGAGTCTACTGTTCAGAGGGTTGGTGTGGACTGATTGGATGAATGACCTTCCTCCACACTGTAGGGATTCTATGGTAATGCTGATTGGAGTTGATGTGTAGGAGGTTGATATGGATTCTCAATACGAGTTGGGCCAAAGGTGTAATCCTATGCTGGATATTTTCTGAAAGCGCAGGCTCCATTTTTCAACACACATATTGCCTGGTGGAGTGCTCGTGTGCAACTGTGTTTAGCCTGTGCTCTACCTGGACCTGTACTCTCCGTCAGTGCTGGATTTAGTGAATCCATATTGATAAGCTGTACGGTTAATGCAACCTTCACTGTGGGTATAGGTTTCTCCTCAAAAACCACACAAAATAGGGTTGCATATTTGCAAACTTGAAGATTCTCTTCTCCAGACAAAGATGGACAAATGCATAGACCAGTGAGCCTGATGTCAGTGGTGGGCAGGTTGTTGGAGGGAATCCTGAGGGACAGGATGTACATGTATTTGGAAAGGCAGGGACTGATTCGTGTTAGTCAACATGGCTTTGTGTGTGGGAAATCATGTCTCACAAACTTGATTGAGTTTTTTGAGGAAGTAACAAAGAGGGATTATCAGGGCAGAGTGGTAGGTGTGATCTATATGGAGCTGAAAATGTGTTGCTGGAAAAGCGCAGCAGGTCAGGCAGCATCAAAGGAGCAGGAGAATCGACGTTTCGGGCATGAGCCCTTCTTCAGGACTTCAGTAAGACGTTCGACAATGTTCCCTATGGGAGACTGATTAGCAAGGATAGATCTCACGCAATACAGGGAGAACCAGCCATTTGGATACAGAACTGGCTCAAAGGTAGAAGACAGAGGGTGGTGGTGGAGGGTTATTTTTCAGACTGGAGGCCTGTGACCAGTGGAGTGCCACAAGGATTGGTGCTGGGTCCTCTACTTTTTGTCATTTACATAAATGATTTGGATGCGAGCATAAGACGTACAGTCAGTAAGTTTGCAGATGACACCAAAATTGGAGGTGTCACGGATAGCGAAGACGGTTACCTCAGATTACAACAGGATCTGGACCAGGTGGGCCAATGGGCTGAGAAGTGGCAGATGGAGTTTAATTCAGATAAATGTGAGGTGCTGCATTTGGGAAAGCAAATCTTAGCAGGACTTATATACTTAATGGTAAGGTCCGAGGGAGTGTTGCTGAACAAAGAGACCTTGGAGTGCAGGTTCATAGCTCCTTAAAAGTGGAGTGGCAGGTAGATAGGACAGTGAAGAAGGTGTTTGGTATGCTTTCCTTTATTGGTCAGAGTATTGAATACAGGAGTTAGGAGGTCATGTTGCGGCTGTACAGATCATTGGTTAGGCCACTGTTGGAATATTGCATGCA
Organism: Chiloscyllium plagiosum; assembly: GCF_037043375.1. Lineage (NCBI taxonomy): Eukaryota > Metazoa > Chordata > Chondrichthyes > Orectolobiformes > Hemiscylliidae > Chiloscyllium > Chiloscyllium plagiosum. The sequence continues at coordinate 7,206,513 of NW_028270174.1, forward strand.
ATTCTGGTCTCCTTCCTATCAGAAAGATGTTGAGAAACTTGAAAGGGTTCAGAAAAGATTTACAAGGATGTTGCCAGGGTTGGAGGATCTGAGCCACAGAGAGAGGCTGAACAGGCTGGGGCTGTTTTCCCTGGAGCATCGGAGGCTGAGGGGTGACCTTATAGGGGTTTACGAAATTATGAGGGGCATGGATAGGGTAAATAGACAAAGTCTTTTCCCTGGGGTCGGAGAGTCCAGAACTAGAGGGCATAGGTTTAGGGGGAGAGGGGAAAGATATAAAAGAGACCTTTCGGGGGAACCTTTTCACACAGAGGGCGGTACGGGTATGGAATGAGCTGCCAGAGGAAGTGGTGGAGGCTGGTACAATTGCACCATTTGGATGGGTATATGAATAGGAAGGGTTTGGAGGGATATGGGCCGGCTGCTGGCAGGTGGGACTAGATTGGGTTGGGATATCTGGTCGGCATGGACGGGTTGGACCGAAGGGTCTATTTCCATGCTGTACATCTCTACAACTCTATTTCCCCTGTGGATTTTAGCAGATAAATATTGGTTGAGACAGTCTGTAGGACCAAGGGATATTGTATTTCCCTGAGAAAACCATACCATGGAGAAAGGAAGAGAGGAATAAGCTGAGAGAAACACAGAGAACACTGGAGAAGTTCAGCAAATCTGGCAGCATTTGTGCGGAGAGAGAAACAAAGTTAACGTTTTGTGTCCAGTGTGACCCTTCTTTAGAACTGAGAATAAACTGATTGGGTAACATGAAGTAGTGTTGGAGGAGACTCATGAGGAGCACAAATGCCAGTTTGGAACAGAGGGCCAAACCACCTGTTCCCGTGAGGTTGACTGTCTGTCATACTTTATTCTTATTATCCTTTATTAAGTGCATTTGTAGTAATCAGGCATATTGGGAAACAAGATGATGTGAGGGAACGTTTTCATTTAAAAGCAAGACCCCTGCCTCATGAAATCAAAGGAGTGCACAATTGTAGAATATGGTGTGATTTGATCAGTGGCTTCCTTAATTGCAAGGGGCAAGGATATTTTCTTCATTAGAAAGAGCAGCTTGTGCCCTCTAGTGTTTGAGGTGATGTGGCCATGGCAGAGTGACAAGGCACCCAGAAGAAACGCACTCAGTCATTTTTTTCACTTTACCGACCGTCTAGTGCTAGAAATGTGCTTGCTAATTACTGTCATTTCTCCCTGTACTTTTTAAAGTGAATCGATCGCTGGGAGTCAGAAGGTTGCAGCTATTTACTCTCTCACGCCTGCCTTGGGAATAGCGCCTGAGTAATGCACTGCATGAGACGAGAGAGCAGCAGAGTATAACTTTGTGGACTGCCTGGGGATATGATGATGTGTGTGATCACTTTGGGGGAGGGGTGGGAATTCTCCTGCAGGGAAGATCTAAGCAGGTTTGCCTAATGTCAGGAGAGGGATGGCACAGGGAGAGCAGAAAGGGTAAAAAAAACCAAGTACGTAAAAGCCCTTTTGAGAAACCAGTAAAGAATACAAGTCCACACGTCACCGGGGCAGGTACTTGAGAGATCCCTCCTTTAAGAGGGGATTTTGGATCATAATGTGTGTTTTGCAATTTTCTGGACTATCTGCATAAACTGCACAGTCTGAAAGAGGTTAGATGGCAAAGGCAAAAGGAGAAAACAGTTGGAGGTCATGAAGACTGTAGTGTTGGTACTGGCTGCAGGTCCCTTGGATTTATTTTGTGGTCTGCAGGAGCATCAACCAGCCATTTCTATTGGTCCCACTGTGATACATGAGAGCGAATCAATTTCACATACTCTTTTGTTTCATGCTAGTTGGTGTTGCATTTATCAGATGTTAGGGAGACAAACAGGATTTTTTGCTTGTGTCTAAGAACTGAAATGAAAGCAATTTGCACTGGAGTCCTGGCCAACGCTGGACTCTCTTTCAGGGGGATAAAAGAGAGACATTGAAAATATGGAGATGGTGCAGGAAATGATTCACTGGGTCTCTGACTTGTCAGTGATAGTGTCTGCTGGGATCATGACACACTAGAACCATGCCAGTGTGGTTGACTCTTAACTGCTTAGCAAGCCACTCATATCAGCTCTGAAAAAGGATCACTGGACTCATAACATTAATTCTGTTTCTCTCTTCACAGATGCTCCCAGACCTGCTGAGTTTCTCCAGCAATTTCTGTTTTTCTTTCTTAATTCATGAATGTGGGTACCACAGGGTATTTATTGTCCAGAGGACAGCTAAGAGTCAATCATGTTGCTGTGGGTCTGGAGTCACATATATGCTGGGCCACGTGAGGGTGGCAGATTTCCTTTCCTCAAGAATATTAATGAACCAAGTCGGCTTTTAACTCCTGACAATTAGCAACCATTTCATAGTCATCATTAGACTCTTATTTCCAAATTATTATTGATTTCAAATTCCACCATTTGCCATGACAGGATTTGAACCGAAGTCCCCAGGACATTAGTTAGGTTTCTGGATTAATAATTTAGCAATAATACCACTAGGCCATTGCCTTACCCCTTGTTAGTAGCAAAATACTCATTTACCAAAGGCAATTAGGGATGGGCACCAAAGGCAATTAGGGATGGGAACCAAATGCTGACCTATTCAGTGGCACCCACATTCCATGAAAGAATAAATAAAACAATGAGGTGAATAGTATTGATATAAAAGAGATTAACAAATAGAGGAGAAAGGAATAGAATAATTTGGCTGGAATCAAGAAGTGAAATAAGGGGAGAACCTCATGTGGAATGTGTTTGCTTTGCTTGACTGTATAGGTTGAATGACCAATCTGTCAAATGTTGGTTTACTTCCATGTAGAACCATTATCAGCAAAGGCCATTCCTTCCTTGCCTTCTCAATCCAGTAATGGCTCAAGATCAATCAGTATAAATTGACTGCTAACCCGTAGCATTGGTGTGAAGGTGCTGCTGTTGGACTGGGGTGAGCAAGGTCAGAAGTCACACAACACCAGGTTATTGTCCAACAGGTTTATTTGAAATCACAAGCTTTCGGAGCGCTGCTCCTTTGTCAGGTGAAGTCACTCGACCTGATGAAGGAGCAGCGCGCTGAAAGCTTGTGATTTTAAATAAGCTTGATGGACTATAACCTGGTGTTGTGTGACTTCTGAGTTTGTAGCATTGGGGCAGCAGACTCTCAACGGGGCTGCAAAAAATTACACATTGAGAATTGCATGCATTTCATCCACATCCTTCCCATCAATCTTTTCATAATTTTCCTTTCAGCCAAAGTGAAAAGTTTTAGTGGGACTGATAGATTGTGAAGAGTCCTATATGTACATCTGCATTGACTCCCCACCTTAACAGTTAACATCCCGGTGAGATGGACAGAGGCCATCAGGAATTGTGATGAAAGTTTGACAGAAGTACATCCAGCCAGACTGACTGTTTGAACTGAACACTGCCCAGTGAGCAGGCAGTGATGGCTGTACCAGCAACTCAGTGGGGCAGCAGAAGGTTAACTCTGTGCCTGCTGCCAGTTTATATCTGAAATCTTTTTTTTCAATTCGGCTTCTCTTCCTAAAGCTGCTCAGCATACAACAAAAGATAAAGTCAAAATATGACAGCTCTCTCATTGAAGAGTGAGGCAACTGGTAGTGGTCCAACCTGAGGGTGATGGTGTGTCAGAGGGAAATGCATTGTTTTTTTAAAAACTGCAATGTTAGGGCAACAAGGAACTTGGAGAATACAGGAGAACCTTGATTATCCGAATGAGATGGGCAGGCAGTATTTCGTTTGGATAATCGATTATTCTGTTAATCGATTAAATGCCTTTCCTCTGGGGCTTGGAATTTTTAAAGTCAGCTCCCCGTTCAGGAGACTGCAGCAGCACACAGCACGCGAGCCCCTGCCCCCAAAACCGCCCGCGTCCAACACTGGGTCAGTTAAATCAGTTAGCTGGGTGGTTGGTTTGCAATACAGAGTGGTGCCAACAGAACAGACTCATTTCTCGTATCATTTGAGGTTGCCATGAAGGTCTCCTTCTCAACCTTTTCCCTTGCTTGAGGTACAGTGATCCTCAGGTTAAGCTATCACCAGTCATCTCTCTCTCTATACCTCTGTCTGTCTGTCTGTCTGTCCGCCTGTCTGTCTCTCTCTCTAATGAGACAGCAGCCCTATGATCTCATAGGACTATCATGGCTTTATATTTGGTATTTATACCACTCCCTGTAGTATCAAAGGCCATGTAGGAGCAAATTACTGCAGATTATGGAATCTGCCATAGATTCTGCCTGACCCGCTGTGATTTCCAGCATTTTCAAAGACCACTCTGATTGAAGGAGTGTGTCCTTTTCATGTTCTGTATCCTCTACTTTTGGATTCTTCAACAAGTGTATACAGTAATATTTATCCATCCCCCTTCACCTTAAGATGTCTATCAGGTCACTTTTAGTCTTCGCTTTTGTAGAGAGAAGAGCCCCTTCTTGAAATTTAAAACTTTCATGTGTATATTTTCATGTACAAGATTATGCCTTGGCACTGTTCAATTGTCGTTAATTGTGCATCACTTGCTCACTGAGTGTCTAGCATTACAAATGGCCAGAGATTGTGGACAGTAAATGTTGTTCTCTTGACTCCATGTGAAATATTCTAATGATGACTGCTGTTTCTTGGCTGGGGCAAGTCTGTGAAAAATAACCAGCTTTCGCGGCCTGAGGGGGGCACCGTGACTAATGCACTCTGATTCACAGAGAGGATTGGAACTGCCACTGAGCACAAAATGCAACAAACAGCTTATGTCAGGAAACCCAAACACAGCAGCAGTGAGAAGACATTGTATCTCATCAAGATCTTAAGTCATTGACTCGATGGAGAAGCCGAAATGACTGTGTGTTTTGAAGTTGTCTGGCTTGGAACTAACTGGGCCCTATGGACCTCTGGTGTTTATAACATTTTAAAAGTGCAGAGGCCCTGGGTATGAATGTACAGCATGGCAAATGCTGCAGGGCTACTCAGTGAAAGGAAACTGGGTACAATCCAGACTACATTAGCACGGGGCCTGGTGACCCCTTGCGTTTTGAGTGGTCAGCATCTCACTAACGACTTAAGATGATTCCAGAATAAGGCTTTGAAGCTGCTGCTTTTCTTTCTGAAGTGCAGTCCTGGTCAGTTTCAAGTCAAAACAGTAATGGCTGAAGCTTCCTTCCACCTAATGGGCGAGATACAAACAAATCATTCAGGGTTAATGAGGGGGCCTCTTTTATTGCTGCAGGGTGGGCCTCTCTGTTTATTCCATAGTACCAGAAGCAGGAAAGCACCAACATCCTTGTCTGTTAACATTGAGACATTACATCTGGATTCCCTGCAGATATTTTTGAGGTGCAGTGGTAATATCCCTAGCTCTGAGCTGGTTGGCATGCGCTCAAGTCCCAGCTTCTCCTGAGGTGTGTCATAACATAGCTAAAGAAATTGTGTGTGTGCGCGTGCATGGTGCATGCATGCGTGTTGTGTGTATGCGTAGTGTGTTTGTTTGTGTGTGTGTTGGTGTGAAATTGATACCTGGAGTCCTGACCATACTGTCATCACTCTCCTCCCTTTGGTTAGCTCTGTTGGTTGCACAGCTGGTTTGCAATGTAGAGTATTATCATCAGCATAGGTTCAATTCCTGCCCTAGCTAAGGCTAGCTTGAAGGACTCTTCCTCCTCAGCCTACCCCTTCCTTACCTGGTGGTCCTCAGGTGAAATCTCTCTGTAATGAATGAATGGACTGCAGTGACTTGGTTTTAAGCTGGTTTACAATTTTCTCCACAGATCCAATAATCTTCTTGCAAAATAAACAGCGAAAAATGTGCTTTTCTTAATGTCATAATGGATGATGCTCACTGCGGTGTTTCACAGCTTAATCTTCAATTCGCTCTGGCCCTGAGACAAATTTGGAGGAGTTGCCAGAGGTCGCGTGTACAGTCTTTTCTTGAAAGCTGGCCTTTGGATAGTGTGAGGTATTAGTAATATCACACTCAGCCTCTGTACTCTAGAATCTGACAAACATTCAACCCTTTCAAACCAACCTTGCTATTCTGGGCCACATTTCAAACTCCTAAATCCCAAGTTTATTTGGGCTCTGAGCCTCCACTCCCAGGATCATACTTACAATATAAGTGTTCTTCACGGTTCCCCTGAGTAAACTGCCAACCAAGTTTTAAAGATTAACCAGAGATAAGGAGCACTGGCAGGGAGACACAAGGGCTTTTGAGCAGCACTTTCAAGTCTCAAGCTCTACCTGTCAACCAGTGCTTATTCATTTTGTATATTTTCCTAAAAAACAAAATTATGTCTTTCTGGAAAGCTTCTGTTGGTTACAGACACTTGAAAGAAATAAAAACACAGAAAATAAATTATTTGAAAAGGTTTTCTTTGTATTTGCTTGCAAGAGTAAAGGAATAGCTATTGCCCACCTGTAAATAGAGTCAGAAAGGTCTACAGAAAGAGACTTTTTGACCTATCAAGTCAAAAACAAGCATTTAACTTGCCTAATCCCATTTTCCAGCACTTGGCCCATAGCCTTGTATACTTTGGCATTGCAAGTGCACACCTAATACTTATGAAATGCTATGAGGATTTCTGCCTCTACCACCCTTCCAGGCACTGAGTTCCAGATGCTCAACACCCTCTCAGTGAAAAAGGTTTCCTGACATCTCCTCCGAACCTTACCTTAAATGTATGCCTCAGTCATTGAGCCCTCTGCCAAGGGAAAAGGGTTCTACCTGTCTGTGCCCCTCAACATTTTACACATCTCAGTTGTGCCCCCCATCACATCTCCTGCTCCAAGGAAAATAGCCCTGAGAATACCTCTGAAAAGGCGGTGGTGGTGGTGATGGTGGCTCCTCACTACCTGGTTGAACCAGCATAGTCCATATGGAGCAGGTATGTTCACACTGCTGTCAGAGGGAGTTCCAGGATTTTTACGCAGTGACACTGAAGGGAACGGTAATATAGTGCCATGTCAGGATGGTGTGTGGCTCCGAGAGGACTTGGACTCATGCATTTCCTGCTCCGTCCTCCTTGATGGTAGAGCCAACTGGTTTGGAAGGTGTTGCTGAATCCATCTTTAGTGTGTTAATGCAGAGCATCTTGTAGATGCTAGATATTTTTGCATTGTTTCAGTAGTGAAGGCAGTGAATGTTTGAAGATGCTGGATTGAGTGCCAATCAATGGGCTACTTTGTCTGGAATGGTGTTGAGCTTCTTCAGTGTTAGAACTGCAGCCATCCAGGGCTGGCTTGCCTGTCTATAATGGTGTTTAAGCACAAGCTGCCCTGTGTGTATTGGTTATAGTTGTAGCCTTGAACACCCTCCCAAAATAGATAACGTTGAATTTATTGGGTTATGGGGGCAGGTCTCTATGGAAGATTATAAAGTCCTACAATTACCCTCAATAATTTGGGAATAACTTGGGAGGGAGTACTGAAAAGTAATGACTTTCCTTTCCAATCACTGTTGAACAAGTACATTTGGGAAACGTGTGAATATGAAAACTGAGTGTAAAGATGAGTGCTGTCCACAGTGAATCCCCAATTGCTGTTCCCACCCTCAATCCCATTAAAACATCTGCCAAAAATGATTGGCCAACCTCACAAATAAGGGGAGGCCATGGAGGCAAAGGTACCAGGAAGAAATATTTGCATTCATAGCCTCTGCCTTTCAACTAACAAAGGGTAAGAATAGAAAGCGTTGGAACTTAATTTGCCCAAAGAAAGCTCTCAAAAACAACGTAACGATGACTTTTTTTTATCCAATGATATTAAGTAAAGGATTAATACTGATGGTGCAACTCTTACTCTTCTTCAAAGTAACATTGAAGGATGTTTCACACTCACTTGAGAAGACAGATGGGGAGCTAAAGAGGGAGAGGAACAAACTTTCTCTGTGTGACTCTCAGTTCCGCTTTCAACAGCGACAGGTTTGCAAGATAGTTGAACTGTTTTAACTTTGTTGACTTGCTCAAGTAAATCCTCATGGGCCATTTGACCCTCGCACGAAAAATAACAACAACTTGCATTTAAATAATGCTTTTAATATCATGGTTCACAGGAGCGATTATTAAACTAAATTGGACTTTAAGCCGCACAGGGAGATATTAGGATAGGTCAAAGCTTGGTCAAAGAGGTTTTAAGCAGCATTTTGAGGGAAGTGGGGAGGTTCACAGAGGGAATTCCAGAGCTTAGGGACTGCTTTGTTTGACAATTGCTGTTTTTTATCCTCCAGACAGACTTTTTGAAGTATTTATTTTAAGAAGAGTCTTTCTGTGATTAGATCAGGACATTGACCAGGTGCCCCTGTTGCTCTGTTCCATCCCAGCAGGATTTTGTTTTGGTCCTGATTATTTGTCAGTGCTGGTTTTCGTTAGCGCTTGTCTTCTTTCTTCAGTAAAATGAAACCAAATTACATAGCCTGGTCCATTTTGTTTCTTTGCAAATCTGTCTGTCATCTCTGACATGCTGTTTACTGTGTTTTGGGGAGGTAGGTGGTTCCATCCGAGGTTGGGAGTAACTTTCTTCAGAGCCAGTAACTAAAATATTAGGAATATCAAGTTTGGTCTTTCGGATGAGACATTAAACCAAAGTCCTCTCTGTGCTTTCAGCTGAACAATCCAACGATCCAGTTTCATTAGAAAAGAGCAGCAAAGTTTTCATTCATTTTGTGATTGAGCTCCCAATGTCACTGAATCTGATGATGATTATCACATCATGGGAGTTGGTTGTGCACCAATTGTCTCCCATTTCCTGCAGTACATCACAACTAGAATTCTGAACTAATAGTGTGAAGAATTTGGTGGTCTCGTAATGTCATGGAAAATGATATTTAACTGCCAAGAATTCTGCAAATCTTGTTTATCCTTTTTTCCCATCTCCCCCCACCCTCCCCTCATTGGAAGCCCACACTGTCTTAATTCTAAGCACTGGATACCCCGCAATGGGCATTCTTCCTTCTCCTCCTTCCTTGAAGATGCTTCTTAATACTGTTCTTGAGTAAAATCACTGCTTAAAGGTCAGTGTCAGTTTATGTTCATTGTGCTACGTTTGACTAATATAATGCTGGTTATCAGTGCTATCAGCTTTTTGTAATGGGCAAAATCCTCACCACAGTCACCAGCTAGTGAAGCTAAACCATCTGAGATGGCTCGGGTAGATTGACTGTCACCTATCCTTATAGCTATTAGTCAAAGCTTCTGATACCAAGTGGGGAAGGTGTCCATTGTAATTCTTTAACAAAACATAGACTCAGTCCGGATGAAGTTTGTTGCCTGGTAACGGTAGATATAGATTCTTGATCAGTAGGGGAATTCCCTCCCTAAGGGCATTGTGAGTCAATGTACAGCATGTGGACTGCAGCAGTTTAGGAAGGCAGCTCACCCCCACCTTCATTGTGGAACTAAAGATGGGCAATAAATGCTGGCCAGCCAGTGATGCCCATTTCCCACAATTAAATTTTAAACATTTTGCCATAGTTGTACTGGACTATGCACACACTGCTCTCTTACTGTGAGAGTCAAGTGGTACTTAATAGCGAGTTACAATACATCTAAGATACTGTACTGAGTCTTTTGTGAGGCATTGAGCTCAACATAAGACTCAGTATATGTTGCTGTGAGCTCCATGGATTTAACCCTGGACATCTTGGACACTTCCTTCCCCTTCCTGGACCCCTCCATCTTCATCTCCGGCGATCGACTAACCAGACATCTACTACAAACCCACCGACTCCCACAGCTACCTAGACTACACCTCCTCCCACCCTACCTCCTGTAAAAATGCCATCGCTTATTCCCAATTCCTTTGCCTTCGTCGCATCTGTTCCCAGGATGACCAATTCCACTACAGAAATCCCAGATGGCCTCCTCCTTCAAAGATTGCAATTTCCCTTCCCATATGTTCGACGATGCCCTCCAGCGCATCTTATCCACTTCCCACCCCTCCGCCCTCGAACCCCACTCCTCCCAACGTAACAAGGACAGAACTTTCCTCGTCCTTACCTTACACCCACAACCTGCATATACATCGCATCATCCTCCGTCTCTTCTGTAACCTACAAATGGACCACCAGATATATTTTTCCCTCTCCACCCCTATCAGCATTCCGGAGAGACCATTCCCTCTGTGGCTCCCTCATCAGATCCAAGCCCTCACCCCACACCTCTCACCTCCATCCAAAGCCCCAAAGGATCCTTCCACATCTGACAGAAATTTACCAGTACCTCCATCTACTGTATCAATGTCATCTACTGTACCTGTTGCACCCGATGTGGTCTCCTTTACATTGGGGAGAACAGGATGGCAACTTGTGGATCGTTTCAGAGAACATCTCTAGGATACCTGCACAAACCAACCCCACCACCCCATGACTGAACACTTCAACTCCCCCTCCCACTCCGCCAAAGACATGCAGGTCCTGGGACTCCTCCACCGCCAAACCCTAACCACCCAATGCCTGGAGGAAGAACGCCTCGTATTCCGCCTTGGGACCCTGCAACCACATGGGGTCAATGTGGATTTCACCAGTTTCCTCATTTCCCCTCCCCCCACATTATCCCAGTCCCAAGCCTCCACTCAGCACTGCCCTCCTGACCTGTCCATCACCATTCCCATCTATCTGCTCCACCCTCCTCTCCGACCTATCATCTTCTCCCTCACCTTCATCTACTTATTGCATTCTCAGCTACCTTCCCCGCAATCCCACCCCCTCCCATTTACCTCTCAGGGCCCCCCTGGCCCACAAGCCTCATTCCTGATGAAGGGCTTATGCCCGAAACGTCAATTCTCCTGCTCCTCAGATGCATGACCTCCTGTGCTTTTCCAGCACCACATTTTCGACCATACTGATACCAGCACAACTCTGGTTAGTTCCTCCCTGGGACACTCCTTTTATCCTGATGTGTGGAACTTATCTCAGTTTGTCAATTAATCCCTTAACCTTTCAGAATAAAGCAACATTCATTAAAGACTGAGAAGAGGAGGAATAACTTCTCTCAGAGGGTTTCTGAGTCTTTCCGTGTCCATTTAAGGCTGAGGTTGGGAGATTCCAGATCAGTCTGGGAATCAAGGGTCACAGGGAAAGGTCAGGAAAGTGGACGTGAGGAATGTCAGAACAGCCATGATCCTATTGAATGACAGAGGGGCTGAATGGCCTCATCCCTCTCCTATTTCTTATGGTCTCAGCCTACACAATATAGCCATTTCGCGACATTATTTGTAAATACAAATTGTTGCCTGTTTGTGCATATTGGTTGTTTTGTTGTTCAACTTGGGTGTTTTGGTGAGTTGGCTGTTGTATTTTGTTTGGTTTGTTTGCTTGTGGGTATTGTGGACCTGTTGTAGCTTTCTGTTGCTATGTTTTAGCTCAGTGCCTCCCAAACATTTTCCCACTGTGACTCTATTTTAAAGCTTGAGAATTATCATGAGCCCCTGACTGAGAACGGAGACAGAGGGACCTTATTAGAGCTGGATTACAGCTGCCCGTGATAACTCAGTCCACAGTGACCACTGCACATCCAACCTTAAAACTACAGATCATGACCCCACGTGGATCTTTGGGAAGTCTAATATTGATGGATCGTCCTGCATTTTGAGGAGTCTATTAATGGTTGCCTGTATGGCTTATTAGTCTGTTTTAGGAATTAACACTGTGGAGTGGCACAATAGCTCAATGGTTAGCACTGCTGCCTCACAGCACCAGGGACCCAGGCCCAATTCTGCTCTCAGGTGACTGTCTGTGTGGAGTTTGCACGTTCTCCCTGTGTTTGCGTGGGTTTCCTCCGGGTGCTCCAGTTTCCTCCCACAGTCCAAAGATGTGCAGATTAGGTGAATTGGCCATGCTAAATTGCCGATAGTGTCCAGGGATGTGCAGGCTAAGTGGGTTAGTCATGGGGAATGCAAGGCTGCAGGGATGAGGTGGACTCTCTGCAGAGAGTCGGTGTGGACTCGCCAGGCCATTACAGTCATAGAGTCATAAAGATGTACAGCATGGAAACAGACCCTTTGGTGCAACCCACCCATGCTGACCAGGTATCCCAACCCAAACTAGTCCCACCTGCCACACCTAGCCCATATCCCTCCAAACCCTTCCTATTTATATACCCATCCAAATGCCTCTTAAATGTTGCAATTGTACCAGCCTTCACCACATCCTCTGGCAGCTCATTCCATACACGTACCACCCTCTGTGTGAAAAAGTTGCCCCTTAGGTTTCTTTTATATCTTTCCCCTCTCACCCTAAACCTATGTCCTCTAGTTCTGGACTCCCCCACTCCAGGGAAAAGACTTTGTCTATTTATCCTATCCACGCCCCTCATAATTTTGTAAACCTCTATAAGGTCACCCCTCAGCCTCCGACGCTCCAGGGAAAACAGCCCCAGCCTGTTCAGCCTCTCCCTATAGCTCAAATCCTCCAATCCTTGTAAATCTTTTCTGAACCCTTTCAAGTTCCACAACAGCTTCCATGCAGTAGGGATTCTGTGCTTAACTAGAGACCGTACACTGCTATCCTGCAGCCAACAATCTGGGTTTAGCTTTTGCTGCATTCAAGCCACTTTCCTGTTCCATTTGTCCAGCTTGATCTGAATTCAGTCATGCATGAGTGTAATGAAAAGGAGAAGATACAGATCAAGAGTCACAAGTGTGTAAAAAAGAGTGGCTGCGTGCACTCAAGGAATCTTAAACTTGGCTTGTAAAATGCCAGGAATTCAAAGGGATAACCATGAGTGAGTGCCTTTCTGAAAGCAAAGTTTGTGATAAGCAACTCTTTAGTACTTAAGATAACATCTTTCAAAAGCTTGCAATAAGCTGGTAAACTGTGGGTCAAAGTATCCCAGCTTGATAGAAACCAGACCTCTTGCTGAAGGGAGGGCTGTTGTCCTGCCTCCTGATAGGCCATTAAGTGTTCACTCGTTTTAAGAGGTAAAACCGAGGCAGTGTTGTGAATGTTTCTGGAACTAAAGCTTTTACATCTCAGGAGGGGCCTTAGCATGAAAAGATGGGAATACAGATAGGAACAGACCCAAAAATATCAAGAGCAGTCAATTCTGGTGGCACCTTGATGATATTTTCATCTTGTCCGAACTGTGTCGGTGATAGCTTTGAGATCAGTCTTCTCCCTGAAATCACAGGCTGCTCAGCCATTGACACATCAAAGGAAATAAGAAATATTGCATTGACATGGCACCTTTTGTGACCTCAGGATATCTCAAAGCTAGTTGAATATTTCTGTGGAAGCAGAATCCTGTGTTGTAACATCAGAATGACGGCTGTCAGTTTGCACACAGCAAGTTCCCACAAGCAGCAAATCATTGTTGTATTGACTGGGAGTTGAATATTGTATGTGCTCCCCAGATCCATAGAAATAGAAAGTAGAAGTCGACCATTCGGCCCTTCAAGCCTGCTCCCTCATTCGCTATGAATATGGCTGATGTTCTATCTTGGGAGTGAACTATCCTGTTCTTCTTCAATACACAGTCATGGGACCTTTTATATCCACCTGAAGAGAAAGCTAGGTTGTGGTTTAACACCTCATAGGAAAGGCAATGCCCCTAATAATACTGCATTCCCTCAGTACCGCATTGATGTATGAACTTAGACCTTTGGAGGGGGGGAAGACTTCCTTGAGAGGGGCATCGATGGAAACATCTGAGGTGAGAGTGGTACTAGCTGATCCACCAAGTATTGACCCCACACAAGGATCTCAAGGACAACACAACTAAACACTCTGTCGTCACTCTGTGTAACCTTGTGGAAGAGGCAGAAGACAAACATGATGAGGGAAATAAATCTTGAAAATATATCTCTAAATCTCCTCCCCTTATTACTGAATGGAACCAGTCCCAGGTCAAAGTTCATTTATCCATGGCTTTTCATGTTTGAATTCAATAAAAATCTGGAATTAGAATCTAATGATGACCATGAATCCATTGCTGGTTGTCAGGGGAAAATCCCATCTGGGTCACCGATGTCCTTTAGGGAAGGAAGCTGCCGTTCTTACCTGGTCTGGCCTACATGTGACTCCAGACCCACAGCAATGTGGTTGACTCTTAACTGCCCTCTGCGTAATTAGGGATGGGCAATAAATGTTGCCCAGCCAGTGACACCCTCATCCTGTAAATGAATTTTAAAAAATTACCAGAGTTAAGTAACAGCACCTCACACAGCAGGCTCAGATGATGGTTGATAATGGACTGTGCAGCAACATGGGGTACAGCAGCTAAAGCCCAGGACCCATCTCCCAAACATGAACGTATTTTGCACGTTCTAGGGACTTAATGGAAAATCATGACAGGCAGAAGTATAGCTGTTTTATTACAAATTATACATACAGAGGATGTGGGTGTCACTGGCTAGGCCTACCTTTAATGCCCCTCCCTAAATGCCTAAAGAGTAGTTAAGAATCAACCACATTACTGAGAGTTTGGAGTCACATGTAGACCAGACCAGCTAAGTGTGCCCGATTTCCTTCTCGAAAGGGACTTTATCGTGTGGTTGGATCCAATTGATTTCACATCCTACAGGGATATTTTATACCTTCAGCCTGCAATTTTCCATTGCCTCTATTTTTAAATTGGCTTTTTTTTAAGATTGGTGGCCTGGTGGCTCAGTGCTTAACACTGTTGCCTTATATTGCCAGGGACGTGGTTTCGATTCCAGCCTCAGGCAACTTTCTGTGTGGAGTGTGCACATTCTCCCCTTGTCTACATAATTTTCCTCTGGGTGCTCCTGTTTCCTCCCACAGTCCAAAGATGCGCAGGTTAGGGTGGATTGGGCATGGAAAATTGCCGAGTGTGTCCAAGGATGTGCAGATTAGAAGGTTAGCCATGGGAAATGCAGGGTTGGGATGAGTCTGGGTGGAACACTCTGGAGGATCGCTGAGAACTCAATGGGCTGAATGGCCTGAATAGGATATGGGCAGGGCTAGCATTTGTTGCTCATCCCTAGTTGAACTGAATGGCTTGCTTGGCCATTCCAGAGGGCAATTGTTAATAATTAGTCATATTGCTGAGGGTCTGGAGTCACAAATAGACCAGACCAGGTAAAGATGGCAAGTTTCCTTCCTTAAAGGGTGTGAGTTTTTATTACAATCGATGATAATTGTCATGGTCACCATCACTGATTGAAACCACAAAACACATGAATACAGAGCGATAAGGAGGAGCAGAGAATTACACAAAGCCTGCGGCTCAGACACTAACATGTGCTAGTGTTTGCCCTCGCAAGATTCATCCACTGACACGAATAGAACTTTGTCTTAATTTGAGCGAAAACCATACCAAATAAAATCAAATCTATATGGGAGGCAAGCTATTCGAAGAATTAATCTTCAGCATAGAGTCAGCAGAAGTAACAGGTCCTGGAAGTTTCTGGGTTCAATGATGTGACTAACCCTGTCACTCAAAACCCACACTTCAAGGTGAAAAACCTTAAACAGAAACACACAAACATTCTGTTTCTTAATCAAACCATTTCCTACAAACACCACCCCCGCCCCACCCACAACTTAGTTTATAAAAGTCAAACTGAATCAGGGCTCCGATTATTTCTCTTACTTTACCATGTTTACTGCTAATGCTTTGATCTCACCAAGAGGAGTTGCATTAATAATAAGATTCTGGCTTGCAGTCTGTTGGAATCAATGCAGGGTGGAGGGATGGAGAGATGGGACTCCATGTTTTTTTTCCCATTAAAAACAGGGTTGATGTCTAGTCAGGGATCTGATCCACTTGCAGAGTGGAAAGAAAGTCAGCCTAAGTGTTTGCCACGTTGACACTCCAGGTTTAACACTGTTAATGTTCTGCGCTCTAGTAGCTTTCACTCGAGTTTGTTGACACAAAGATTTGGAAGTGAAACCTTTGAATGTTCAGAACACAGGATGCAATGTGTCTCTCCTCCAAGAGCAGACTGCTTTGAGAGTGTTGGAAGCCGCCTTTGTGATCCATACTGGAAAAACAAACAGCAGCACAAAATGTATTGAAACATTTCAGTTTTGCCAATTTTGCTTTCCTGCGTGACACAAAAATATCATTGTATTTCCACTCCCCCTCCTCCCCAAGTTTAAAACGGTGCAAGTGGGTGTGGAACCTGAGAAGGCCTTTGATTTAGCTTAGCCTAAGCGTGAGGTGTTTCACCACAGGCCCTTGTCATTAAGGTTCCCCCCATCCCCCTCAACTGACTGGGTGCAAGAAGATAAGGTGCCTCCAAACTATCAGTCCTGAGAGACGAAGACTCTTTCATATCATTAGTTTATCGGTCCTTTAGCAGGGAATAGCTGCTTAACTATGTTTAACTTGCTGGATTCAGTGGAAGATGAGGACATTAATTTTCCATTTTAAAAACATAAATGGGGAGCCCAGGCATAGTAATTATCTATCATTAGATCTTTCTTCTTTGTTGTGAAAGACTGAACATGGTTACATTTACTGGCCGTCTCTAGTTTTTTGTGCTTAGAGTGGTTTCTTTCTTCTTTCGGCAACAAATCAAACATTCTTTGATTTTGGTGAGTCAGATCTCCCAGGCTGCAATTGTTCCCGTGCATGTTTTTTTCAATACTCATGGGCACACTGCTCTGATCCTGCAGGAGTTACAGTTTTAATTCCATGTGTTATGTAGCAAAACGGGAGAATGTGAAAATAAACAGTCGATACTCCGAACATTCCACTGAGTCTCTTGATGGCTGTTAGGTGCCAGTCATGGCTTAGTAAGTAAGGCAGTTCTCTCCAGGTATGTATACACCATAGCGACAACAGAAATCATTCAGCCTCCTTGACCACTTATCACTCAACGGCAATGAATTATTTACAACATCTGCTAATAAAGCCATAGTCATATAGCACAGAAACAGACCCTTCGGTCCAACCAGTCCATGCTGAACATAATCCCAAACTTAACTAGTCCCACTCTCCTGCTCCTGGCCCATATCCTTCCAAACCTTTCCTATTCATGTACTTTTCTAAACATCTTTTAAATGTTGTAATTGTACCCACACCCACCACTTCCTGAGGAAGTTCATTCCACACGGCAAACACCCTCGGTGCAAAACATTTACCTCTTATGTCTTTTTAAGATCCTCCCTTCTCTCATGGGTGGCATGGTGGCTCAGCAGTTAGCACTGCTGCCTCACAGCACTGGGTCCCGGGTTCAATTCCAGCTTCGGGTGACTGTCTGTGCGGAGTTTGCAAATTCTCCCCGTGTCTGCATGGGTTTCCTCCCACAGTCCAAAAATGTGCAGGTCAGGTGAATTGGCCATGCTGAATTGCCCACCGTGTTAGATGCATTTGTCAGAGGGGGGTGGGTTACTCTTCAGAGGGTCAGTGTGGACTGGTTGGGCCAAAGGGCCTGTTTCCACAGGGAATCTAATCTAATCTCACCTTAAAATGTGTCCCTGGTCTTGAAACTCCCCATTTTAGGGAAAAGGCAACTCTCATTAGCTCTATCAAATACTTATAAACTTCATTATTTTATAAACTTCACTCCAGTGAAAAAAGTTCCAGCCTATCCAACCTTTTTTTATTTACATCAAACCTTCCATTCCTGGCAGCATCCTGGTAAATCTCTTCTGAACCCTCTTGAGCTTAATAATATCCTCCCTGTAACTGGGTGACCAGAACGGGACACAATACTCCAGAAGGGTTCAGAAAAGATTTACAAGGATGTTGCCAGGGTTGGAGGATCTGAGCTACAGGGAGAGGCTGAACAGGCTGAGGCTGTTTTCCCTGGAGCGTCGGAGGCTGAGGGCTCCATGCTGTACATCTCTATGACTCTATAAGAGGCCTCACCAATGTCCTGTACAACCACAACGTAATGTCACAACTGCTATATGACTTGGATGAGCTCAGTGAATTAACTAAAGCCAAGCTTGTGGATGAGATAATAATCGGTGGGAGGGCAAATGGTGAAGATGTCACAAATAATCTGCTTCAAGTGCATGGGCAATGACCTGGCAAATGGAATAAAATGTGAGGTTATGCATTTTGGCAGAATAATGGAGTAGGTGAATATTAATGAAATGGCCAAAGACTGCAGAAAGCTGCAGAACAGGGGGATTTGGGAGTCCTTGTGCCTACATCACAAAAAAAATTATATCCAAGTTCAACAAGTGATAGTAAATACAGTAAATGGAATAGAGTATATAAGTAGGGAGGTTTTCCTAAACTATACAAGGCTGTAATTAGACTGCCGCTGGAATGCTGTGAACAGTTTTGGGCTCCTTTTGTAAGAAAAGATACACTGAAATTGGAGGCCGTTCAGGTACCATTCACAAGGTTGATGCTTGGTAAAGAGGGGCTGTTTTTCGAGGAGATGGTGAGTAGTTTAGACCTGCACTCATTGGAATTTGGAAGAATGAGAGATGAAACATTATTGAAAAGTGTAAGAATCTTAGGGAACTTGACAGGGTGGATGGGGAAAGATTGTTTGCTCGTGTAGGAGAGTTTAGCACCAGAGGCATAATCACAGTGCAAGGGTTGCACAGTTCAGACAGAGATACAGAGAAATTTCTTCACACAGGGTTGTGAATCTGTGGAATTTGTTTAGTGCGCAGAAAGTTGTGGATGGGTCCTCAAGTAAATCCAAAGCTGAATAGATAGATTTTTAATCTGTAAAGGAATCACAGGTTGTGTGGAAGAGAACATAAAGTGGAGTTGAGAGTTATCAGACCGGCCATGATGTCATCCAATGGGCTGAATGGCCTACTTCTTCTCCAATGTCTTGTGGCTGGATCTGTAAATGAACTCTGTCCACCTGCTTTGGCTTCACATCCTTAAACGCCTTTATTCACCAAAAGTCTATTGATCTCAGATTGAACCTCAATATCTCCTGCTTTTTTTAAGTGTAGGTTAGGGTTAGAGTTGGAGTAGATTACAAGGAGAGGGAAGGATGAGGCCATTTGAAAAGAAAGATGAGAATTTTGAAATCGAGGTGTTGCTTGATCAGTCAGTGAACACAGGTCTGACGAATGAATGGATGAGTTAAGATCTGGGTAAAAGTTGGACCTTCCTCACATTTGAATTGCTGAGGAAGTGAGAAGGTGCAGGTTTGTCTCCCGGGCCAAGTTGGCCAATCATTTCCCCTTCTTGTCTTTTCCAGTGAGGGAGCCAATCTAGCCATTGTGTATTTCCAAGAGTTTTATTTCAATGTCTGCTCCAAGATGATAGCTCTTGGCTTTCAGCAACAGTTTGTTTCCTTTTCTTTGAGTCCACACCAGCCTTAGCTACAGTGAATCCACAGTGAATCTCCACAGTATACTCACTCTCAAAATCAAACAACTGAACAAACCTGCATCTGGGCGAGATCAGATGGTTTTGCCAGAGGTGGATATACGTAATGATGCAGATACACAACAAAATTCCATCTTGAGATCAAGGATGATACCAAGGCTGTAAGGAGACTTGTTCAGCCTAAGACATTTGCCATTCAGGGAGGGGGATGGAGATTGGTGGAGATTGGGGAACTGAGCTTGGGAGAAGGCTAAAACCAACAGCTTCCCCATATTTAATTAGAAGAAATTTCTACTCATTCAGATTGAATAATACATTCCATTCTTTATCTCCCGAAAGACCCAAAAGGTGGCATTGACTACTCATTCTCAAGTTTTATGCCTTTGCCCCCAGAGTCTCCAGGAATTGATTCCTGGATGCTGTTGTGAGTAATAACACAGGAAATTGAAAACTATCATGCACTGAATAAGCACAACTTTATTTTATCGCTTACACTGAACTATCTTTTTACTATTTATGAAATATTGTGTCAGCAAACTTGATTGAGAGTGAAGAATGATTAAATTTAGTAATGAAGAGGCCATTTCTCACCCAATCAGAGCAGGAGTTTGGAATTCCATGAAGATGGATGTTAGGTGTCCAATGATGTTAAGTCTAGGGACGGGACAGAGGAGGCAGGGGGTCATCGAACATAGAACAATACAGCACAGAACAGACCCTTCGGCCCTCAATGTTGTGCCGACCTGTGAACTATTCTCAGCTTGTACCCCTACACTATCCCAAAATCATCCATGTGCTTATCTAAGGATTGTTTAAATCTCCCTAATGTGGCTGAGTTGACTACATTAGCAGGTAGGGCGTTCCACCCCCTTACCACTCTCTGCGTAAAGAACCTGCCATGTGATGAAACATCAAGGATTGCATCCAGCAACAATAGCTCACATTGAGTAAAACATCATAACTTTCACAGAAGCATTCCCATTCTTCACCCTGACCCTCTCTCAAACAATATTTCACATGAGTCACAGAACGAGCTGTTTGAAGAGATTGTCGAAACCTGGTTGAAGAGGTAGATTTTCTGGAGCATCATAAATGAGGATGGAGAGTTCTTGTTGTATACACTGGGATGTCAAACCATCTTTGCTACCACCATCCTCTTTCCTTGATTAGGTCTAAGGTGTAGGATTATAGTGAGAGAGAAAAACCACTCGTACATCTTAATAAAGAGAGGCTGTTGTCCTCAACAAGACGTAGTTTATTGCTGGATAGCAATCAGGTCTAGTCTAATGATTAACTTTGATATTGTTTCCAAGACTATTAAGAGACCTGTGGATTTCAATCTTCAACCCACAATTTAGAGTCATTGTGGTGAACAGCATGAAAACAGACCCTGCAATCCATCTTGTCCATGCTGACCAGGTATCCTAAATTATTCTGCCAGCACTTGGCCCATATCCCTCTAAACCCTTCTTATTCATATACCCATCCAGATACCTTTCAAATGTTCTAATTGTACCAACCTCCCCCACTTCCTCTGGCAGCTCAATTGGCACACGCAGCACCCTCTGTGTGAAAATGTTGTCCCTTAAGTCCCTTTTATATCTTGCCCCTGTCAACTTAAACCTGTGCCCTCTAGTTCTGAACTTTCCTAAGTTGAGGAAAAGACCTTGGATATTCACCCTATCCATGACTCTGGTGATTTTATAAACCTCTATCAGGTCACCCCTCTGGCTCTGATGCTCAGGGAAAACAGCCCCAGCCTATTCCATCTCTCCTTTAACTCAAACCCTCCAACCCTGGCAACTCCTGAACCCTTTCAAGCTGGGGCTGTTTCCCCTGGAGCATTTTTTAAAAAGGGGCAACTTTTCATGGAGGGTGGTACGTGTATGGAATGAGCTGCCAGAGGAAGTGGTGGAGGCTGGTACAATTACAACATTTAAAAGGCATCTGGATGGGTATGTGGGTATAGGAACGGTTTAGATGGGTATGGGCCAAGTGCTGGCAAATGAGACTAGATTAATTTAGAACGTCTGGTCAGCATGGACAAGTTGGACCAAAGGGTTTGTTTCCGTGCTGTACATCTCTGACTGTATAACTCTAAGTTTAAATCCTGAAGTGTTCTGCCATTTCCCCATTACCCAAGTCATTAGGGCATCATTACATTGGGTGGAGCTTAAAGCAGTCTTCCGACATTAACCCTTTCAGACCCATTAGCTTGGACAATAGTGTAGGGAGGGAATTCAGTACCTTAAGGTATAGGGAGCTGAAGGCATGGCCAGCCAATGATGGGGCAATGGAAAACAGGATGCTCATTCTCCAGAGAATGCCCTGTGCAACATTTTGAGGATGTGATTGAACAGTAATGCGGGACAAATTGTGACCGCCACCATAGATCAAAGTGTCTGGGAACCAGAGCCACGTCACAGTGGATCACTGCAAACATTTATGTTGCTACATTCCGATGGGTATTCATAAGGAACGACGAGCAAAGCAGCAAGCAGACCTAAAACAATGAAAGCTTTTAGTTCAGAATTGATTTTATCTCACAGCACTGCTATTTTCACTTCAGAGAATGGTTCATTCAGCCTGACTGGCAGATCAATGGAAGTTTTGCTGTTTAGATTAGATGTAGAGGTCTAATAAGACAGAGGATGGAATGTGAATGAGCAACCTAATGGAAATAAATGCTTGAAATGTAAATGCCTTCCATCCAGTGGGATATTTTATTAAGAAATCAAAGGGTAAATATTCACTTTTTATCAAATCACTGGGCAGCAGCCAGTATGTCTCAGTTCTCGCACTCCCCCAGCTTTGCAATGTCCTGTACTTTCCTTAAAGGGCTAATTTCTCCACTAGATTGCCGCCCTTGAGGTGAAAGGATGGTGTGATAAATCAGTCCTGCAAAGTGCCCCAGGATATTTCACTTTATTGTAGGTGCTGTGTAAATGCAAGCTGTTTCTGTTGAGTTGGCACGTCAATAGACTTGCTATGGGAGAGCCTAGGTTTAGGAAAGGGGCAGGGCTGGGGAAGCATTTGGCTGCACAGTGGTATTGACAATCTCAGGAGCCTAATCACTGCCCTCCTCTTTCACCTCCAGCTGTGGGTGGGACCTGAGCAAGAACAATTTGGGAACGGCCCATTGGAGTGTGCTTGATCAAAACTAATTGAAACCAAGTCAGGGAGGATTGGGGGGGGGGTGGAAGTGAAATTTTGGTGGGTACAGTTTTTTTCGATTGTTCTGTCAACTGCCTGTGGAGAATTGCTTTACAGGTTTCTTTGTGCTCAGGCAATAGGGGTAACCATTCTTTGTATTAATCTATGTGCAAAGCTGAAGGAGCACTGGTGTTGTTAGCCAGGCTGTGTTATTGAGTTAACCTGTTATTCATTGGTACCACGTTCTGTGCAAATGTCGTCACTGCTAAAATTATAGAGTCCCATGCGGCCCATCAAGTCCACACTGACCCTCTGAAGAGTGACTCACCCCCTTACCTATCCCTGTAACCCTTCATTTCCCATGGCTAATTCACCGAGCCTGCACATTATGGGCAGTTAAGCATGGCCAATCTGTCTGACTTGCATATCTTTGGACTGTGGGAGGATACCAGAGCACCCGGAGGAAACCCACACAGATATGGACAAAATGTGCAAACTCCACACAGACAGTTGCCTGTGGCTGGAATCGAATTAGGGTTCCAGGAGCTTGGAGGCAGCAGTGCTAGCTGCTGAGCTGCTGTGTTCTGTTTTTCTCTTATTTTCATCTTTTCTCTTTAACCCTCCTGAGTCTGTCCTCTGTTGTAGTCATCTCTCTCTTTCCATCTCTCTCTCTCTCTCTCTTCCTCTTTAGACTTCTCTTCCTTAGTTGGCTGATTTTGCAAGTTTATTCAAAGCTGATTAAAACAGATTTTTTGATTGACAGGGGAATCGAGGGATCTGAAGGACGAAGGGAGAACATAGAACATAGAAGAATACAGCGCAGTACAGGCCCTTTGGCCCTCGATGTTGCGCCGATCCAAGCCCACCTAACCTATACTAACCCACTATCCTCCATATACCTATCCAATGCCCGCTTAAATGCCCATAAAGAGGGAGAGTCCACCACTGCTACTGGCAGGGCATTCCATGAACTTACGACTCGCTGAGTGAAGAACCTACCCCTAACTTCAGTCCTATATCTACCCCCCCTTAATTTAAAGCTATGCCCCCTTGTAATACCCGACTCCATACGCGGGAAAAGGTTCACACTGTCAACCCTATCTAACCCCCTAATCATCTTGTACACCTCAATCAAGTCACCCCTAAACCTTCTTTTCTCTAATGAAAACAGCCCCAAGTGTCTCAGTCTTTCCTCATACGATCTTCCTTCCATACCAGGCAACATCCTGGTAAACCTCCTCTGCACCCATTCCAGTGCCTCCACATCCTTCCTATAGTATGGCGACCAAAACTGCACACAATATTCCAGATGCGGCCACACCAGAGTCTTATACAACTGCATCATGACCTCAGGACTCCGGAACTCAATTCCTCTACCAATAAAAGCCAGTAAGCCATATGCCTTCCTCACCGCACTATTTACCTGGGTGGCAACTTTCAGAGATCTGTGTACATGGACACCAAGATCCCTCTGCTCATCCACACTACCAAGTATCCGACCATTAGCCCAGTACCCCATTTTTTGTTATTCTTCCCAAAGTGAATCACCTCACACTTAGCTACATTGAATTCCATTTGCCACCTTTCTGCCCAGCTCTGCAGCTTCTCTATATCCTGCTGTAACCTGCCACATCCTTTCTCACTGTCAACAACTCCTCCGACTTTCGTATCATCCGCAAACTTGCTCACCCAACCTTCTAACCCCTCTTCCAGGTCATTTATAAAAATGACAAACAGCAATGGTCCCAAAACAGATCCTTGCGGAACACCGCTAGTGACGGCACTCCATGAAGAAACTTTGCCATCAACTACTACCCTCTGTCTTCTTCCATCCAGCCAATTCCTAATCCAAACCTCCAACTCACCCTCAATGCCATACCTCCGTATTTTCTGCAGTAGCCTACCATGGGGAACCTTATCAAATGCCTTACTAAAATCCATATATACCACATCTACCGCTTTCCCCTCATCAACCTCCTTCGTCACCTTTTCAAAGAATTCAATAAGGTTTGTGAGGCACGACCTGCCCTTCACAAAACCATGCTGACTATCCTTGATCACATTATTCCTATCCAGATGTGCATAAATCCTATCCCTTACAATTCTCTCTAAGACTTTGCCCACAACAGAAGTGAGACTCACCGGCCTATAGTTACTAGGGTTATCCCTACTCCCCTTTTTGAACAAGGGAACCACATTTGCTATCCTCCAGTCTTCTGGCACTACTCCTGTAGACAAAGAGGACATAAAAATCAAGGCCACTGGCTCTGCAATCTCCTCCCTTGCTTCCCAGAGAATCCTAGGATAAATGCCATCAGGCCCAGGGGACTTATCTATTTTCACCTTTTCCAGGATTTCCAACACCTCATCTCTACGTACCTCAAAGCCATCCATTCTACTTATTTGTGACTCAGTATTCACATCGACGACAATGCCCTGTTCCTGAGTAAATACTGAAGAAAAGTATTCATTCAGTGTCTCCCCAATCTTATCCGCCTCCACACGCAACTTCCCACTACTATCCTTGACTGGACCTATTCCTACCCTAGTCATTCTTTTATTCCTAACATACCTATAGAAAGCCTTAGGGTTTTCCCTAATCCTACCGACTAAGGACCTTTCATGTCCCCTCCTTGCTGCTCTTAGCTCTCTCTTCAGGTCCTTCCTGGCTACCCTATAACTCTCAATCGCCCCAATTGAACCTTCACGTCTCATCTTGAGATAGGCCGCCCTCTTCCATTTAACAAGGGATTCCAATTCCTTATTAAACCACGGCTCCCTCGCACGACCCTTTCCTCCCTGCCTGACAGGTACATAATTATCAAGGACACTCAATAGTTGCTCCTTGAACAAGCTCCACATATCATTTACACTCTTGCCTTGGAGTCTACTTTTCCAAGCCACACATCCTAAGTCATGCCTCACCGCATCATAATTTCCCTGACCCCAGCTATAACTCTTGCCCTGTAGTACACACTTATCCCTCTCCATCACGAGAGTAAAAATCACCGAATTATGGTCACTATCCCCAAAGTGCTCACCTACTTCCAATTCTAACACCTGGCCTGGTTCGTTACCCAGAACCAAATCCAGTATGGCCTCACCTCTTGTTGGCCTGTCTACATATTGTGTCAGGAAACTCTCCTGCACACATTGAACAAACACTGACCCATCTAACGAACTTGAGCTATAGCTTTCCCAATCAATATCAGGAAAGTTAAAGTCCCCCATAACAACCACCCTATTACTGTCACTCATCTCTTGAATCACCTTCCCTATCCTTTCTTCAATGATTCTAGGACTATTAGGAGGCCTGTAAAAGACTCCTAACAGGGGGACCTCACCTTTCCTATTCCTAACCTCAGCCCAAACTTCCTCAGATGGCAAGTCCTCATCCATCTTCCTTTCCACCACTATAATACTATCTTTGACAAGCAATGCCACACCTCCCCCTCTTTTACCCCCACCTCTGACCCTACTAAAACATTTAAATCCTGGAACCTGCAACAGCCAATCCTGTGCCTGTTCTAGCCATGTCTCCGTAATAGCCACAACATCGAAGTCCCAGGTACCAACCCACGCTGCAAGTTCACCTACCTTATTTCGTATACTTCTTGCATTGAAGTATACACACTTCAAGCCACTTTCCTGTTTACAGGCACCCTCCTTTGAAATTGATGCCATGTTCCTAACCTCCCTACACTCCAGGCCCTGCACCCTGAAGCTACAATCTGGGTTCCCATGCCCCTGCAGAGTTAGTTAGAGTGGAGCTGAGACTATATCCGGGACAGTCATAACCCTGTTCAATGCAGAGCAGCTTAAAGGGCCAAATGGTGTACTTGGTTGCAAAGTTTTGTGCTCCTTTTGATGACACTCCATAAAACTTACCTGCCTGAATAAGCATTCAGTCACCAATCTGTACCAGCTTTTCCACTAATTTTTCTTTAATTTCCAAGCAGCAATGTTTTGAACAGTCACTGCTGTGGACCGTGTGGGCACACTGATTGGCACATGTGGACTCTCAGAATATCTGCGCAATCACACAGATTAAATGGGACTCTCATTTCTCCTTGTGTGTCTTGGTGTCAGATTTCATTTAGCAATGAAGGATCAGCAATTCTTGACATAAGGTATCGGTGAATAAGATTCACTTTCTTCCATCGTACAGTTTGATGCCCGGGTTTGGGTTCAAGACAGACTTTTAAAATTTCATTCGTAGGAACGTGGGCTTTGCCCGCTTGCCAGTTAACATGTCAGGTGTGGTGACCCTTCCTCAGATTGTATCCATACTAGTGCGCTTGTCTTCTCATGGTTTCCATGAGTTCTGGCAAGGATGGGAAATCTTTCAAAACTTGAACTTTAAGTTGATTTAAATTGATCCTCATGAATTAGAATGTGCCTCCACCATCACTACCCATAGCTCCAAGCCACAACATGAGGGTTACTAATTGGGATGAAGTGTACTCCTGGAGGTTTCATCACATGACTTGCCCCAACTCTTATCTATTTGTCAGTCAACACATCCATATTTGGCGCTTTACCTTCCAAACCAATCAGAAAGCAGATAGACCAATTAGCCAAATGTATGATTCTTGACTGGTTAGTTAAACAACCTTTTTCTCTCTTTTCAGTATCTTATACATCCAATAGAGAGAAATGTTCAAAGAAAATGTAAAACAAAATACAAATTATTAGATTAGATTCCCTACAGTGTGGAAACAGGCCCTTTGGCCCAACCAGCCGACCCTCCGAAGCGTAACCCACCCAGACCCATTTCCCTCTGACTAATGCACCTAACATGATGGGCAATTTAGAATGGTCAATTCACCTAACCTGCACATCTTTGGAGTGTGGGAGAAACCGGAGCACCCGGACGAAACGCACACAGACACGGGGAGAATGTGCAAACTCCACACAAACAGCCACCTGAGGCTGAAATCAAACCTGAGACCCTAGTGCTGTGAGGCAACAGTGCTAACCACTGAGCCACCGTGCCACCCTATTCAAATTATTTTGAATATCCCAGTAGTTTTTCTTCAGGGTTACCTAAAACAGTGTCCTGAGGATTGAGCTGCAATTCCTGAAGATCCTAGAGTGTTGATAATATGATACAACTTGCTTGTGAAAGTGGACAATGCTGTAGCAACTCAGGGGGAGGGTGGGGTGAGTCAACAAGATGATTAGATTGATGCCAACAGCACAGGTTTCAGTATTCCTCTGTTCTAGCTGGGATGGATTCAGGATTTGCTTCCTCTTCCCACCCGCGATGGAGGTTTGGGCGCTGTGGGTTGGACCTACCTTCAGGTGGAGAATTCCGGAAGAAGGGATTTAAACACAAGATCCCAGAAACGAACCAAAGTGAGTGTAAACATAGCTGAATTCATCGCATTGTGCCTTTCAAAGCCTCAGCTCCTACAGCACTCTCCATCATTGGAGCATTTTCAAAGTCCCATCACCATTTACACACACGGAATGCAGCAGGTCCTTGCACAGCAGGATCCCATAAATGGTAATGCGCTGCTGTAGGAAATTGTGGAAAATGCCCCTGTTCAGCTACCAACTGCATCCATCTGAAAGGAGGTTTGGGGGGAGGTGGGGGTGGGGTGGGGTGGGAGGGTGGGGGTTGGTGAAGGGGTGGAGAGAACTTTGGTTTAATGTCCCTTTTAAAAGGCAGCACTTCCTCAGCCCTGCTTGGGTGGGCAAACAGCAGTTTGGCTCAGTGGTTAGCATTGCTGCCTCAGAGCACTAGGGGCTCAGGTTCAATTCAGGCGACTGTCTGTGTGGAGTTTGCACATTCTCCCCCGTGTCTGTGTGGGTTTCCTCCAGGTGTTTTGGTTTCCTCCCACAATCCAAAGATGTGAAGGTTAGGTGGATTGGCTAAGCTAACTTGTCCATAGCATCCAGGGGTGAGCAGGCTAGGAGAATTAGCCATGGGGAAAGGAAGGTTAGAGGATGGGGTGGATCTGGATGGGATACTCTTTGGAGGGTCTGTGTGGGCCGATTGGCCTGTTTCCACATGATAGGGATTCTATACTCTGGGTGGTCAGGTTTAGTTTTGAGCTTTTTTTGGCCAAGATGTGGACACACAAATCTCTGCTGGAAAGGCAAGACCCCACCGGTGAGCTAAGCTAGCATCTATCCACAAATCAAGATTCCCACTTTAAAACAAGTGGCTATTCCTCATCCTTGTACCCTAATGCTGTGCGAATTGTACCAAACTTAAGTGTGCAATTAAATCCTGAACTCCAAGTTTCTCTTTCTCCTCCCTCGCCCTGAACACTGCCAGGAAAACCGGACACCTTATACTTTCACGCAGTCTGCTGTTGTTTAGAAAGGAGATAACAGGAGAAGAGAAGGAAAAGGGATGCAGGGGCATTGTGGGTGAGCGAAAACCATTAGCAAAAGCTGAAAGGGACGTGGAATAAATAATTGAGCAGACGACGCTCATGTCCTGCTGACAACCACTTTGAATTAATATCCATCTAAGGTGCCTGCTGAAATGAAATCTCAATCACTGTTAATGAAGTGGTGTTTTTTTTTGTAAAAGTGTTCCAGTTCTTCCTGGGGGTTGTGCTAACGAACAGTGAGAATGGCAAAGATTGAGGAAATACATCAGATCCTGCTCAGAATGTCAAAAGTAAAATGATTTGGAGATGCCGGTGTTGGACTGGGGTGTACAAAGTTAAAAATCACTCAACACCAGGTTATAGTCCAACAGGTTTATTTGGAATTCTGTGCCTTACAATCTTATTCTCCACAACCGCCTGATGAAGGAGCAGCGCTCAAAAAGCTAGTGCTTCCAATTAAACCTTTGGACTATAACCTGGTGTTGTGTGATTTTTAACACAAGTAAAATGGTTGTCCTTGTGCCGGACAGAAAATAGAGAGCATCAAGCTTGAAGCCAGCACTCACCATGGTCAGTGACCTTAAGCAGGAGTTACAGGTCCAGCTAAGGACGTAGAACACAGAACAGTACAGCACAGGAACAGGCCCTTCGGCCCACCACGTCTGTGCTGACCATGATGCCATTCTAAACTAATTCCATCTCCCTGTCTGTGGTCCTTGTCCCTCTATTCCCTGCCTGTGTCTGTTCTTGTAAAGAGAAAGTTAACATTTAGAAAGCACTTCTCTTGTTATTCAAGAAAAGAAAGAAATGAACAGAAAAGCTGGTGGAGTGGACGAGCCTGGGCTCAGAAGCTCTACTCCACTGCCACACTTCAACTGCTCATCGGCCTGTGAGAGGCGCTTGCAAATGTTGTTGTTTCTGCAAAAATCACAAGGCTGAGTCATGAGGGGGGGTGTATGTTAAGCTAGTTATGCTTGCACAAACAGCTATAACTAGCTGCATCTATCTTCTGCAGAAATTGCAAGGCGGAATCATGAGGGTGTATACCAAGAAATAACTAACCGAAAAGGGAGGTGGTCGACTGGTAGAAACAGATGTATTGACATGACAGTTACAATTGTCACGCACATAGGGAGTTAGTATGAACAAGGTAACCAAATAAGACCCAGTGTTGTGTCAGCAAAAGTGATAAGACCCAGCTGTCAAGGGGGGGGAGGGAGGGCAAAGTTGCACACTAACAACAGGCCACAGACCGATGTGGTAAGCTGATTAGATTAGCAGCTGCACAGAGCAATACAACTGTCACATATGAAGTAAAAGGGGAGTACCGAGAGACTCAACTGAACTGTATAAATTGTAATGTAACCGCCTGATCGGGGTGCCTACGTTGTGGCACCTGGGCTTGCAAGAACGTATGAATAAAGACTGCTTCAGAATTTGACTCGGACTGAAATTATTGAACAGTGAGCTTTGTTTCTCACAGGCCTTTTCAAGCCTCTGAGGTTTCTCTGTATTTACCCTATTGAATTGCTTTATTGTTTTTGAACACATTGATACCTACCCAACTTGACTTTTATACATTTGCTCAACAGTTCAAACAACATTGCATTGATGATAAGAAAACAAACAACTGCTGATGATGAAGATCTGAAACAAAAGCAGACATTGCTGATGAAGCTCAACAGGTCTGGCAGCATCTGAGGAGAGAAAGCTCAAAATCTTACCACTGTTTCTGTTTCCATAGATGTTACCAAACCTGCAGAGTTTCTCCAGTGGTTTCTGCTTTTGCAGCATATATTACATGACAGTTAAAGTAACCCAATTGCAAAAATAAATAATTCACATGTTCAGAGAACTCATATTTAAGCAAGCACTTGCCTGCAGACTTATTACAGGGGGATATACAGGGGCTGGTTTTAAATTAGATCAGCTGGGAAGCTACCTTGAGGAATGAGGAGAAAGTGAGGACTGCAAAAGCTGGAGAGTCAGAGTCGGAAAATGTGGCACTGGAAAAGTGCAGCAGGTCAGGCAGCATCCGAGGAGCAGGAGAATCAACATTTCAGGCATTTCTGATGAATGAACTATGCCTGAAATATCTCCTGCTCATCAGATGCTGTCTGACCTGTTGTGCTTTTCCAGTGCCACACTTTTTGACTTCGAGGAATGAGCCAATTTAGGAGTTGCCAGTGCTACCTGTAGTTCATATTGTAACATTGGCTGTGATTTTTCAATATGTGTCAGTGGTGCTAAAATTACCTAATTCATATCTAGTTAGCCTGACTGGGGACAGGTGAATACCATTTATTTTTCCATCACAAACCTTTCTCTAATTTGGATTAAGTAAAATATGAAGCAGTGCAGCTACTAAAGTATAGTTTGTTGAGGGAGTTAAATTCCACTCTGGCACAAATGTTGCTGTCGAAACATCAGTGTTACCTGTCCATCACTGAATTTTAGTTTATTTTTAGAGTTGGAAAGGTGAAAGGCATTGAAATGCCACCCGCTACTCATTCTGTGTCATTCTCTGTCTCCTTCTGTCGTCCTCTGCCACTGTTACTACATTCTAGTTGCTCCAGTGACGGTGCAAAGGCCCCTGAGAATAGTCGACTTGAGGTCTAAACTGTGAGAGATGACAGAATGAGAATGCAGTGAAAAATGGAGGTATTTAGAAGGCAAATTCTCTTAAAGCTGCAGTGTCTCACAATTAAACAGCAAGGTTCCTTCTTGCGAATTAATTCTGCTCAAATGGATTCAATTTAGGAGGCATTCTCATGGATGATTTCATGAGCAGAGATTTGCGATTTCAGGGCCTCTAATTTGTACATTTTAACCTGATTTTGGTTTCACTTATCCTGGACTCTCAGTGAGTAAATGGTTAACAGCACTGCCAGAGCTCTGCTATCGAAAGTTGCAGCAGTGGTTTAATATATTTTAAGAGTGCATGCATTAGCAAAGACTCCTCTGATTGCATGGGTAACTTTCCCTCAATTTCTAAAAATGAAAATATGGGACAATAATAAAAACAGAAAGTGCTCAGCAGGTCTGGTGCATCTGCGGAGAGAGAAACAAAATTAACATTTCAAGTCTGGTATGATTCTTCTTCTGAACTGGGACAGTGCTGCTTTTAATCAAAGGAAGACTAGTGTTTGTCTAGTGCCTTTCACAATCTCAGAGTGACCCAAAGCACTTCAAAGCCAATGATATGCTTCTGAAGTATAATCACGGTTTTAATTTCGGAGACACACATTGACCGATTTGAACACAGCAAGGTCCTGCAAACACACAACATGCTAATGATGGCATCCAACATTTTGGGTGTTTGGATGAACCAGCTGTTAGGATGAAATCTCCAGGGAGACATCCAAGTAGGATTGGCTCCCCTCTGATCAGGATTGAGACCTTTGGCTGATGTTTTGTCCATCCATATGGAAAGAATATAATGTTTACACCCCACTCCTTCCCCTTAACTCTGAGTGGCTGGTTCTGCATGCATGTTTGGGGGAGGGAAATGAAGGACAAGGGGCTTAGCCTGTATCTAACACTTGTTTAAAGATAGCTGCAGTATGTCCCTAAGCACTGTGACGCCACCATGACCACGACCACAAGCTAGACTGAATTGCGGAGTGAAGAGGCAGGTGGGTTCTGCCTGAGTATTCAGAGCTGCGATGTGGGGAAACAAATGGAAAAGGAGAAATATGGAAAATGTACCATCAGCCACTGTAGGAAGTCTGGCCTCTGAATCGAAAGGAAGTATCTCAAGTCTCTCCCTCCAAAAACATTTAGTCAGACGCTCCATCCACTGACTCTGTCTACACTTCTCACTGCCACGGAAAGCCAACATCATCAAAGACCCCTCCCACGTCGGTTACAATCTCTTCCAACCTCTTTCATTACACAAAAGTTTAGATGTACACATAAACAAAAGCTTAAACACATGAACCAACAGCTTCAGGAACAATTTCTTCCCGCTGTTAATTGACTCTTGATGGACCTCTCTAATTTTAAGTTTAATGTTGATCTCGCTCTTTGTGCACCTTTTCTGCAACTGTATCATTGTATTCCTCATTCTATTCTATCACCCTGATGCAGTTTGTACGGTATGACATCTGTATTGCACGTAAAACCAAACTTTTCACTGTATCTAGGTGACAACAATAAATCAAATCAATTCAAATACTGAGGGAATGCTGACTATTGGATGTGCTCCCTTTGACATGTAGATCTAAAAGACTTTGTGGCACTATAAGGGGCCCCAATTTACAAACATCCACCTTACAAATGCTCATATTTACAAGTGCAATGCCTTATAGGGGTGTAACCCCGAAGACCCAACTTATGAACATTTCCTGTACTTTGGAACAGCTGCTTTGTATTGTCCTGCAATGTGCTGTAATGCGCAAAGAAATTACCTTGCAAACTGACTCAGGAACAGAACGCATTCACGTAACCCGAAACTGCCTGTATTGCAGAACTGAGAAGGTTTCCACAATCAACCGAGTAAATTTTATCCGTCAATCAACATCAATTAAAATATGTTTGGAATATGTAGAGGTTGTAGCAAGTGTTGTGTGAAAGTGTTGTCTTTGTTCTAGGACTGACAAGGTAAAAATAAGGACTGCAGATGCTGGAAACCAGAGTCTAGATTGGAGTGGTGCTGGAAAAGCACAGCAGGTCAGGCAGCATCCGAGGAGCAGGAAAATCGACGTTTCGGGCAAGACTGCAAAAAAAGCACAGAAGGAGGTCTTTGACCCATTCATCCTGTCCTATCTCTTTGAAAAAGCTATTCAAATATTCTTATTCTGTTGCTCTTTCTCCATAAACCTTCATATCCTATTGATCCTCTTTCCCTTTGAAAGTTACTACTGAGTTTGCATCCAATCATTCTTACCTACCTTACAGGTCACAACAAAACACGGAACAAAATAAAATCGTGAGTGTTGCTGAGGAAAGTGTCAGGAAGTTGAAGCCTGTCATCTTGCACTCAGCAGGACTGATGCAAGAATGTCAAATTTCAAAGGGAACAGCAATTTTTTATCCATGAGAAGCAGCGTGCATGTTGGTTGGCAAGTGGGCTTTGACTGATTGATAAATGCCAAGGATAATGCATCGGGGAATAGTGTTCCCCAAGCTGCTGTTTAACTCAAAGCACTTAATGCCTGGACAAATCCTTTTTGTTTGCAGAAGACAGTATTGTGCACGTGTTATATGACTGTACATAGGTTCTGTCAAGTATACACAAACCACATTGTGAGCCTGAATGATAATTAGTTGACAGTGTAGATCGTAGCATAAAAGCAGAGTGCTGGAGAAACTCTGCAGGGCTGTTTTTATTTCAGATTTCCACCTTCCAAAGTATTTTGTTTCTATTTGAGTATTTCTTAGCACACTTGGAATTAAGACTCTATGCTGTAGGAATTTAAATAGATCATTCAGCCCATCGAGTCTGCTGTGCCATTCAATGAAATCTGATCTGATAATCCTCAACTCGGTTTTTCCTGTATTTCCCCTGTAACACTCATTCCCTTCATGAATAAAAACCTGTCTATCTCAGACTTGGATATACTTAATGACCCAGCCTGAACAGCCCTCTGCATTAAAGATTCCCCAACCTTCAAGAGAAGATATTCCTTTTCACTTCTATTTTTCAAGACATGCTGTCTAATCGGAGTCCCATCTGATGTGGCATGTTATTTTCTGAGCTATGCAAGTGGTTGAGCATGGTTAGTGCTGTACTTGTTGCAAACAGATAAATGAATATCCAGGCATTGGTACATAAAGCCTGAATACTCAGCATCACACCAGCACTGAAAATCATTTCCTACCTTATTGATTTTTGTGATAGGCAGATAAAATAAACAAAAGCCTGCATGGTGCGTTTTCCTGCTGCCTTCCCCATAGTACACCTTGACCAACCAGAGTCCACTTGGGAACCAATCAATGCCCCTGCCTCATGTCCTATTGCATCCTTTGAAATGTGATATTCTTGCATCTGTCCTGATGAAAACCTTCAACAGCCTGTCTCACTTTTCAGCAATACTCAAAAGGAAATCTATCCTCACCACTTATCTGGATCCTTTGAAAATATTTCTTGAGAGGCAAAGACAATGCTCTTTTCCACATCCCTGATACCATCAGTGGGAGCCAACTCCTGAAATAAATTGGCAGTGCAGACTAGCAACTGTATTATTCAAAGGAAATGAAAAGACTTGCACTTCTGTGTTGGCTTTCATATCTCAGGATGTCATAGAGTTTTCCAGCTTGAGCCCATTGTGTGTGCATCATTCTGAAGAACTTTGGGAATGTAGTCTACAGTAGCTTTGAGGTGTAATGGCTCACCGCAAATAACAATAAGGTGATAATGTGTTTTTTGAAAAAATTTGCTTTGGTGGCACCACATCCACAAACATTCACCCCCTCTACCACTGACCCTCAGTAGCAACAATGTGTACCATTGACAGAATGCAGTACAGACACTTGCCATGGCTCCACAGACAGCATCTCCTAAACCACAGTCATCCAGAAGGATGAGGGCAGTACCTGCAAGTTCCTCTCCAAGCCACTCACCATCCCAACTTATAAGTACATTGCCATTCCTTCAGTGTCGTTGGGTCAAAATCCTTGAATTCCTGTCCTGACGGCACTGTGGGTCTACCTAAACCAAATGGTTCAAGAAGTCTCCTCTACATCGTAGAGACAAAGCTCAAACTCAGGGACCAGTTTGTGAAGCATCTCCAATCAACACCGCCTTCCAGATGCCAGCCATTTCAACTCCTCCTCCCACTCCCTTGGTGACATGTCCAACCTGGGCCTCCTCCACTCTTAAAATGAGGGCACACACAAACTGGAGGAACAACACCTTATCTTCCGCCTCCGGAGCTTACAATCCAATGGCCTTAACGTAGAGTTCACCAGCTTCCCCATTCCCTATCTCATCCCATGTTCAGCCTTCCCTCTCCTCCCTGCCTCCTTGAACTGACCTAAACTATCCATCTTCCTCCTCACCTATCCACTCCACCCTCACCACTGCCCAATCACAGTAACCTCCGACCTGCATCCATCTATCACCATCCCACATACCTGTGCCCCAGCTCCACCCCTCACCCTCTATTTATTTCTGGGCTCCTTTCCCCTTCCCCAGTCCTGATGAAGGATCCCACTGCAAAACCTCAACTTTCCTGCTCCTCCCATCCCGCCTGACATGCTGTGCTTCTCCAGCTTCACATTTTATTGCAGTCCTTACTGTCTCCTAAGTTCAAGAAGTCACTGCAATAACAGCTTCTCAAGTGCAAGTAGGCACATTCAATAAATGCTGACCCAGCTGGCGGTACCCACATCCCACATTCTGTGAGTGAATCATTTGAGCTATCTTCTTTGTTTAGTGATGTTGGATAAATATTGGCCAGGACTTTGGAGAGGAGATTAAGCCAACCCTAATGCAGTCCCTTCAGCTGTCTTGAATATTTACCAAATGAGTGGATTGTGCAGTGGAGTTGTACCATCTACACCAGTTGCTAAGTGATTACTCTGTCAGTGTGTCATTTCTTAGTGTGTCCGTTTTTACTGAATTGCTCTCTACACTTGAAAATGTTGGAACTGCATTACCTTTTATAAGAAGTTTTGTTAGAATGGCAGAGGAGGAAGAAAGGTTAATGTTAATAGTTTTCTCAGACAAGCCGAAAGGTTAATTTCAAACATGCTATAACAGATTTAAAGTTATATATCTGAATAGACAGTGTTTTTTACCTCTTTATTACAATCTCCCATTACAGAGCAACCATTCTTAATGGCCATACATAATTAACCTGTCTTAGTACTGGGCCGCTAGTCCAAATGATATTATTGTTCTAAGTCTGAAAGATCATGGTCAGTTGCTTAATATAAAACATAAGTATTTGCAATACAGTAGCAAGTCATTTAGCCAAACTGGTCAATGTTGATGCTTAGATTTCACACCAAACTCCTCCCGCCATCCACACCCCCTCCCCCCACCCCGACCTTGCATATCAACTTATCGTTCCATTTCTATCTCTTATTTTTGTTCATCAAGCTTCTTTTTAAATGTATTTATGTCATACTGCTGGATAATAATAATATCTCAGGTAATATCACAAAAATAAATCATATACTCATTGTCACATTGCTGTTTGTAAGGGCTTGTGGCGCCCAAATTGGCAGCTACATTTCCGACATTATAACAATGAACAATCTTCAAAAAGTACTTCAGTCTCAGTAACGTGCAATGAGACATTCTGAGATCATGAAAGGCTCTATTTACTGCAATTGTGTTTCTTTTCTCTCCTTCCTATTCTCCTCAACCATTTGTTGTCGGTAATGAGTTCCACATTCTGACGACTCTTTGGGTAAAGGAGTTTCTCTTGAATTCCCAATTAGTGACTCATTTAGAATTATGGACTTTTGCTTTGTACTTTCGTAGAAAAAAATGTCACGCAAACCTTCCTCCACCGGTAAGCAGTTGTTCATTGCGTGGTACTTAGATTACATTACAGTGTGGAAACAGGCCCTTCGGCCCAACAAGTCCACATCGACCCGCCGAAGTGCAACCCACCCATACCCCTACATTTACTCCTTACCTAACACTACGGGAAATTTAGCATGGCCAATTCACCTGACCTGCACATCTTTGGACTGTGGGAGGAAACCGGAGCACCCGGAGGAAACCCACGCAGACACGGGGAGAATGTGCAAACTCCACACAGTCAGTCGCCTGAGGCAGGAATTGAACCCGGGTCTCAGGCGCTGTGAGGCAGCAGTGCTAACCACTGTGCCACCATGCAGCCCGTACTGTTAGCTCTAAGTATGTAGGTCATCACTAGTTTCATCCAGAGAACTGAGTTCATTACATTAACTCAGTGTAATACTGATGGAATACAACACAGGCAGATATACAATGTATCTTATGTGGCCTGAGCTGTCATCTCAGATGGTTGTAAAAGATCAGATGTACTACCTTAAGAAGGACAGGAGGGTTCTCTTCATTGTCCTGGGCAATATTTATCACAAACCAAAATACAAAATGATTTGGCCATTAGTGCATGGGACATATCTGAGTGCAAATCATAAAATCACTACAATGTGGAAGCAGGTCATTTAACCCATCAGGTTCACACCAACCCCCCGAAGGCCATCCCAGCCAGGCCCAACCTTGTTGCTGTATAGCTAACCCACCCAGTCTGCACATTATGGACAATCTCCATGGCCAATCCACCCTAACCAGCACATCTTTGGACTGATTTGGAGGTGTTGCTGTACAAAGTTAAAAATCACACAACACCAGGTTATAGTCCAACAGGTTTATTTGGAAGCACTAGCTTTTGGAGCGCTGTTCCTTTATCAGCTACCATCAAGTTTACCAGGAGAACCACCTGATGAAGGAGCAGCGCTCCGAAAGCTAGAGCCTCCAATTAAATGGAAGGGTTTAGAGGGATATGGGCCGAAGGCTGGTAAATGGGACTAGACTTATTTAGGATACCTGGTCGGCATGGACGATATGGACTGAAGGGTCTGTTTCCGTGCTGTACATCTCTCTGACTCTAATTACTGGGTAAATGCTCGAGAGGCTATTGGTGACTTCTCAAATTATTCAAAACTCATCTACCCACGTAGAGTTAAAGTAGGGCCCCATGACAAGCAGGAAATTTGAATTCAGCTAATTAAATAAAATTTGGGATTAAAAGACAGTACCAATAATTGTGACCACAAAACTACACAATAGCTACAACATTAATCCCTCAAATTTGCCACCCAAGTTGATTGGGTTGTTAAGAAGGCATATGGTGTTTTGCCTTAACAGGGGGATTGAGTTTAAGAGCTGTGAGATTTTGCTGCAGCTCTATAAAACTCTGCTTAGACCACATTTGGAATATTGTGTCCAGTTCTGGTCACCTCAACATAGGAAGGATGTAGATACTTTAGAGAGGGTGCAGAGGAGATTAACCAGGATGCTGCCTGGATTCGAGGGCTTGTTTTATGAAGAGAAGGTGAGGAACTCGGAATATCCACACTGGAGAGAAGGAAGAGGCATTGATAGAATAGATAGCCAGAGACTTTTCCCAAGGGCACAAATGGTGGTCATGAGGGATTATAGATTTAAGGTTATTAGAGGAAGGTATAGAAATGTCAGAGATAGATTCTTCATGCAGAGAGTAATGGGTATGTGGAATGCACTGCCAGCGGTGGTAGTACAGTCAGAAGCATTAGGGACATTTAAGTGATGACTGGACAAACACATGGGCAGCAGTGAATTGAGGGGTGTGTAGGTTAGCTTGATCTTAGATTAAGATAAATGCTCAGCACAACATCATGGGCCGAAGGGCCTGTACTGTTCTGTACTGTTCTATGTTCTATGTTCTAACATTGTGCTGGGCTCTTAACTGACATGGTCTAGCAAATAGAAACATAGAAAATAGGAGCAGAGGCTGGCCATTGGCCTTCAAACCCGCTTACTGCAGTTCAGAGAGTGTGAATGCACATACATTGCGACTACAGAGAAATACTAACATGGATGGAGGATTGGCTAGCTAATAGAAAACGGAGAGTTGATTTAAAGGGGTATTTTGAAGCTCAGCAACGTGTGACTAGTGGAATACCACAGAGAACAGTGCTGGGGCTACCATTACTTAGCATATAGGTAAACATCTTGGATGAGGAAAGTGAGTGGTCTTGTAGTGTTATTGTGGAGCACTGTTATTGAGGCCTTTGTAATTAGAAGTTCCTGTCACCTCTGTGGAGCTCTGAACTACAGCCATATTCAGGCAGCAAAGTACTTTGAGTGAGAGACGCTGTAGTCGTGACAGGTGCTATAGAAGTTCAAGTCCTTTGTTCGCTGCTAATCCCACTTAAGAACTGGCTGGATTAATATCCATATGTATAATGATGCTAAGATGATTAAAAGCAGGTAAGGTTTTGAGGTGTCAGTTGTGGAGAGCATGAAACTGTGTGCAATAATTTAGTTCTCTCTGGCCAAGCCTCCGTTACAACTCTGCATCAATATCTGAAGCTTCCAAGTGAAAATGTGTACATGAAGCCAGGCCAGTTGAGCTGGAGACCTGTACAGCTCAGGGGGGAGGCCTCCTGGCCCTTCCTGAGTGTACAAGCTTTTGAAATGAGCTTCCACTTAGCCCCCACCAGAAAGTGAACTGGACTTACCATTTTAACACAGTGGCTACAAGAACAGGTCAGAGGCTAGGAACCTTACAGCAAGTAACTCACCTCCTGACCCCCTGACCCTATCCATCATCTACAAGGTACAAGTCAAGAGTGTGATGGAATACTTCCCACTCGCCTGGATGAGTGCAACTCCAGCAACACTCAAGAAGCTTGATACCATTCAAAGAATCCTGCTTGATTGTCACAACCTGAACAAACATCCATTCCTTCTACCACATGGACTCAGTCACAACAGTGTTTACATATTACAAGATGCATTGCAGAAATTTATCAAAGCTCCTTAAACAGCACCAGGACCATTTCCATCTCAAAGGACACTGGCAGCAGATACATGGGAACACCACCATCTGCAAGTTCCCCTCCAAGCCACTCGCCATCCTGACTTGGAAATATATCACCGTTCCTTCAGTGCCTCTAGGTCAAAATCCCAGAATTTCCTTCCTAATGGCATTGTGGGTCTACCCACAGCATACAGACTTCAGCAGTTCAAGATGGCAGCTCACCACCACCTTGTGAAGAACAGCTAAAGACGAGCAGTAAATGCTGGGCCAGTCAGCGACAACCAGGTGCCACAAATGAATAAAATTCCTCCCCTCTCTTGTATATCATTCCTCTGCAAACCTTTCTTCTTCAGATTAAGCACAAGTTATTAATGATTTCAACAAAGGAAATGAGTGTAATGTCCTCGGTATAATTTATTACCGATCAGACTTGCACCATCTTGAACGTACACTTATAAAATGTAGTCCTCACTGTGCTTAGTGAGCAGATGGTAGTCTTAACAGTGGCACTTGTCTCTATTTGTGTTCGTGCCTTCAGTTTTGAGAGAGTCAAAACTTGGAACACTAAAATACAAGTGGAAATGCTAACAAACTCCAGCTTCAGTGTTACAATCTGTTTAAAAACTGCCCAAGTCTGGCAGTTCAAACAAAAATACTGCGGCTGTGCTCAGTAAGCCACTCCAGATACCTCAATAATTCCTGCTGCCTCCAGGTAATTTCTGCACCCTTTAACCTGTTCAGTTCCACTTTGCAAAACAGTAATTAAAGATGCACTTTTATAAAAGTTCCACCGAATCTAGAGTGCTGTGTTCAATTTTAACCTCCACGCTTTAGGAAGTAATGTAATGGGACTAATGACAGATGTATGTATAGTGTATAACTGTGGAGTTAAAATTACAGGATTAAATACAGAGAAAACTAGAAGGAGCAGAGGTTTGAGAGAGAACGTTTGTCGTGATTACACTGCAAAAAAGAGTTTCTGAACAAGATTCAAGAAGTAATGGACTCCAATATTTTGGGAGAGTAAATAGATTTGGAGCCCAAACGTGCAAGAACATAGGAAGGGGCAGGGGAGTAGTTTTAGAGAGGATACAGGAAAGATTGATTGGCAATGGTTCAAGGAATGAGGGACTTTAGTTCCAGGGATATATTGGAGAAGCTGGGCAGTTTGTCTTGGGGAAGAGAAGGTTGGGAGGGGATTTGATCAAGGTATTCAAAATCTCAAGGCCTTCATTTGGATTGATTCGATTAACTTATAGTCTTGAGATGCAGAAAGAAGCCATTCTGTTCATTGTGCCTGTATTAGCTGATCAATTGAACATCATAAAGGCCAGTGCCATATAATGCTGCATCCCAAACCTTGGTTAGGAATTTCCTGCTGGTGTCTGAAAGAGCGCAAATCAATTATGTGATCTTTATGTGTTCAACATCTGCAGGGGAAGCTGAATTCCGAGGCAAATAAAAAGCGCAAGAATTGTTGATGCTGTAAATCAGAGACATAAATAGAAATTGCTGGAAAAACTCAGCAGGTCTGACTGCATCTGTGGAGAGAAATCAGAGTAAATGTTTCGAGTTGACTGACCGTTCTCTGATTTCTCTCCACAGATGTTGCCAGACCCGTTGAGCTATTCCACCAATTTCTATTTTTGTCTCTGAATTTCCAGGATGTATGCTAGCTTCATGATGAACATCACACGATAAACATAGTGTTCACAAAGAAGTGAATGAGGAAATAAGTAGCTCAGAGGGAAGTGAATCCGTGCGGAAGACTGTAGAGGTTGACTCATGAAGCAGATTCAGGGCTGCTGGATTCTTAATCAGTAAGGAATCGAGCGTTAAAAGACAGGAAAGTGGAGTCGAGGATTATCAGATCAGCTATTGAAGGTAGACAAGCAGGAGGTTGGAAGAACATAGCAAGCCAGGCAGCGTCATGAGGTGGAGAAGTCAACATTTCGCGTGTAACTCTTCTTCAGGACTGGGGGTGGGTGTAAGGGGGAGCTGCAGATAAAGGAGGGGGGGTTGAGGGAGGATTTTGGGTGGGGGTGGTGGAGTAGTGAGGTAGTGATAGGTGAACACAGGTATAGAGTATGGCCTGGTTGGTCAATGGGAGGAATGAATCTGGTTGGTGGCTGGAAGGAAGGGTCAGTCAGAGGGATGGAAGGGAGGAGGAGGGGCTGGGAAGGGAGTCAAGGGGATGGGAATGGAGGTTATTTGAAATTGAAGAACACAATGTTGAGTCCTCCGGGCTATAGGCTGCCCAGGCGGAAAGTGAGGTGGTGTTCCTCCAATTTGTGGTCTGATTCACCATGGCAATGGAGGAGGCCAAGGATGGTCATGTCGGAGAGAGAGTGGGAAGGGGAATTAAAATGGGCAGTAATTGGGAGGTTAGATTGGCCCCTGCGGGCCTGGCTGAGATGCTTGGTGGAATGTGCCCGGAGTTTATGTTTGGTCTCCCTGATGTAGAGAAGACCACATTGGGAGCAACTGACATAGTAAAGTAGGTTGGAGGAGAGGCAGGACAGAGCAGACTCAATGGGCTGAATGGCCTACTTTTGCAACTATGTCTTATATCAAGAAGCAGGAATGCTTAAACCTTGATTTTAACATTTCATCCTTGTTTGTAAAACCTTCATGCCTTACCCCTTCATACTCTCTGTAATCTCTTCCAGACCCACAACCGTGTGAGATACCATTGGTTTATTTTGATCTCCTGAGCATCCTCGATTTTAATTGCTCCGCCATCAGTAGCTACTGTTATGATGCCTAAACTCTGGCATCTCTCTTTCAACCCCATTACCTTTCTACCTTTGCTTCCTTCTTTTAGACTCCATAAAAAAATGGAATGATTGAGTTTTTTGAAAAGTAACAAAGAGGATTGATGAGGGCAGAGCGGTAGATGTGATCTAAATGGACTTCAGTAAGGCGTTCAACAAGGATCCTCATGGTAGACTGGTTAGCAAAGTTAGATCTCAGGGAATACAAGAAGAACTAGCCATTTGGATACAGAACTGGCTTGAAGGTCGAAGACAGAGGTTGTTTTCAGACTGGAGGCCTGTGACCAGTGGAGTGCCACAAGGATCGGTGCTGGGTTCACTACTTTTCATTATTTATATAAATGCTTTGGATGTGAACACAAGAGGTATAGTTAGTAAGTTTGCAGATGACACCAAAATTGGAGGTGTAATGGACAGCGAAAAAGGTTACCTCAGATTACAACAGGATCTTGATCAGATGGGCCAATGGGCTGAGAAGTGGCAGATGGAGTTTAATTTAGATAAATGTGAGGTGCAGTATTTTGGAAATGTAAATCAGAGCAGGACCTATGCACTTAATAGTAACGTCCTGAGGAGTATTGCTGAACAAAGAGACCTTGGAGTGCAGGTTCATATTTCCTTGAAAGTGGAGTTGCAGGTAGATAGGATAGTGAAGAAGGCGTTTGGTATGCTTTCCTTTATTAAGAGTATTGAGTACAGGAGATGGGAGGTCATGTTGCGGCTGTACAGGACATTAGTTAGGCCACTGTTGGAATATTGTGTGCAATTCTGGTCTCCCTCCTATCGGAAAGATGTTGTGAAACTTGAAAGGAAAGGATTCAGAAAAGATTTACAAGGATATTGCCAGTGTTGGAGGGTTTGAACTATAGGGAAAGGCTGAATAGGTTAGGTCAGTTTTCCCTGCAGCATCGGAGGTTGAGGGGTGACCTTATAGATGTTTATAAAATGATGGGCATGGATCGGATAAATAGACAAGGTCTTTTCCCTGGGGTGAGGGAGTCCAGAACTAGAGGGCCTAGGTTTAGAGTGAGAGGAGAAAGGTTTAAAAGGGACCTAAGGGGAAACATATCAGGCAGAGGGTGGTGCGTGTCCGGAATGAGCTGCCAGAGGAAGTGGCAACGGATGGGTATATGAATAGGAAGGGTTTAGAGGGATATGGGCCGGGTGCTGGCAAATGTACTAGATTAGGTTGGGATATCTGGTTGGCATGGACGAGTTGGACTGAAGGGTCTGTTTCCATGCTGTATATCTCTATGACTCTATGACCTCTTTGGCCAAACCTTGGGATTATCTTACCTAACATTTCCTCATTGGGTTTAGTTTCAAATGTAGTTTCATACTACTCGTGTGAAGTACGTTGTAATGCTTTATCATGTCACTGGTGCTGCATAAATGCAAATAGCTGTTGTAGTGTCAAACAGTAGTTTCATACATATTATGGTTATCCAGCTAACAGCTATAAGCAAAGTGGGAAAGACATTTGCAGTCTAATTGTGGCTCACTTATAAATGAATTTCAGTCGCTATGACGCCAGGAAGAGGAGCTGGAAACAGATCCAGAAGTGCTTTGACTAACAAGAGCCAAATTAAGTAGGTGCCACAGTGCAGCATATTTTAGCGCAGGTAAAGCTAGTTTCATTGCAAACAGCTTTGTCAGTAGAACTGAGAGGTTAT
This sequence comes from Chiloscyllium plagiosum, assembly GCF_037043375.1. Lineage (NCBI taxonomy): Eukaryota > Metazoa > Chordata > Chondrichthyes > Orectolobiformes > Hemiscylliidae > Chiloscyllium > Chiloscyllium plagiosum. The sequence goes on from NW_028270174.1 coordinate 7,251,150, forward strand.
AATGAGCAACAAAGATTGACAGGTTGGGAAGCTTTTCTCTAGAAAAGAGAAGATTCAGGGGTTATCTAATGGACGTCTTTATCATCGTGAAGGGATTTGACTGAATAGTCATAGTGAAGATAAAACGGAAAGTCATAGAGTAATACAGCATGGAAACGTGTCCTCGCCCAAGTTAATCCATGCTGGCCATCGTGGCCATTCAGATAGTTCCAATTGCTCGCATTTGGTCCGTATCCCTCTAAACCCTTCCCACACGTGCACCCATCCAAATGTTTTTTAAATGTTGCTGTTGTATCAGCCTCACCCACTTTCTCTGGCAGCCCATTCCATACACTCACCACTCTCTGCGTGAAGAAGTTGCCCCTCAGGCCCTTCTTAAATCTTTCCCCTCTCACCTTAAACCTATACCGTGTAGTTGTCAATTCCCCATCCCTGGGAAAAAGGTGATATGGTTTCACCCTAGCTATGCCCCTTATGATTTTATACATGTCAATAAAGTCACCCCTCATCCTCCTACGTTCCAGGGAATAAAGTCCTGTCCTGGCCAACCCCTCCCTATAACTTAAACCTACTAGTTCAGGTAACATCCTCGGGTAAATCTTCTTTGCGCTCTTTCCAGTCTTTCCAATAGCAGGGTGACCAAAGCTGTACACATTTGTTGGGGGGAAGGTGGTTAAAGGTCCTCTCTTTCCCTTCAGCTACCATGGACTGAGAGGGTATTGGTTCTCATGGACTTTCACTGGAGTTGCCCCCCCCCCCCCCCTGTTATTGAGCATGGCAAGGATCTGCAGTGGTTTGCCATTTCCTTCTGCAGGTCAGGAACCACTTCTGCTCTTACCGCTTGCTGCCCAGCACCTTGACGGGTTTGACAGGCTGGTAATCAACCTGTTTGGCCACATCACGAATGCAGCTTCCCTGGTCAACGGGTCCTGAACTAGGACCCTGAACCTGGAACTCCCTGGGGTAGGGATAAGGCCACTGCCCACTGCACCATGACACCACCCTGCACTCTGGAATGAGGGGCTCTAAATATAAGGTAGTAACTAATACATCCAACAAGGAATTCGGAAGATACTTTGTTCTTCACAGAATGCGGTGAGAATGTATATCTCACTGCTGGTTGGATTGAAAAATATGCGTGCACTTAATCAGGGCCCAAGATTATATTTATAAAATCTTGAGAGGCATGGATAGGGTGAATAGTCAAGGTCTTTTCCTCAGGCTAGGGAATCCAAAACTCACTTAGGTTTAAGGTGAGGGGGAGAAGGATTTGAAAAGGGGCAATTTATCATGCAGAGGGTTGTATATGTATGGAATGAGCTGCCAGAGGAAGTGGTGGAGGTTGATACAATGACAACATTTAAAAGACATCTGGGTGGGCACATTAACAGGAGGGGTTTAGAGGGATTTGGACAAAATGCTGGCAAATGGGACAAGATTAATTTAGAATATGGATGATTTGGATTGAGAAGTCTGATCCGTGTGGTACATCTATATGATGCTATGATAGCGGGTCTGGTATGGGAGGGTTTGGGGGAGTGATGGGTCACTGTGCTCCATTAGGGACATGGGGCTGCTGTGCTTGGGTCAGGGTGGGACAGGGTACCAGGCATAGGGCCTATGATTTCTGTCCTTGATCCTGAACAGAGAAGGATGTTCCCTTGGAGAAAGGCACAGAAGTGAGCAGAGCCTTGTGAGGACCTGATACACTGCCTGTAAATTCAGAGTAATTCGATGGAGCAGATTTCCACAGGCACATCTATAGCAACCTTGAAAACTTTACTCAACAGATTTCACTGAACTGTAAATATCGCAAAAACACTCATTAAAAATCACATTGTGTGCTAATGACGGAATGTATCACTTTTTGATGTCAACCACAGGCTGTGAGCTGTCTACTTTTTGTATATCCTCAATTGTTCATTGTAAACCCAAATCTCAATTTTCAGTACAGACACTGGGATAAAAACAGAGGGTGCCTTACCCCAGTGCTCTAATAGGGAGGAGTGTTGTATGGGTCCTGTTTCAGGAGAGGTTAACGTTCCTGTTATAATGGCTCCTCTCATTCTACTGATGCCACACCTGGGCTCAGTGAAGACAAAGAGTTCTTTTCTAGCTTTCAGAGGGAGCAGATGTCCCTGTACCAGCTCGATTCTGCCTAACCAAATGTAGTTGTACTTATTGCAATCATGCAGTAAACCATCTTGTTATCTAAGAAGCCGCTACTCTAGATATGCTACAGTGATGTATCCTTTCCCATGAATCACTGGATGGGCCCAAGTCAAAAATCACATTACACCGGGTTTATTTGAAAGCTTGTGACTTCAAATAAACCTGTTGGACTGTAACCTGGTGTCTTGTGATTTTTGACTTTGTCCACTTCAGTCCAAACCGGCACCTCCACATCATAGATGGGCCCAAGTCAAAGTAAAGACAGAGGAGGATTGGTGTGTGCGAACCACCTCTCATAACCCTCACATAGCGCCACATACTGGCAGAGCTGCCAAATGCAACAGGGTGCCAGCACTGGCCATCTGGAAACGTAACATAGGGAGTGGCTTGGGAGCACTAAGGAAGTTCTTGCTTTCAATCAAGATGTAGCAAAGATGGATGGGTCAGCATTTATCACCCATTGTCTATTGCTATTGAGAAGATGGTGATGAGCCTCCATCCATTTGGTGCAGGTGCTTTTCAGGAGGAAGTTCCAGGCTTTTTGCCCCAGTGAGACTAAAAGAACTCTGATATAGTCCAGGTCAGGATGCTGAGTGACTTGGAGAGGGCCTTGAAGACCATAATATATAGGAGCAAAAGCAGGCTATTCAATCTCTCATGTTTCAATAAAATCATGGGTAATGTGACCACCTTAAACTGAATTTACGTTTACATGCTGAACCTATATCCCATGTACCTACTGCTCATATTTTTCAGGGTGGATGTGGTTATGGGTTTGGAAAGTACTGTCTAAGGAGTTTTGGTGAATTTCTGTAGTGTATCTTCTCAATGTCAACGGTGAAGAGAGTTGATGTTTGTAGATGTGGTGCCAATCCTGGATGGTGTCAAGCTTCTTGAGTGTTGTTGGAGCTGCACCCATCCAGGCAAGTGGGGAATATTCCATCACACTCCTGACTTGTGCCTTGTAGATGATGGGCAGGCTTTGGGGAGTCACTTGCTGCAGAATTCCTAGCCTCTTACTTGCTCTTGTAGCCACTATGTGATGAGTCCAGTTCAGTTTCTGGACTATGGTAAAGCCCCTGGATGATGATGCTAAGAGACTCAGTGATGGTAATGGAATTGAATGTTAATGGGCAATGGTTTGATTCCCTCTTGTTGGAGATGGTCATTGCCTTGTACTTGCATGGTGTAAAGTGTTATATGCCACTTGTCAGCCCAAGCTATATATTGTCCAAGATTTATTGTATTTGAATATGGACTGTTTCAAGTATCCAAGGAGTCATGAATAATGCTGAATATTGTGCAATCATCAGTAAACTTCCCCACTTCTGACCTTATGATGGAGGGAAGGTCATTGATGAAGCAGCTGAAGATGGTTGGGCCTAGGACACTACCCTGGGAACCTCCTGCAGAGATGTTCTGGAGCTGAGTTGTCTGATCTCTAACAACCACAGCTATCTTCCTTTGTGCTCAATGTGATTCAAATCTGCACAGAGATTTCCCCCGGATTGTAGCCATGATATCAAGGACATCCAAGTGGATATCCCTTTGGATTTCACCTCGTTTTTTTTATGTTTGAACCAAGTTAGTGATGAGGTCAGGAGCTGAGTGGCTCTGAAGGAATCCAGACTGATTGTCAGTTATCGTGTTAAGAATATGTTGCTTGACATCCCTAGTTAATGGCACCTTCTGTCATTTTACTGCAGATTATGAGTAGACTAATGGGGCAGTAACGGCTATGCTGGATTTTTTCTTGCTTTCACACCTGTTTATTTCCTTTGTTTTTGAACTGTGGAGTGAACAAAGAAGGTCCTGCTTTAAACTGTGGAGACTGCAATATGAGGTGGTTGCAATTTTTAAAAAAAACATATTTGCTGGAGAGCATACTGTGAGTTGTACACGATGTTGCATTTTTCCTGGAAAATTGAGAACAAAAGCAGATATTACTGGATGAATCAAGGTTGGTTCTGAAGTAAAGGAACAGGCTCCTGACCAGGTGACCATGGTCTGTTTGGGGCCACTGAAGCAGAGAACAACCTGCAAATCTCTCTGTCTCACTCTCTTATGAAAAGTACCTGAACATCTCCAGTAACAGCTAGCTGCCTACCCTCACCTGTTTCTGCAAGTCCCCAGGTGAAGGAGGGATAGATGCCTTGAAAGCATCTGAAAGGAGAAATTCTTAACCAGAGAATGAGAGAGAGCATCAGTGCAAATGACTCTGCCACATCAGCCAAGGACTTAAAAACAAACTGAAAGGGAGAGACTGAAAGAATTCTCTGAAGACTGGTGAAGACTACTACTATCGAATTTAAATTAAACCATGTTCACAATTCATATTTTTCTAATTGATGTTGGTGAAAGACAGTTTGTTCATACTAGACAGCTGTTTTCTTGGAATGTACAAAAACCTCGTGATTGTTTTCTTTTAACCTGAACTTGTCAGTCAGGTAAACTGGGGACTTTAGAAATATTGGACTAAATTAATTGGGGATCAATTTTTTTTCACATTTGTGATGACTGCAGGAATAATGGTGCTTGATTTCCAGCACATGACCCTAATGAGTCATGACATTGAGTACAAGACATATACCCAGGCAATTTTCCACTTGGTTGGGTAGTTGTCAGTGTTGTAACTGTACTGGAACAGCTAGAGGTGCAACATATTCTGGAATACAAATCTACAGTACTATCGCTGGAATATTGTCAGGGCCAATAGCCTTTGGAGTGTCCAATGCCTTTAGTCTTCTCTTGATTTCACGAGGGGTGAATCAAGATTGTGGTTCTGTGAACTCCAAACGAGGCCGAGATGGATCATCCACTTGGCATTTCTGACTGAAGATTGTTGTAAATGCCCAGCCATTGAAGATGGGAATATTTGTGGAGCCTCCTCCTCCAGTGAGTTGCAAGTGGTGAGGGAGTGCCAAGGGAGCAGTGAGGGGACGCTGTGTTCGAACTGAAGCCCACCCACCCTGAAGCAGCTCCGACTCAGTGCATTCTTAACAGGCTTGACAGGGTAAATGTCGAAAGGATGTTTCCCCTGATGGGAGAATCAAGGGCCAGAGGGCACTGTCTCAGAATTAAAGGGCGCTAATTTAAGACTGAGGTGAGGAGGAACTTCTTCTCTCAGAGGTGTGTGAGTCTTTGGAACTCCTTGCTACAGAGAGCTTATGTATGTTTAAGGTTGAGATAGATTCAGTAGGGGAATCAAGGGTTATGTGGAAAGGGAGCAAAGTGACTGTGGGGAATATTTGGCAAGCTATGATCCCATTGAATGGCTAAACATGCTCAAGGGGCCTAACAGCCTGTTCCTGTTTCTCATGGTCTTATAGGTGCTCTCTGGGCATAAAAATTGACTCATTGATTCTATCCTAAGCTTGATGTAAATATACACTCTCCAACTTCTGTGCTGTGAGAGCTGGTTACACTGTTCCTGATTGCTCAAACAAAATTACTTTCAGAAAACCACGCTGCCTCATTGTGAGCACATTTTCAACTCTAGATGTTTAGTGATTTCAAACAACCACCTTCAAACAGCCTTTTGAGAAAAAGAAAACAGTGAAACGTTTCTGTTTTGCGACTCACTTTGGCCTCCACGTGTCGGTCGGTCTGGTGTAAGAGGAGGGCAGTCTTGCGCTGTAAGGTTTTTAAGCTGGTTATAATGCACAATGAACAGATGGTTGAAGTTCCAGCCATGCATGCCTTTTCCTGCTGGTTCCAAAGAACACCCATGAACTTGGGCAGATTTCAACGTTGGCAGCAAGGAGTGACATTTTGAAGCAAGTAATAATCAAATTTATTTTTATTTACAAATTATTACTGAGTATTTACTGCGGAGAAACAGAGTATTTGGTCTAGGAGGCCAGTGCTTGCTTTGATGCTCCATATGATCCTCCTCCCAACCTCTTGTCATCTCACTCCATCAACACATCCTCCTACTCCTTTCTCACCCGAGGTGCTTCTCTAGCTTCTCCTTAGATGCAGGCAAATGACCATCAGTGATTATCAATGTTCCCAACTCTCTGCAATGTGGGAAATGTTAGGTGCGATCTTCCAGCCTTCATGTATATCAGACAAGGCAGAGATCCAATGCTGACTGCAGCTAAGCATTCCACATGCATTCAAAAGGAAGAGTGTTTAGTTTATTTTCAAACCAGTGAATCCAGGCAAGATCAGTTCCATATCGCACAGCAAGGAGTGCACAGTCCTTGACAGAAAGCCCATTGCTACCCGACAGTCTGATTGGAAAAGAGGTTTCCAACTTGACTGAGCCAGCACAGAGAATGCTCCTGGCAATCAATGTCTCCATCTTTAATCTTTTTTTGTGTGACTGCAAATTAAAACTCCAGCCTATGGCTTTGCCAGCCTGCTTGGTTGTTCCTCAGCCTGAAGTGCCTTTGTTTTATATAATTTCATGGCACCTACTCCCATCCCCCACCTGGCTTCCAATACCATGATCAGAATTTAATAACAGGAAGAGCCCATTCAGTCTCTCAAACTACACTAAAATGCCACTGAAGTAGATCATGGCCCATCTGTGCCTTAACTGCATCAGCCCACTTTGGTACCAATTGTTGTTTTGAACTATCGGTCCCCAGTCTCTACAGCTTTTTGAGGGAGAGGGTTCCAGCTATCCCTGGCTCTTTGTATGAAGTAGTGCTTCCTCTGAGCACTAATATTATTGTTATGTAACTTTCTCCTGGTCTTTCCTACCACCTCCAGAGTAAAAGCTTCCCTCCATTTACTGAGCAGATTTTCTAATCATTTATTTAAAAGTGTAGAAATCAGCAAAGGGTGACTTCAAAGAAAAAGTGACAGAAATTGCAAAATGACAGTAAACAAGTAAGAAATATGAGAACAGATATGAAGAGCTTTTGTAGGCATGTTGTAATAATTTTATTGCGTTATGACATGTAGTCAGGCAGTGAAGTTAAATCACCCTCCTTATCCCTGTACTGCAACACAGTAAAATTAAAATATTTAATGACCCTCAAAATTGACCCTGGTGGACGCACCAAGTTTATAGCTTAAACAAAAGATTTAACCATTTTTAATACTGCAGTGGCTTTAGCAGTGTAAAATTAAACCACAAGGTAGTCTTAAGGTGGTGTGGTGGCTCAGTGGTTAGCACTGCTGCCTCACAGCGCCAGGGACCTGGGTTTGATTCCAGCCTCAGACAACTGTCTGCGTGGGTTTCCTCCGGGTGCTCCAGTTTCCTCCCACAGTCCAATGATGTGCAGGTTAGGGTGGATTGGCCATGCTAAATTGCCCATAGTGTTAGATGCATTAGTCAAAGGAAAGTGGGTCTGGGTGGGTTACTCTTCGGAGGGTTGGAGTGGACTTGTTGGGCCAAAGGGCCTGTTTCCACACTGTAGGGAATCTAATCTAATTAATACTTATGATTTAAACCCTCCAGCCTTTGATTCTAGATGCCATTTGCATAAAAACAGGCAGGCAGACAAACACAGTTAAGGGAAAAATGAAAAGAAAAAAATAAATGAGACATGTCTGGCCAATTTGTTGGAGCAGACTCAAGCACATGAATTGTATCTTGCTTTGTTTCTGAAGTTGAAAATGTGTTGCTGGAAAAGCACAGCAGGTCAGGCAGCATCCAAGGAGCAGGAGAATCGCGTTTCGGGCATGAGCGTCGGCCCAAATATTGTCCAAACACCAGTTCAACTCTGACCTCTCCCTGCCAGACTGGCCATCTCCCCAAGAGATCCCAGTTAATATCCAACATGTGCCCTGCATTTCAGCATAATGCCTCTAAGGAGTCAAACCATCTATAGAGTACTTTTAACAAGCCTCCAATAAGTTCCATGCCTGGTCTTATAAATTAGTTTGTTTGTTTGTTCTCATTTTTTAAAACAAGTGATTGCTCACTGTTCAGTGATCACCTTCAGCTCTCAACTCATAGTTCACAGCACCAAATCCTAAACGATAAACATTTAGGTGGCACGGTGGTTAGCACTGCTGCCTCACAGCACCAGAGACGCGCATTCAATTCCCGCCTCGGGCAACTGTGGGCGGCACGGTGGCACAGGGGTTAGCACTGCTGCCTCACAGTGCCAGAGACCCGGGTTCAATTCCCGACTCAGGCGACTGACTGTGTGGAGTTTGCACATTCTCCCCGTGTCTGCGTGGGTTTCCTCCGGGTGCTCCGGTTTCCTCCCACAGTCCAAAGATGTGCAGGTCAGGTGAATTGGCCATGCTAAATTGCCTGTAGAGTTAGGTCAGGGGTAAATGTAGGGGTATGGGTGAGTTTGCTTTGGCGGGGCGGTGTGGACTTGTTGGGCCGAAGGGCCTGTTTCCACACTGTAAGTGATCTAATCTAATCTAATCTAGTCTGTGTATGTTTCTTCCGGGTGCTCTGGTTTCCTCCCAAAGTCCAAAAAATGTGCAGGTTAGGGTGAATTGGCCACGCTAAATTGCCCATAGTGTTAGGTGAAGGGGTAAATGTAGGAGAATGGGTCTTGGTGGGTTGCTCTTTGGAGAGCCGGGCCGGTGTGGAAATGTTGGGCCGAAGGGCCTGTTTCCACACTGTAAGTAATCTAAAAGGAAAACGTCAGCAAACGTTCATTAGTTTTATTACTAGTCTGATGTTATTGCGACTAAATCACCACTCCCTCCATATGGAATGATAAAATTCCTGTAGAAGCAGGCCATTCAGCTCATTAATTCCATGCTGACCCTCTGAAGAGCACCCCAACCCATCTCTGTAATCCTGCATTTCCCATGGCTTGTCCCCCTAGCCTGCAAATCCCTGGACATTATGGGACAATTTAGCATGGCCATTCCACCTAAACTGCACATCTTTGGACTGTGGGAGGAAAATGGAACATACCCACACAGACACAAGGAGAATGTACAAACTCCATACAGGCACCCAAGGGTGGAATCAAACCCTGGTCCCTGGTGCTGTGAGGCAGCAATGCTAACCACTGAGCCACCGTGCCACCCAAAAAACTTTTCATGTTATGATTGACTGATCAGGACAGTAGTGTTACCACTTTGGAGTTTATCTCCTGGCTCTCTACCTCCCTTAGGTTGCTGTCTGGAGCAGCCTATCTAAGTCATCACGAGTGCCCACCACAAAGCTAAAAGCTTATTACTAACCTAGTGACCTAAAGGAATTAACAAAGATGCCCACACATAGATTGGATCTTCTTGCTGTTGGTGTCATGAAGACTGGAGTTAAAGGAGAGTCCCTCAAGGCTATTGGCTTGGTCTAAACTCTGAGTGAAGTTGAAGGGAGACTTTATAGAAGTGAGAAGCAAGAAAAAAATTGGTGACAATCATTGTGTGTTTAGTTCTAAATCCTTCTTTCATCTGACCACTCCACTTCCACCCAATTAACAGCAATGAGCAGTTTTGGTATTAAGAATCTCACTGTGGTCGGAAGGAAAATGATAGTGGAAGATGACTGAATTAATTAGGTTGTGGATTAAGGTGCATTAACAGAAGCGATGTTTATACTTTTACTAATTTTTCTTTATGTTCTGGTTCAATACAACAACTTATGTTTATGTAGTGGCTTCATAAGTAGTGCAACACACAGCATTTCACAGAAACATTTTCAAATAACATTTGTTACCCAGCAACCTGAGATATTAGAACAGAGCCAAAAGCTTGGTGCAGGAGGTAACCTGGAAGAGGAGCGAGAGGTACAGAGGCAGAGAGATTTAGGGAAGGGATTCCTGAACTCTGTGCCCAGGCAGCTAAAGTTCGGCCATCAATTGCAGAGCAGTTAAAATCAGGAGTACTCAAGGCAAGATTTGGAGGGGAGCAGGGATTAGAAGGTTCTGGGGTAAACACATCTCAAGCAAGTAAATATAGAAGGATACATTCCATTAATGTTGTTGTACATGATTAGGATCTCTAACATGATAAAGGGTTTTGATTGAATAGATAAAGTGAAATTTTGATTTCCAATGGGGAAGGGACCTAGATCAAGGTGCGGATTAAAGTAGGGATATACCACTTAGGAATAAAATTAATAAGTACTGGTGCAGGGGAAGTCTGGAATTCTCTTTCTACCTAAAGGCTGTGGCTTCTGAGTGATTGATTGTTATATTGTTATCGCATGTACTGAGATACAGGGAAAAGTGTTGTTTTGTTATACAGGCAGACCATACCATACAAAGTGCATCAGGGTAGCAGAACAGAGTGCAGAATACAGTGTTACTGCCGCAGAGAAGTTGCACAGAGAGAGAGAGAGAGATAGAGATCAAAATTAATATTTGAGCAATCCGTTCAAAAGTCTGATAACAGCGGGGAAGAAGCAGTTCTTGAATTTGTTCTTGCATGTATTCGAACTTATACTACTTCTGCACAACAGAAGAGAGTATAACCGGGTGGGAGGGGTTTTGATTATGTTGGTTGCTTTCCCGAGGCCACGGGAAGTGTAAATGGATGGGAGATTGGTTTGTGTGATGGACTAGGCTATGTTATGACTCTCTGTAGTTTGTTGTCATCTTGGGAACAGCAGTTGCCAAAATACGCTGTGATGCATCCAGATAGGACACTTTCAATGGTGCATCTATAAAAATTGGTAAGAGTCCTTGTGGACATGCCAAACTTACTTAGCCTCCTGATGAAGTAGAGGCATTGTTGTGCTTTCCTGACCATCGGGCCAATGTGGGTGAACCAGGACAGATTGTTGGTGATCATCACTCCCAGGAACTTAACGCTCTTGACCATGTCCACCTTAGCACCATTGATGCAGAAAGGGGTAAACCTTCCCTTCCTGAAGTCAATGACCAGCTCCTTTGTTTTGTTGTTGTTGATGGATAGATTGTTGTCTTTACACCATGTTGCTAAGCACTCAATCTCTTTCTTGTATTCTGTCTCATCATGGTTTGAGATCTGCCCTACTATGGTGGTGTCATCAGCAAAGTTGTGAATGGAGTTGGGGTGGAATTTGGCCACATGTTCATGTGTGTGTATAAAGAGTATAGTAGGGGGCTGAGTATGCGGGGTACTGGTGTTGAGAATTATGGTGGTGGAGGAGGTTTTGTTGCCTATCCTTACTAACTACAGTCAATGGTTCAAGAAGTCAAGGATCCAGTTACAGAGGGGGGATCTGAGACCTCGGTTTGGAGTTTAGAGATGATCTTGTTTGGAATTATGGCATTGAAGGCAGAGCTGTAGTCAATAAGTAGGAGCCTGAAGTATGGCTTCTGTGTCAAATGACGTGTCAGCACTGAGATTGACAGATTTTGGTTCAATAAGGTTATCAAGAGAAGCGGAGTAAAACTGGTTAAGGTAATGGTACAGATCCACCTTGACACTATTGAATGATGGAAGAGATTTGAGGGGTTAAATAATCTCTTCCTGTTCCTATGATTTAAGATTGCAGGAGTATCTTTAACTAGATACGATCATCATCTCATTCAATCAGGCGTATCATTGTACATGTAAGTGCATTTAACGACAGCAATAATCGCGATTTGATAGTTTCTATCTGCTTTGTTAAAATCTATAGTGACTCTCATCTGATTTAAAGTTATCTAATCTCATAAAATTCTTTTAGACTTAAGTGTGACTCAGATCAAGCATTAAGTGCCTATTTTAAGTGTACATTAACTTGGGTCTGTCTGAGTCGAAAGTTCAGGAGATGTGTGCATTGTCTAGAGTAATACATTAGATCCGTATTGAGGCTATTCCTCATTGGAGGCTGATGGCAATTCTCCCATCACTTTGTTCAGCAAAAGATTAAAAATGGCAAGTTTATAGTAGTCACCACACGTGCCATGGTGGACCAGGTTTTAATCAGTTGTAAATATTAAACATGAAGGCAGCTTTAGAGCGATAGGTTTCATGTATTGACTTTGAGCCATGTGTATTAGACCTAAAGCATTGTCACCTCAAATATCGAAACCACTTGATGATGGATAGTCTCTTCACGTTTGTCGAAGGTTACTGTTTCCCATGCTCTGGGATTGAACTTGCATACTCTTGAGGTTGGATTTCAGACTGTCCTTATATCTAAGTTTAGAACATCTATGGCAGTGCTTCCCAACCTTTACCGCATTTGTGATCCCATTTTGAGGCCATCAGGAGATTTTTTCTTCCCAAAAGCACAGTGGAATCTTTTATGTTGGCCTGAAAGGGAAGATAAGGCCATTGTTTAATGTCTTAGACTGAAAGGTTGTGCCTCTGACAACGTTGCACTCCCCTCAGCACAACTGTAGAATGTCTGCCTTGATTTTTGAACTCAAGTCTCTGTTGTAGGACTTGAACTCAAAGCCTGTGACCAGAGGGAAAGGTCAACCAACTTCGCCATGGAATTGAATTGAATGTTTTGATGCTACTGAAGTGTTTTCTGATAACATCACAGTGGTACTTGTAAGTGATGCTTCCACATTGTCTTGCGGTATTGTAATCTACCTGTAATAGTCTAAAACAAAGTAAGTTGGATGTCATGCGTAAATGTCATAATGGAAATGATGGTTTACACAGAAGCAGCCTTAATAAATATTAAAAGAACTGAGTGTTAACTGAGTAAAGCATTAGAGGTTAATTAAATCTTGCCCAGCAAAATGTCAGAGATTCTATCTTGTCAGAGAACTAATGTTACTAAGGTGTTAAAATTAGCTATTTTAAAATTAATTACAAATGAGTAAGATTTAATATGTATGCAGATTGAAATATATATATCTACTCATGGAGTGAATATAAAAGATATTTAAATTTAAAAATTAAATATTTAAAAATTGAAAATTAAATATGAAAGCTGATGATAAAAAATACAGGAAATGTTTGGAATTTATACAGTGCTATTTCACATACTAAGGATACACCAAGAAACTGAACAAGCAGTGACATTCTTTTGCAGTGCAGTTCTTGCTGTTAAATTGAAAAATTCAATAACAAATTTCTGTACAGCCCAGTTCCAGAAATGAGAAAAATGACTAATCTCTCTCATTCTTATCACGTTGGTTGAAATGTTGATCAGAATGTTGAAGAGAACATTTTAATTCTTTGAGTAGTTCCATGTGATCTTTCACATCCATTTGATAGGACAGCTTGATGTTTATCTTTCGAAGAGCAGGTATAAGCACAATGATCCGATTGGTAATTTAGATAAATGTGAGGTGCTGCATTTTGGAAAGGCAAATCAGCACAGGGCTTATGCACTTAACAGTCGGGTCCTGGGGAGTGTTGCTGAACAAAGATACCTAGGGGTGCAGGTGCAGAGTTCCTTGAAGATGGAGTTGCAGGAGGGCAGGATAGTGAAGAAGGTGTTTGGTTCACTTGCCTTTATTGGTCAGTGCATTGAATTTAGGAGTAGGGAGGTCATGTTGCAACTGTACAGGACATTGGTTAGGCCACTTTTGGAATATTGTGCTCACTTCTGGTCTCCTTGTGATAGGAAAGATGTTGTGAAACTTGAAAGGGTTCACAGAAAGATTTATAAGGATGTTGCCAGAGTTGGATGGCTTGAATTATAAGGAGAGGCCGCATAGGCTGGGGCTGTTTTCCCTGAAGTGTTGGGGCTGAGGAGAGACCTTTATAGAGGTTTATAAAATCATGAGGAGCATGGATAGGGTAAATAATCCAGGTCTTTTTCCTGGGGTGGGGGAGTCCAGACCTAGCGAACATAGGTTTAGGGTGGGAAGGGAAAGTTTTAAAAGGGACCTAAAGGGCAACTTTATAACGCAGAGTGATGGTGTGTGTATGGAATGAGCTGCCAGAGGAGGTACTGGAGGCTGGTACAATTACAACATTTAAAAGGCATCTGGATGGCTATATGAATAGGAAGGGACCAATAGGATATGGACCAAATGCTGGCAAATGAGACTAGATTAATTTAGAAAATCTGGTTGGCATGGACGAGTTGGACAGAAGGATCTGTTTCCCTGCTATACTCTATGATGTTCATCAGTGCTTACCAATTACATAATACCAGGTATTCTCTCAGTCTCCAATCATATACCAGCAAAAAGACTGGGAACGTCAGGTAAGAGTGAAACTGAAAACAAAGTTAAAGCGTGACACCGACATTTTGAAAATTTATCCGAATAGCCTGAGTGAAAATGTTTTTCTCAGTTGAAAACACTTTCCAAACTTTATAAAACATGCAAGTTACAATGTTATTGGAACACCGTCACTTGTTAATTCCGCCTGAAGTTTTTGAACTTTAGCCTCTAGCTCCGGGCTTCCTGAAGTGGGGATCAGGATACCCAATGAGGTTGAGTGCTAATGGTTTGTGGTCATGAGTTCCAATGCAGCAAAGACTATCACAGATCTCTGACTGTGTTATAGCCGTTACACAGATCAATCTTGACTCTTGTAGGTCTCCCCCCTCTGCAAAGCTGACAGTTCTGACTTGAGAATTGTGACAATTTTCAAAATTCCAACTGGGAACAAAATGGGAAAAAGTATCTGGCAAACACTGCTCAAATTTATCGTCAAATAATTTTCAAGTGTCAAACAAGGTTGCACCTGGAGTATTGCGTACAGTTCTGGTCACCGCATTATGGGAAGGACGTGGAAGCTTCGGAAGGGTTCAGAGGAGATTTACTAGGATGTTACCTGATATGGAAGGAAGGTCTTACGAGGAAAGGCTGAGGGAACTCAGACTGTTTTCATTGGAGAGAAGAAGGTTGAGAGGTGACTTAATAGAGACGTATAAGATACTCAGAGGGTTAAACATGGTGGACAGTGAGAGCCTTTTTCCTCGGATGGTGAAGGCTAACGCGAGGCGACAATGCTTTAAATTGAGGGGTGATAGATGTAGGTCAGATATCAGGGCTATTTTCTTTACTCAGAGATTGTTAGGGGTGTGGAACAGCCGGCCTGCAACAGTCGTAGACTCGCCGACATTAAGGGCATTTAAGTGGGCATTGGGCATACACATGGATAATACTGGAATGGTGTAGGTTAGATGGGCATCAGATTAATTTCACAGGTCGATGCAACATCGAGCGCCGAAGGGCCTGTATACCTCTGTAATGTACTATGTTCTATGTTCTACGATGATATATGTGAACAAAATTCAACATAAAAGAAAAACCGCAAAGACTGCAGATGCTGTAAAGGAGAAACAAAATCAGAAATTGCTGGAAAAACTCAGCAGCTCTGGCAGCATCTGGGGAGAGAAATCAGAGTTAACATTTCAGGTTCTGAAGAAGAGTCACTTGAGTTAACTCTGATTTCTTTTCCCAGATGCTGCCAGACCTGCTGAGCTTTTCTAGCAATTCCTTTTTTTGTTTCAAAATAACAGAATATCTTTGCAAGTTGAATTGGATTAATTCTTGAAAGCGAAGAAATGGCAGGACATGAGGGAAAGAACAAGGGGACAGGCCTAATTGGACACTCTGATCAGAGACAGGGACACAGATTCCCTGGGTGGAATGGCTTACTTTATATTGTATGAGTCTATGGATTGTCAATCTGAGCTGATGCAAAATGGAATCATGTGCCAGGAATATGAACTGCTGTGATTTATCCTGCAGTTCCCTTATCATGAGAGATGACAGGCAGCCAGTTACCGAACTATTCCCCGTGTCACTGTTGTACTGGTCACTGCCTGTGTGAGAACAGCTGAAGGTTCACTTACTTTCACATTCAGAGGAAATAGTTGTGTGAGTGTTTGTTTAAATTACACACTGGTACAGATAAGGGCTTCTCTGATAATGCAGTTAATAACACTGCATAGTGTTTGCAACCGAGTGGTACAGCTTAGCAGTGTCTTTGTGGTCGGTATTTAGTCCGTAGATGAGGACAGTAATGGGAGTGATTGGGCTGAGTAAGGAATACATTAGTCAAACACTTGTCCTGTTCTCTGTGTGGTTTTTACAAAGTGTGCATTAATAGGATTAGGCTGTGCTGCACTGCTCCCCTCCCGTCCAGCAGTCTTGCGTGCTCATTGTGTTGGTTACATAAGATAGATTGTCACTTGTATAAGATGCCAAAAGGCTAGCAAAGGCTGTGGTGCAGTTCAGATGTAGGTGTCAGTGAGCAAGAGCACCACAACTGGGTCTGAAGAAAACCTCACCTGGACCAAAGTATTGGCACCAGTCAAAAACAGAGGTGTTTGTTTGTAAAGTCACTGAAGGTGGTGTGGCATGTTGGGAAAGTGTTTAATAAAACATACAGGATCTTGACCTTTATAAATAGGGCATGGGGTACAAAAGACAAATATGATGCAATGTACTTTTTGAAAGGTATGAAGACATTGCAATTAGTCCAGGAAATATTGATGAGAACGGTTCCAGGGATTCAGCATGTGGTTACTTTGGAAAGGTTGGGACTGTTCCTCTTGGAGAAGCAAAGATTAAGAGGAGATTTGATCGAGGTCAAAATTTGATCAAAATTGAGGGAAGGGAATTGGACAGACTTGATAAGGAGAAACTGTTCCCATTAGCAGAAGGATTGAGAATGAAATTACATTAATTTCAGATGATTGGCAGTTAGCAACAAGATGAATACTTTTTTTTATGCAGCATGTAGGATCTGGGATGCATTGATTGAGAGCATACAGGCAGGAGGCTGGAAGAACACAGCAAGCCAGGCAGCATCAAGAGGTAGCAAAATCGACATTTTGGGTGTAACCTTTCTTCAGGATCTGCAGGTTTTTTTTGTCTTCTTCACCTCCTGATGCTGCCTGGCTTGCTGTGTTCTTCCAGCCTCCTGCCTGTGTACTTTGGATTCCAGCATCTGCAGTTTTATTGTCTCTACACTTGATTGAGAGTATGACAGACATAGAGTCAACTGAAGCCTTCACAATAGAACTAAACTTTCACAGGAACTGTATGGAAAATGATGGGCAAGTGGGGCAAGGTGAGATGCATTTACGGAGGGCTGGAATGGACACGATGGGCTGAATAGATATCCTGTACGATTCTATGATGTAATACCCTTACTATATTCAGACCAACCCAAAGTACATCGTCATCAATTAAATATTTTTGAGTTGCAGTCACTGTTGTGATACATTAGGTTACTTCATAAGATCAAAGTCGATGTTGTTGGAGGTGGTGTATAACAATGGATAGATAATTGGTTCATTAAGTGAAGACAGAGAGTTGGGATAAGGGAAGCATTTTCAGGATGGCAATTTGTAACAAATAGAGTATCACAGGGATCAATACTGGGGCCAAAATTATTTACAATACCCCTATATATATTAATAACTTGGATGAGGAAAATTAACGTGTGAAGTTTGCGAATGACAGAAAAATGACTGGGAAGGCGAAAACTGAGGATAACAGAAAAATAAGTGGCAAGAATAACATCACGTCTACAATGGGATGTAGACAGCTTTAGTGAGCAGACAAAAACATTGTAGATGAAATTAAATGTGGGAAATGTGAGATTCTGCTCTTTGACAGGAAAACTAGAAGAACAAAATATTATTTAAATGGGGAAACAAGATGCGACACAGAAGGATATGAATCACAAAATAAGATCAATGGCCAACAGGGAAAGCAAATGGAATATTGGCTTTTATTTCAAGGGGAGTGGAGTATATATTTAGGGAGGTTTCGCAAAAGCTATACCACACACTTGTCAGACCATAGCAGATTAGGTCCTCTTAACAAGGAAAAGATAAACTGGCATTGGAGGCAGTCCAGAGAAGGTTCACTAGTTGATTCTAAGTACGGAGGGATTTTCTTATGATGTGATATTGAGTAGGTTGGGCCTGCACCCATTAGAGTTAAGAGTGAGAGGAGACCTTATTGAAATCTGTAGGATCGGAAAGGGGGTTGATGATGTATTTGTGGAGAAGTTGTTTCCCCTTGTGAGAGTGTCCAGAATAAGGGGACAGCCATTTAAGACAGTGATGAGGAAGATTTTGTTTCTCTCAGCAGGAAATGAATCTGTGGAATACTTTACCACAGAGGGCTATTGAGGCATTATGCATCTTCAAGTTTGAGATGGATTTTCAATCAGTAAGGGAATACGATTTAGGGGGAAAGGCAGGAAGATGGTGTTGAAGATTAACAGATCAGCCATGATCTCAATGAATGGCAAGCAGACTTAGTGGGCCGAATGACCTACTTCTGCTCTGACATGTGGTTTTGTGAGTAAATGCAGTAGTCAATTTGTCTGCAGTAAGGCTCCACAAATAGCAATGAGATAAAAGTGCCAGAAATCTGTATTGATGCTTTTTCAAAGAAGTCTGTTAGCAGACATCGGGATAATTCCCTGCTTCTCTTGGAATTACCCCAGGCCTCACATTGCAGCAATTGACAGCCTTAATTTAACATTTAATCTGAAATGTGGCACGACAGCATTCCCTCAGTGCTGCTCCATACGCTGAGTCTCGGACAGGTGCTTAAAGCTCACAATGTAGCCCCTCGGGTGTGAGAATCTGACAATGGAGCCAAACTATTTCATCGTGTTAAAGGTTGACCCTTAACCCTCACCCTTGACACTTGATCTATTGGGTTTCTACAACGTTGCGACTCTGCCTACCATTTAGTCAGTTGTTGGTTTCCAAGCTACAGTTTGTTGTTTGGTTCTTACATCTAATGCATAACTTATAATGTGTTCTACTGTTTTAAATGATTGACTAACAAAGTCCTTGATGAGTGATTGATGATTAGACCATTATCATTAACATGGCAAGTGCCATCCTCTCTGATCTGCTGTAGAACAATAGCTCACGGAGAGATATGTGAATTGGAGCTATTATTCTCAAAGTGTAAAAGTTTTGGAGCAGCGTTACTGAACAGTCATCCACCACATCGGCAGCTCAATATAGCCCCTGCACCCTCACCTCTTGTTAAGTAAATCTGTTGAGGTGCTGGTTTTCTTAATTTATTATGGCAGTGCAGAGCAATTATCTGTCAGCGTGACAAGTTAACTGGTAAAATACAAACAGTAATACATCAGAACTTGTAGCCGGTGAGAATTGAATCACTCCATTATCCTGCCTCAGCATCAATATGTTTTTGTACTGAATGCAGTAAAATGTAATAATGAGTTTTATAGGTGTTAAAGAAGGAAAATTGTTCAATCTCAATGTTCCCATAAACAGCAAGATGACTTCTTATTTCAGCTTGATATACATTTATAGATTTAACAGGAAATGTTGGAAAATTGGAGCAGGGATAATTATCTAAGTGGGTAGCTATGGTAACATGATACTGGTTTAATAGATGCATTTGCCAAGAACAGTATATAATCTGGGTAAAGATATGGGAGGGGAAGGAAATCAAATATCCATTCACTCTCATCTGTTGGTGCCTGCAAGTTTAGGGTCAATAGGTAATGAATCTAAATTTGGAGATGCCGGTGTTGGACTGGGGTGTACAAAGTTAAAAATCGCACAACACCAGGTTATAATCCAACAGGTTTAATTGGAAGCACACTAGCTTTCGGAGTGACGCTCCTTCATCAGGTGATTGTCAATCACCTGATGAAGGAGCGTCGCTCCGAAAGCTAGTGCTTCCAATTAAACCTGTTAGACTATAACCTGGTGTTATGTGATTTTTAATAATGAATTTAAAGTTTGCCTGGCATCCCAAGCCAAGTGAGCACTTGCTTGCCCCTACAAAGAGCCACAGAGAGTCGTTCAGGTGGGTGGTCTGCCCTCAAATTCATCACCAACAGAAATTGAGGAGATTCTTGGCTTTTCTACTAGGAAACATCAAAACTAGTTTGATGAGAATAACCAGGAGCTACTAAATTATAAACACAAAGCTTTCCTGCACTAGAAGCAACACCAAATCTCGAAGGGAAGAAAAGCAGATGGACAGACAAATGCAGACGAGGGTCTGAGAAAGAAAACTGTGAGTAAGTGAAGACTGCAGATGCTGGAGATCAGTCAATAAGTGTGATGCTGGAAAAGCACAGCCAGTCAGGCAGCATCCCAGGAGAAGGAGAATCAACGTTTTGAGCATACGCTCTTAATCAGGAGATACATTCCTTCCACATGTGGGAGGACATTCCTGATGAAGAGCTTATGCTCAAAACGTCAATTCTTCTGCTCCTGGGATGCTGCCTGACTGGGCTGTGCTTTTCCAGCACCATACCTTTTGACTCTGAGAAAGAAAAGCCATAATCTAAAGATCAGATGCTGAGGGGAAAGAGTGTCAGAATTCCAGAAACCCACTGACAGGTGTGATGTAGTGAATGCAGTCAAGACCATCACCTGACCAAGACCAAGACTTAGCCCAGTGCACACTAAGGACACCATCAAAACTAGCAAATCACTCAGTGCTCCTTGGAGGTATCTCATAAACTGAGACTTGGGACTTGACTTTGTCACATAAGATGCCCCCATGTACTATCCCCATCCAACCACAACCTGATATGAACTGGAAATGGCCAGCTGATAGCTGAGAGTCAACCAGATCACTGGCGCAGACGAATATTCTCAGCTTCTTTTTCCTGATCCAGAAGAACAAGATAATGCCCACCAACCTCCAAGAACTGCCAATGTGACCACTTCATGAACAATCAGAATGTGGCAACCACAGAGGCATTTCCCCACTGTCCAACCACAGGGAAGGTCTTTACAAAAATCCTCCTCAATCACCCCCCAGTCTCTGAAGATTTCCTCCTACAGTCATAATGTGGATTCTGTCCATCAGGAGGCACAGTGAACATGAACTTCATGGCAAGGCAGCTCCAAGGAAAGTGCGGTGAGCAGCAGCGACATCTACACAAGACCTTCTTTGACCTCAGAATGGCCTTTGTCTCGGTCAACCTGGAAGGATTATGGGACATTTTCCTTGAATTTGGCTGCTTACGGAACTTTGTCACCATCGTCCGTCTGCTGCAGGACAACGTGCAATCCACAATTCTCACCAATAGAGCCAAAAGTGACCAATGTGTGTGCAAAGTGGGCATCACAACAATGCTCTTCTTCATCTTCCTTGGCAGAACATTCCAATCCATATCCATGAGGCCTTCCACTGCAGTGAGAAATTCATCAGCTGAAGCTTAATAACTTTACTGAATCTCAGGATTGGATGCTGGAGCACAAAGTTAGCATGGGGGTGAAACAGAGCCCTGGGATTGTTTAGAGAGATGTAGATTGGCAAGAAAAGGACATGGTTGGTCATTAGGTTGGATGGGAAGAATGGGATAGCCTGGAATAGCTTAGCAGAGGGTGTGGAGGCTTGGGGTTATGGTGCTGAGGCCTGTTTATTATTTTATCTTTTACAAAGATGCAACAAAGAGCCAGAGCACAGAGGTGGGCCTTTCTCATCACTTGCCTCAGAAACTGGCAGCACTTGCCTCTGTATCTTCTATGGTTAACGGGACTGAACCACATCAATACCCATCAACCCCAGCACTCAGAGGCAGAAGCTGCTAATCCAGCGACACTTTTTCTCCCTGACCCATTTCAGGCATGAGTGCAACTTTAACTCTTTGACACTATTCGGGAAAGCACAAGTTGTTTCTCACTGGTATGTGTGTTTAAGGTTAATGTTATTTGCTGTGTTGAAGATGCTGTTATTAGTGGTTGTGGGGGTGGGGGGCTCGGGGGGAGGTGGGAGGAAATCATTGACCTACTTTCAACTATTCAGTAATTCTGAGCAGATTTGGAGGGATAGTCTTAGCATTATTTCCATCTAACGATGGACAATACTTGCTGGCCCAGCCAGTGACACCCAAATCCCAAGGATGAATCAAAAAGTGTAGTACAGCTTTACGAACTCCCTCTCCCATTGTCATCTTCTGATATTAGATTCTAGGTACTTTCAAATCAATCTGTTCAGGGTTATTAGATACCTCTGGTGCAAGTCAGACTTGAACGTAGGCTGTCTGGCTCAGAGGTATGGACGCTACTACTGCACCACAAGAGTCCCTGTATGCTTATTGCCTGCTCTGAATGGATGGATGGGTCTGGTATCCTCAGCTACAAACCATAGGCAAGACTTCTGTTTACTTCATTCACAAAATGTGAGCATTGCTAGAAAGATCAGTGTTTATTTTCTATGCCTAGTGGTCCTGGGAAAGGTTCTGGATCAGTGGTGCTGGAAGAGCACAGCAATTCAGGCAGCATCCGAGGACAGGCAAAATCGACGTTTCGGGCAAAAGCCTTTTTACCTCGTCCTGGGAAAGGTGCTGGGGAGCTGACTTCGTGAACCACTGCAGTCCTTAGGCTGTACGGACACCTACAAGAAGGAAGTTGCAGGATTTTGACACAGTGACAATGATGGAATGGTGATATATTTCCAAAATCAGGATGGTGTGTGGCTGAGAGGGGGACATGCGGTTGGTTGTAGTGATAGGGTTTGTTGAATGTGTACAGAGGAACCTCGAATATCCAGCATTCGATTATCCGAATATCAGATTATCTGGCAAGAATTCGATTAACCAAACAAAGTACCCCCCACCAGTGTCCTTCGGATAATTGAGGTTCCTCTGCACTTGAGGAACAGTGATGTAACTGCTCATCAGTGATGTATCTGTGACATCAGAGTTAGTACTCTGTGCTGAACAGGTTGCAACCTCCTAGCAGAGTGTATTGTTCTCGAACCTTACCATCACGTACAGTTAGTTAATAAGTGTGGCTTAAAAGGATCTCAGAAGTCTGGGTTAACCTTCTTTGAAAACCCAAGGAGTGTAGAACTAGAACTAGAGTGTAGAACTAGAGCATGTGTCTGCTCTCTTTGTCCTTCTAGGTGGTAGAGGTTGTGGGTTTGGAAGGTGCTGTTAAAGGTTGCTGCTGTCACCCAGAAACTGCTCAAGAAGATTCATTCTTTTTAGTAATTCCTTAACTCCCAATGTAATGGTAGTGACAGCAACAGAGTCCAGAATGTGACAGAAGCTGAGGCCAGCAGGAGTTTTATGTTCAGTGATTGAGCAGCTGGTGAACCCGATGTCATTCGCTGATGAAGCATCTGGGCCAATAATAAAATGTTTATTATTCAAACAGCACCATTGAAGGAGACTCCCTGGCCAATGTCCCATCGCTGTTTGTGGGAATTTGCTGTGTGTAAATTGGTTGCCCTGTTACTTACATTGTAACAGTGACTATCACTTCAGAAGTAGTTGATTGATTGTGGAATATCTTGAGGTCCAGGTCAGCATTCCTTCAATGCAAGTCTTTATTTTATCCCTCCTCCTCAATTTAAGTTATGACATTTATTTCCAATATGGCAAAGATTGTGATGTACAATGATTAAAGAATGAACGGTTGTGCATATTGCAACAATGTTAGTATTTTACAGGGAAGTAATCCAATACAGATAGGGCATGGTGTGAATTAATAATTATGGAAATATAACTCAATGCTGCCTTGATTTAATTAGAGTAAGAGAGCGGTACAGCATGGAAACAGACCCTACGATCCAACTCATCCACACCAACCAGATATCCTAAATTAATCTAGTCCCATTTGCCCTCGTTTATCCCATATCCCTCTAAACCCTTCCTATTCATGCACCCCTCGAGATATCTTTTAAATGTTGATATAATAAAGCTTACACTTGGTATTATAGCTCTTCAGAGCCCCAGCTCTTCCTGACTATGGAATCCTCAAACAACAGTTGGGGTGAGCAACAAAACAATAACTTACATTTAGACGCCAACTCTAACCTGGCAAAATAGTCCAGATGGAAGTGACATGAAGCCACATGAGAAAGAAGCACAGGCGACCAAAAGCCTGGCCGATAAGGCCGATTTTAAAGTGCATCTTAAAGGAGGGAGAGAGGTGTAGGGTTCAAGAGATCAAGGGAATTCCAGCACTTAGAGCCTGTGGTCATTGAAGGCATGGTCACCAGTGGTAGATGTAAAATAAAGAGGAATAACAGACTATGTTCCTAGTTGAGTCTTCTTTGAATAGTTTACTTGCCTCTCTATTGCTGTTCCATTGATCCAAGGCCAGGTTTCCAAGGGGCAGAGAATTGAGGATCCATTGGATGAAAACATCATTCCAGTCCACTTTCTGATTATTTCAGGGCACATGATTGTTATGAACTAAACTTAAAGTTCAACCTCCTTACTGATGGTTCTGGAACAGATACAAAAACAGAGAATGCTGCAGAAACCCAGCATCTATAGAGAGAAACAGAGTTAACGTTTCGAGTCCAGGGACTTCAGAACCGACAGTAGGTAGGAAACGTTTGGGCAAATGCTGAAGGCAAGGGGCGGAGGAGTGTATGTTAGGGAAAGGAGTATGGGAAAAGGTCCGGTAAAGTTACAGTTTAGCCTCAGGTTTACATGTTCTAGAACAGTGATCCCACCAGCACTGGGTAAATTTGAAACACATTCCTATGATCCTATTATGTAGGGAATCTAACTTCGTGTAACATCCCTCACAAATAAGAAAGTATTATATCATATTGAATAAATATTAAGAAAAAAAGGAGTCTCAACTTTAATGACACCTGAATTGGCCCAGTTAGTAATAACAGGCAACAGAAAGCAAAGCTTTAATTTTGCCTATAAGGATTTTGACCTTTGTTCTGATCACAATGTTTTTTGCTTGTGGCAGAACAGTTGAATTATACTGTGAGCCACTTAATAGAATGCTGCAGGCAATGAGCAAACATGGAATCATGAAATGCTGTTCTGACTGAGGTAAACATCTAAGCATTTGCTAAGGGAAAGGTGATTAATACTTATCACAGTAAGATGATCAGAGCTGCCTTGGTCTGAGGAAACCAGAAATCCTAATCTGAAGATTTTCAGTTTTGACTTCAGGTTTGACGTAAATCGAGTGAGTTCACCAGCACGCTACCCTGAATAGAGGACTACTGTGAGGTCATTTGTGAATGTAAATCCATGGAAATTCCTCTTTTCCTACATTTGAGGTGATTCAGTCTATAGAGGGGGACACATCTCAGTAATGTACAGCATTGACTGTTCTTTATTCATTCATGGGATGTCAGCATCGCTGGTTGAGCCAGCATTTTTTTTTTGTCTGGAGGGCAGTTAAGAGTCAACCTCATTGCTGTGGATATGGAGTCACGCGTAGACCAGACCAGGTAAGGAGGCAGTTTTCTTTCCCAAAGGACATTAGCGAACCAGATGTTTTTCCTTCATAAGAATTGACAGTGTTATCATGGTCATCATTAGGTTAGCTTTTCAATTCCAGGTTATTGATGGAATTCAAACTTCACCATCTGCTGAACTGGGATTCAAAGCCATGTCTGTAGATATTAGCCAGGGATTCTGAAATGTTAGTTCAGCGATATTACCACTACGGCATCACCTCCATGACTCTGTCTAACTACAAGAGATTTGTACCAGGATTGAAGTTAGCTGGTCTGGGGCACTGGCTTGTCCTGAACCAGTTTAGCAAGGACCAACTCCACCATGGTAGCTCAAAGCCTGCCTTCCAACAAAATGGGGTTTGTCATGAGGAACTGGTCAGTGACTTCCCACATTTCTCTGGTCTGAAGGATGTCCTCTGGGAAACGTTCCCCAGGAAGGTCAAGTGTGGCACCAAGATGGAGGCCAGACAGTAGATAGTTTGAACAGATCATCATGGAGTGGTGCCTGAGGTGCAGTCTGGATAGGAGAAAGTGAGCACTGCAGATGCTGGAGATCAGAGTCGAGAGTGTGTTGCTGGAAAAGCGCAGCAGGTCAGGCAGCATCCGAGGAGCAGGAGAATCATTGTTTTGGGCATTAGCCCTTCATCAAGAATTCTGCGGTCTGAATAGATTCAATCGCCCTGTGGGGAATGTTTTCATCAGTTGGTAGTTATGCAGGGGATTGATGTTTGTGAAGGTGTTGAGTGGAAGATTCCAGTTACAACGTACATTGATGCATTCAATTCAGTGACGACAAGAGATGTGTGGGCTGACCTAAGCCAGACAGACACATGTGGAATACAAAAGGGAAACTGCTGAGGTTTGCAATGCATGGTAGCAGTGCCCCATTCTAGATCCAGGAGGGTTGGTTAATAGCTGTCCTCCTTCAGGTATTCCTGAAATGATGAAGTACAATAACGAGTGTTCCTCCCTCATGTGCTGGGTTCGGATTGTGTTTTAGGATTGAGTTATGTGGTGAGTTACAGAGCAATTGGTTTTTTTCACGAGTACAGGGAAGATTTAAAGGGGCAACTCACAACAACAACAACTTATATTTTAGAATAGAATAGCATCCCTACAGTTTAGATCAGAGTGGTGCTGGGAAAGCATCCGAGGAGCAGGAAAGTCGATGTTTCAGGCAAAAGCCTTTCATTAGGAATTCCTGATGAAGGGCTTTTGCCTGAAACATCGATTTTCCAGCACCACTCTGATCCAAACTCTGGTTTCCAGCATCTGCAGTCCTCATTTATGCCTAGACTACCTATAGTGCAGATACAGGCCATTAGGCCTAACAAGTTCACACTGCCCCTCCGAAGGATAACCCACCCAGACCCATTCCGCCTACACTTTTACTCCACATTTTTACCCCTGACTAATGCACTAACCTACACATCTCTGGACACTATGGGCAATTTAGCATGGCCAATCTACCTAACCGGTACATCTTTGGACTATGGGAGAAAACCCATGCAGACACAGGGAGAATGTGCAAACTCCACACAAACAGTAGAGGGTGTAATTGAACCCAGATCCTGGGTGCTCTGAGGCAGCAGTGCTAACCACTGAGCCACCTTGCCTTATATAGCACCTTTAACGTAACAAAATGTCCCAACATGTTTTGGGGTGGTGCCACCTCCTCAAGCTTCAGCCCCTCTCTTGCAGTAGCTGGCAGACCACCCCAGCCATGCCTCCCACCCAACTTCAAAACCCAGCTTTCTGACTTTCCCAACTCCCATGTACAACATGGACCAAGGGAGGTAATAGACTGAATCGCACAATGCGCATTCACGTAGCGTCTTTAAAGACATCACATCAAAACTTGTACACATGAAAAAATTGTTTAAGACAGGTTTGTTCTAATAGATAGACTTAAGGAGTCTCCTAAAACAGGAGATGGCGTGAGGAAGTGGAGAAGTTTAGGAACGGAATTCAGGGCTTAAGCCCCCAACAGATGAAGGCACAATCACTGCTGCTGAAGTGATGAAACTCTCGGGTGCTCAAGAGACCACGTTTGTAGGATCACAAAGATCTCAGGCAGTGTGGGGTTGCAGAGCTAGGCAGGAAAGAGGAAACAATAGTTGCAGGCAGAAAATTGGAGAGACAAAACTGAAGAAAGAGAAAATGTCAGATCCGAAGGTGGACTTAGACTCACACTAATGGGAAGAGAGCGAGAGAGAAAAATTAAAGTAAGGGACCAGTAAAATGGTACACAGACTTGAAATACTTTTAAATGACAGAGCTCAAAAATCTGTGAATTAAGTGTAGTCCTTAATTTAGATTCTGTTGAATTTAAAAGTCATTTAATCACGGCACGGTGGCACAGTGGTGCCTCACAGTGCCAGAGACCCGGGTTCAACTCCCGCCTCAGGCGACTCTCTGTGTGGAGTTTGCACATTCTCCCCGTGGCTGCGTGGGTTTCCTCCGGGTGCTCCGGTTTCCTCCCACAATCCAAAAATGTGCAGGTTAGGTGAATTGGCCATGCTAAATTGCCCGTAGTGTTAGGTGAAGGGGTAAACGTAGGAGTATGGGTCTGGGTGGTATACGCTTCGGCGGGTCGGTGTGGACTTGTTGGGCCGAAGGGCCTGTTTCCACATTGTAAGTAATCTAATCTAATCTGTAAGTAATCTAATCTAATCTAATCAAATGTATCACAAGGTCCGAATATGTATTCCTATTTAATGGTACTGTTTATTGGGTTTGTACTGAACTAATGCAGTATAAACCAGGAATTAATACATGACATTTCATATAAACTATCCATTTATCACTTAGATCTTTCCCTGTCTGGTAGGATAAACTAAATTCAATGCCTGTATGAAACAAGTCACTTTCTTGGTGATTACACATAGATAAATCTTTCTTCATGTTTCACCGTGAACTGTGAATATTGGTGACTATTAACTCACCCACTGTGACACAATCATCAGTATTCATTGCAAAGCTGCAAGTTGGCACTGTGCGGATCATTGGGGGTGGTCCACTTTCCCTTTCACCACAATGTTGGCATTTTTGTTTATGGTACTGGGAGGTATTTCAACACCAAGACACTGAGAACATGGAAAATATGGTGATGCTATAATTCCCAAAGATTATTTCTTATAAATTCATTTGTAGGATGAGGGCGTCGCTGTCTAGGCCCAGAATTTATTGCCCATCCCTAATGGCCCAGAGGGCAGTTAAGAGTCAACCACATTGCTGTGGGTCTGGAATCACATGTAGGCCAGATCAGGTTTCCTCCCCTCAAAGACATTATGAACCAGATAGGTTTTTCCAATAATTGACAATGGATTAATGGCCAGTGGAACTATTAATTCCAGATTGCTTCCCTCCCAATCTCTCTCTCTCTCTCTCTCACACTCACACACACACACACACACACACCCATGGCCTATTCCTTCTCTTGTTGCTTCTGTTCACACACACACACACACCCATGGCCTATTCCTTCTCTTGTTGCTTCTGTTCACACACACACTACACATTCTTTCTTCCTCCTGTAGTTATCCAGTTCATTCTAAAATGCATCTGCACCATTTGTCTAAATTGCTGCGTTCCTTGTGGTAGCACATTCCACATTGCTGACACCCAAAAGTGGCATGGGGTAAGCATTCAGAGCTGGCATCACCATTGCATTGCGATATTGTCATCCAGTTGTGCTTGCTGTAACTGACACTGTTGTAAACAGCCTGACATCGAGGCCACAATGCACGCCCAGCCACTACAGCTGGCAGAATTGCACACTCCACAGGTCCAACATTAATATTGCTTGACAGCATCGAGCAGGAGAATGAAGTGAGTGTTTTGACCTCTGTCCAGCTTGGCCACCTATTTAGTCCAGCCTCCCCCTTTCATAAGGCAGCATCTGCGTTGTTGGCCTACAAAGAGCTCTTTGTGTCGTCCAGAATGCAATTGATAGAACATCCCCTTTAACACTGCTTCGTCTCCACACAAGCATTCTTGTTGTCTTTCATGATGGGATGTCTATAAAAGTGTTTTGGCTTGTGTGCTTGAAAGCCTTATTAATTCCACTAGATTGCTCTTGTAGATAAACTCTTGACTCTAAATGGCTGCGGGGTTAGGGGGAGACTAAAAGGAGGGCAAATGTCAACCAACAAAGACCTCCATACCAAACAACAGCCAATTTTCAGATTAGTTGCTTTATTACAAGAGGAGGTTGAGAGGAAGGCAAAGGTGGGATCTCCAGAGAAATCCTTGATGATTTGGCAGATCATATAAGACCAGAAGACTGGCTGTTTCATTAGTTATCAGTCTCAGAGTTATACCACCTCCATATTACCTTCTTGTATGAGCAGCTCTGGCAGAAACTCAAGACCTTTGGCTGAATCAAAACTTCATACATTCTCTAAGAGCCCTTCAGCTTTGAGTAAATGATGGAAATGTTACTTTTTGCTCACGTCATTTTAATCCAAACAAAGTATTAAAAGTCTGTTTTTTGAGAAAAGGAAAAATGCTTGTCATAGCGTGTATCAGCTCATCATACCTCCAGCTACACAGTGCTGAAGAATGTTGTAGAAAATCAAGACTTTTTAAATCGGTGCTCCTAACTTTTATATAACACCTCACAGTCAACATGGCAGTTAAAAGACTTGTTCATGTTATCACCACTGTATCTGGCACGTGATCTGAGGGTAAAAAGGTCTCAAACTCTCTCTTAAACGGGATCACTTGAAGCGTGTCCCACTATTGCAATGTACCTTAATCGCTAGATATTAGCCCAGACACCTATGTGCCAGTTAATATAATGATTGTCTGTAATAACTGTCTGTTAGATTCTTCACTACCGTGATAGGGTGGCATGGTGGCTCAGTGGTTAACACTGCTGCCTCAGAGTGTCAGGGACCTGGGTTCAACTCCACCCTTGGGTTTCTGACTTTGTGGAGTTTGCACATTCTCCCAGTGTCTGTGTATTTCTTCCCATGGTCCAAAGGTTAGGTGGACTGAATGTGCTAAATTGCCCTATAGTGTGCAGGTTAGGTGGTTAGCCATGATAAATGGAAGGTAGGGGGATGGGTCTAAGTGAAATGCTCTCCAGGGGATTGAAGGACTGAATGGCCTCTTTCCACACTGTAAGGATTCTATGATTTCCATATCCAGTTTCTAATGTTGGGACATAACATGAGCATTGTCACATGTAGAATACACTCTGAGAGGCAAAATCCACATCATTGTCCTGTTATTTAGTAATCAATACTGCTTTCCATGTTATTAGTTTGAAAAAGAGCAGCAGAGTTTTCTCACAATGTTTTAGCAAATATTATCAGTTAACCAAGTGCTACCAGACACTTGGAGACCAGTCAGGTGCCAATAGGCTGGTAGCAATACTAGCACATCTAGCTTAAGAAGGGCAGCATGGTCGCTCAATGGTCAGCACTACTGCCTCACAACGCAAGGGTCTCAGGTTCAATTCCCGCCTCAGGCGACTGTCTGTGTGGAGTTTGCACATTCTCCCCGTGTCTGCGTGGGTTTCCTCCGCGTGCTCCGGTTTCCTCCCACAGTCCAAAGATGCGCGGGTCAGGTGAATTGGCCATGCTAAATTGCCCATAGTGTTAGGTGCATTAGTCAGAGGGAAATGGGTCTGGGTGGGTTACTCTTCAGAGGGTCAGTGTGGACTGGTTGGGCCAAAGGGCCTGATTCCACACTGTAAGGAATCTAATCTTTTCCAGAGTAATTTGTTAACACGTTCTTGCTAAGTGATGATGCAAAGTGCTTGGAGATCAGAGTAATGAGGAGGAACAATCAAATTTATTTAATTAACTTTTCTTTGGGTTCCACATATTATATTGGGGAGGTTTTGGGTCCCTGCTTCTGAACCAGGCGTTTTGGGTTCAAGACCTGCTCTGGGATCGATGGGCACAGAAGGTGCTTTCCTAATGAAAACAAATGAGTTGATTCTCAATCTGCAAATCTTTCCAACATCGAGCCTCGAGGTCTTCAGTACTGACAAAGGTCCTTCGGGCCATTGAGTCTGCACCAGTCAAAAACATGCATCTAACTATTCTAATCCAATTTCCCATCACTTAGCCCATGGCCTTTTTATGCCTTGGCATCATTCGTGCACACCTAAATACTTCTTAAATGTTCTGAGGGTTTCTAGCTCTTCCACTCTTACAGAGAGTGAGTCCCTGATTCCCACCACTTCCTGGGTGAAAAAGCCTTTCCTCACATTTCCTCTAAACCTTCTGCTTATCTTCAAACTCCCTGGGAGAAGTTTCTTGCTGCCTATGTCCCTGATAATTTTATACATTTTAATCCTGTCCACCTTTAGTATCCTCTGCTACAAGAAAAACAAACTTAGCCCATCCAATCTCCTTTCATTACTAAAACTCGCCATCCCATTCAGCATCCTGATGAATTTCCGTTGCACCTTCTCCAGTGCAGTGACATCCCTGCTATGATGGGAATCCCTTAAGAAGGGCTTATGCCTGAAACGTTGATTCTCCTGCTGCTCGGATGCTGCCTGGCCTGCTGTGTTTTTCCAGCACCACATTTTTCAACTCTGGTCTCCAGCATCTGCAGACCTCACTTTCTCCTTCCAGAATTGCACACAATATTCCCACTTTAACCTAACGAACATTTTATATCCTCCCTACTCTTAAACTCTATACCCCTTGATAATAAAGGCAAGTATCCTGTAAGCCATCCTAATCACTTTATCTACCTGTTCGACTATCTCAAGGGATCACTGGACATGTACACTGAGATCCGTCTGATCCTCAATGCTTCCCAGGATCTGAGAGTGGAAGAGAATCCTGCACGTCCATGCTTGACACACACTGGTGCCCCTCTGGTGACAGGGGAACCTGTTCAAGGAGAAACAAGCTCAAAAAACAGATGTACACATGTGCTTCATCTTATGGAGCCATAGATAAGAGGAAAAAGAAGCTTTGGCATTAAGAGTGTACATAACTCAAATAATCAGAGCATCTTCTGTTTGCTATCACGATGAGTTTTCCAATATTGGACAGCCTGCAGAAAATGAGTATGAGCTGTGGAATCTGCGTATCATTGACTTATTTTATTTTTAAGTGATCCAGGCAACATTTTGGGGAATTGAACTGATTGCAATGTCCCTGTCCAAAAACGTCTCCCTGCTATCGGAAGGCTGTTGTCAAACTTGAAAAGGTTCAGAAAAGATTTACAAGGATGTTGCCAGGGTTAGAATGTTTAAGCTATAGGAAGAGGCTGAATAGAGGTGGGCTGTTTTCCTTGGAGCATCGCAGGCTGAGGGGTGACCTTATAGAAGTTTGCAAAATTATGAGGGGCATAGATAGTGTAAAATAGTCTTTTCACCAGTGTGGGGGAATCCAGAACTAGAGGGCATATGTCTATGGTAAGAGGGAAAGATGTTAAAGAGACCTAAGGGGTAAAGGTTTTATGCAGAGGGTGGTGTATATATGGAACAAGCTCCCAGAGGAAATAGTGGAGCTGGTACAATTACATTTCAAAGGCATCTGGATTGGTACATGAATAAGAAGGGTTCAGAGGGATAGGGGCCAAATGCTGGCGAATGAGACTAAATTAATTTAGGATATCTGGTCAGCATGGACAAGTTGGACCAAAGGGTCTGTTTCTGAGCTGTACATCTCTACGACTTTTTGACTCAAAGTATCAATGTTGACCATCACAGAGCACAGCTGAGATGTGGAATAATCAGGGTTAGTGAGAACTGAAATGCTGCATCAGATTTTATTTGAGAGGGAGCTGTGGTTTATGCAGTTGAATGGACCCTCGGTGCCTGGTCTCTCTGACACTCCCTGGCACCTCACACTTGTGAAATATTTTGCCAATGTTAGGAAGGTACTTTTTTAAATTTCAAAATAAGAAAAGAAGTGGATCTGGAGAAACATAAAGATTGTTTGTTACCTAGATTTGAATTTGATGCTTAATGAATGCAATCTAAGTTAGTCAACAAAAGGAAGATTGTCTCTTTCAGAGTGCCCGATGGTGATTCAATGAGAAAGAGCACTCCAGAGCTTTCCTTGTCCACAAGATGGATGACTTTTCAACAATGCACTGCTCTGTCAGCTGGTAAAAAGGGGCCAGAGATCTGTGGCACAGGCCTGAAATCTCATGTCACCCCAGGAGGGACCAATCTGTCCGTGCTGTGTTAGCAGAAAAAAGGCAGGTGGGGAACGGGCTGACGTTTACTTGTCGCTTTCAAATCCATGTCATTGTCTACGTTTGGGGGGGTGGGTGGGGGTGCATTGTGCATTATCTACCGTTTGTTTTCCAAGAGGCATTCCTGATCCCAGCCTTTCCCCCATCTGCTGTGCGCAACAGCAGTTGGTAAGTGGCTGCGATGGAACTTGAGAAAGAGAGAGAGAGAAAGAGAGTGAACTGTGGGCATTTGCCAGTTCTTTTGCCTTTCTGTCCCAGAGGTCATAGACAGACGATATTTTACACTAAATAAAATCTCACCATCTATCATTGCTCAATTCCGACCCTTTAAAGTAACAGATGGTTGCTTTCTTGTCATTAAGTTTTATTCCAAAGACACAAGGTGCCGGGGGAAAAAATGCCTTTGTTCTGACCAGAACATAGAACAAGTTCAAATTTTAAAATATCTTTCCTGAGGAGTTGGACCAATGTCAGGGTTTTGTTGTCAGAATGTTAGCTCTAAATTTTGAAATTCAAATAAATTTCAAAAACATCCCCCTCCACTTTCACATTAATGAATCTCTAAAAAAGCAACTGAATGCCAAGCTGTCAAAGTTATGAATAGAAAACTACATGCTGGCTTCAGATTTATTGCATTATGATGTAGAGTGCAGTTCATTGCATTGCGACAAATTCTTTGTATCAGAAAGTTGCAGGTTGACATCCCACTCTGGAGCTTAAGCACAACATTTCTCTTGACATTCCAGTACAGTACTGAGGGAGTGCAGTGCTCCAAAAGGTGCGAGCTTTCAGATGAGACATTAAACTGATGTCCTGCCTGCCTTCAGATGCAGACGTAAACGATCCCATGGCACTTTCAGAGAAAAGTGGGAGAATTCTCCTTGCTGTTCTGCCATTCTTTGTCTCTGAAGGTAGATTAACCAGGACTCACTTCACTGCACTTTGGGAGCGTTTGCTCTGCACAGCCGGCTTCCCATGTTCGCACCTGGGGTGAAAAGCATTTTGAGACACCCCCGAGGTTGTGAAAAATGTTACGTCAATGCAAGTCTTTATTATAGGGATAAAGCACGGTTTCACACAGCCTTGATGACCAAACTGAAAGGGTAATTATTATTCATAACAGAGTACAGTGTCAGAGACACCACTGTCTATTGTTTGTTTACGATCAGACAAGAAATGACAATTGGCAAAGCCGATTAAAAAAAACTTTGGATTTTTTAATATATCTATAGTCTTTATACCACAGGGGAATCTCCACTTGATGATAAAATAGCTGAATTACATGCTGGAAAATGAATCGGCTATCTAATCATCCGATTAGATCTTTGTACAGGCAGAGTTGTTTTAAGGAGACCAAACTGGTTGAAGCCATATATTTATTTATTTCTATGAATAATATAACTCCTAAATTGATGCTTTGGTGGCAACATGGATAGGTCAATGCAGAGGTTGAAAGTGACATAATGGCACAGACTGGGTCACGGAGTAAGGAAGCGAGCTTGTGTTGCTTTGCCACAGCGAAGTCTAAGGTGCTGGGACTAAAACAGTCTTCAAATGAGGTCAACGAATGAACTACTTTCTCTGTCATCCAATGATTAAAAAGAATCTGAACTGACTCTAAGCATAAAGAGCAGGAGCAACAATATTGTGGTTCAAAGAGGTATCAAAATATAATTTTTAATATGTGTTTGACAGAGTTAGAAGTGAAATTAAGCCCTTACGATATTTTCAGGTTAAATCCCCTGACTTTTACAGACGAAGTAACAGAAAAGTTTTGATGTTGCAGCCAGTAATTTGAATAGTTTATTGCGTTCATTGATAGTGCCTCAGGTCCTGATAAGTTGTGTTTCATCATTTTCCTTCTTGGCAACATTTTTCATCTTCTTAAAATCTCCTTCACCTCCAAGAAGTTTTCAGAAGAGGTTTCTAATTGAGACGAGAAGGGTATGAACTACCTTGAGCTATAGCAATTGAACATTACTCCAGGCAGAGAGCACTAACCGTGGCAAATATATCCAAGCTTGTAGGTTATTTTAAGATACAAGTCAGTCTCTCATGAAGTTGTACACAGGGGAGTCAAGCGTCTGATGAAGTGGGGTTACAGTCTGGAGGATAATTGGAACAGGGAGCCCTTGACATGATACAGCCCCAATTTAAAGGCACTCATTCTGTCCTTATTTTGACATCTCCATTAGAAATGCCTTGGTCTGACTACAAATGGAAATTGCCTTTCCAAATCTGTCACGCTGGACTTGCATCTTCCCCTGGCCCCACCCCAGTCCCCACTGACCCCACAGGTAGGAAGGTCACAGATGGGAGCAATCAGGATGAAGATGTGACGAGTTGTAGGGTCAGGGGAGAGGGAAAGTGAACGATGGTGTGCGTGGATTTAAGTTTGATACATCAGTGATGAATTAACTAGGGAAAATACGACCATAAAATTATCGATGCTAAATTAATTAAATGCCATACATATTACTGATCATTTTGCTAAATTTCAAGGACTTTCCTGCATCATTTTGCTGATGGCGACCAGAGAAATTAAAACTCCTTTTGTTTCTCACTCCTTGAGTTGAGCAAGTGCACCAGAAATTGTTATCTATTGCATTAATTTCTATTCATTTAAATTTAATGTTGAAGATGAGACTTTTTTTGCTGATTTTTGTTTTGCTTATTCATCACTTTCCGTAATATCTGCCCTGTGGTACCAATTATCAATTGAATTAATTTGAAGTTATTAACTTTATAGATTCTCCCTGAGAATGGCTCTTTTGCTGCATCACTGAGTGTATTTATCAATGGGAACATTCGGGGATCAGAGAGCTTCCTAATTTATTTTTTTGTTAGAAAGCGACAGAAAATGAAAGAGGTTTTGGAATGAACCTTTGGTAATGATTTGATTTTTCCGTGTCAGCCTCTTTTATGTAGCACACTTAGAAATAGCTGTTTGGTAAGACCCAGAATCTTTAGTTCAACTCCCCCTCTCACTCTGCTGAGGACATGCAGGTCCTGGGCCTCCTCCACCACCACACGCCTAGAGGAAGAACGCCTCATCTTCCGTCTTGGAACACTTCAACCCCAGGGCATCAGGACTTCACCAGTTTCCTCATTTCCCCTCCCCCCACCTTACCCCAGTACCAACCTTCCAGCTCAACACCTTCCTCATGACCTGTCCTACCTGCCAATCTTCCTTTCCACCTATCTGCTCCACCCTGCTCTCTGACGTATCACCTTCATCCTCACCCCCATCCACCTATTGTACTCTTTTCTACCTTCTCCCCAGCCCCAACCCCCTCCTATTTATCTCTCCACCCCCTTGGCTCCCTGCCTCCATTCCTGATGAAGGGTATTTTCCCAAAACGTCTATTTTCCTGCTCCTCAGATGCTGCTTGACCTGCTGTGCTTTTCCAGCACCACGCTAATCCAGAATCTTTATAATCAATCTATTAAACTGCTGGGCACTTTAGACAAAACAGCAAAGTAAGATTTGATGATGTACTAATTTCAAGGTAAGTTCAGCATTCAAAGGGAGCCCAGACACTGAATTCAGACTCACATCATTCCCACTCCCCTTCCCAATTTCCTTATCAATATCGGGAACACTTCAGGACCAGCCGTCCAGATGGAAGGAGAGTCCCTGTCCCTCAAACCCATCTTAATTCCCTTTTCCATACCCATTTTCTCAGAAATAATTGTATCAAATTTATGATGGATGATGAGGATAGCTTGCGGGGAAAATTGCCATCAAAATAATTGAGGTTTATTCCATGAATTTCCTCCTAATGCAGGCACCATGATCAAGGATTGTCAAGGATATGCAAGGAGATAGAGTTGAATCTAAAATCAGATCAGCTGCAATCTTATTGAATGATGGAACAGAACCAAAGGGCTGAGTGGCCTCCTCTTGTTGCTTGCTCACGTGTTTGTAAAATCACCAGTGTATTCCTTTTGAGCCATCATAGACTCATCCAGCACAGAAACAGACCCTTCGGCCCAACCAGTCCATGCTGACCATAATCCCAAACTAAACCAGTCCCACCTGCCTGCGCCTGGTCCATATCCCTCCAAATCTTTCCTATTCATATAACTTTCTTTTAAACATTGGATTTGTACCCCAGCATTCCGTTTTTTCCATATTTCAAAATATTATTCAGAAAAGATAGCTTATACATTATCTCAAATGCATTTCGGTTCTGTACAGTAGCATTTCAAGGAAACAATCGAACATTGAGTTTGACTCAATACAAACAAACCAAAGACATCCCTTACTTGAACCAGACTATATTTACATATATGTGAGGCACCAGGAGGATCCGATAGCTGTACGGACCCCTGTTAACCTTCAGCAGGAAGACCTCAGACAGTGGCCTTTCCTGACTGTGCCTTGGTGGCAGCTGCCCCAGGCTTTAGTGCGTCTCTTAGCACGTAGTCCTTGACCTTGGAATGCCTGTCCAATTTCCTTTATAACATTAATGAATTAAACAGCAGTTTCACTTTTCAGTAAGGTGTGGTGACAATCACCACCTTGTGTAGTTATAGGTGTTAGTAACAAATTGCCCCAGGGTTCTGCCAATCTGGCTGGTGGAAGTGTCGGTAGCACTGAGCCACCAAAAGGCCAATATCCTTCAGCCTGATGCTTTGGGACATATTCAATGAATTTGCTCTGTTAGAGAGAACACATGCAGATTGGGCTACAAGGTGAGACCCTAATCTTCCTCAGTGATCTGTCTGTACTGTGTCAATGGCAGCCAACTTGTACTCAGCAAGACCCCACAATGAAACGAAGTATCTGATCACGTGTGGTTTTCCTTTTAGTGGTGCTGGATGAGGGGCAGAGCAGTGAGCAGCACATTGGGTAAACCACCCATGGTTTGAAAACTGCATCCACTTGAGGAAACAGTTCATAGAATCCCTATAGTGTAGAAACAGGCCGTTTGGCCCAACAAGTCCACACAGACCCTCCAAAGAGCATCCCATCCTGACCCACCCCATTTTTCCCTGTAATCCTGTGGCTAAAACACCTAACCTACACATCCCTGAACACTATGGGCAATTTATCTTGGCCAATCCACCCTAACCTGCACATCTTCGGATTGTGGGGGGAAACTGGAGCGCCTGGTAGAAATCCACGCAGACACGGGGAGAATGTGCAAACTCCACACAGACAGTCACCCGAGGCTGGAATCGAACCCAGGTCCCTGGTGCTGTCAGGTAGCAGTGCTAGCCACTGAGCAACCATACCACTTCCAGTTGTTATGCACTCTTCGATTCAGTCTCTAGGATAGAGTTCTCAATATACCAATGGGTACTAAGGACAGCTGAGCTTTGTAGTAGCACTCTTATCTCTGACTCAGGTGATTTGGTTCAAATCCCACTCTGCAGATTTGGGCCCTTAGACTGACCGTCCCAGCGCAGCGATGAGCAAGTGTCACACAATCAACTATCCATAATGTAGAGGTATTGGACTGGAGTGGACAAGGTCAGAAGTCACACAATACCAGGCAACAGGTTTGTTGGAAATCAAGTATCCCATTGGTCAGATGAGATGTTAAAACATGACCCTATCTTACTTCTTGGGTAAACAGAAATAATTCCGCAGCACCAGACAAGCAGGGGCGCATTGCATGATGTCCTGGCCAATATTTCTTCCTCACCCAATATTACCAAACACAATGGCTACTATCAGACTGTTCTTTGTATGAGCTTTTTTGTTTAGAAAAGAGTTAACAGGATGTCGATTATAACTAGCTGGGTCAGCATTTATTGGCCATAGGGCAGTTGACAGTCAACCACATTGCTGGATCTGGAGTCACATGCAGGCCAGATCAGGTAAGGATGGCAGATATTTTTTTCCCTAAAGGTGAGTGGGAGATAGTTACAACAATCGAGCAGTGTTGAGATGTTCTCCATTGGGCGACTTTTCTTTCAAATTCCAAATTCTTTTTCAAATTCAAGTTCAAATTCAAATTCATGCACCCTGCTGGAATTTGAGGCTGTGCCGGCCGAATATTAACCTGAAGTTGTGGATTACCAATTCAGTGTACACTTAATGGTAAGGTCCTGGGGAGTGTTGCTGAACAAAGAGTCCTTGGAGTGCAGGTTCACAGTTCCTTGGAAGAGGAGTTGTAGGTAGATAGGATAGTGAAGAAGGCATTTGGTATGATTTCCTTTATTGGTCAGAGTATTGAGTACAGGAGTTGGGAGGTGATGTTGCAGCTGTATAGGACAATGATTAGGTCACTTTTGGAATATTGCGTGCAATTCTGGCCTCCCTGCTACTGGAAAAATGTTGTGAAATTTGAAAGGGTTCAGAAAAGATTTACAAGAATGTTGCCAGGGTTGGAGGGTTTGAGCTATAAGGAGAGGCTGTTTACCTGAAGCGTCGGATACTGAGGGGTGACCTTATCGAAGCTTATGAATAGTTGAACAATCCTGGGGTAGCAGAGTCCAAAATTAGAGGGCATAGGTTTAAGATGAGAGGGGAAAGATTTAAAAGGGACTCAAGGGACAACCTTTTCACACAGAGGGTGGTCCGTGTACGGAATGAACTGCCAGAGGAAGTGGTGGAGGTTGGTGTAATTACAACATTTAAAAGGCATCTGGATGGGTCTATGAATAGGAAGGGTTTAGCGGCATGTGGGCCAAATGCTGGCAGATGGGACTAGATTAATTTATGATATCTGAGTGGCATGAATGAGTGGGGCCGAAGGGTGTGTTTCTGTGCTGCACATTTCTATGACAGTACCATGCACCTGTACCTCCCTCGCTCTACCCAAATTGACTGCTGTCTTTTTCTCTTTCTAAGAATGCGAACATTGTCAGTGGTGATTCATTCACTTATTTTGTGCTTGCACAAGCATCTATCTTTCCTTTTTGAAGCCAAGCTCTTCAAAATGCATTGTATAAACCAACAAACAGCTCCTGCTCGTGCAACTGCGCTGAAGTAATTTCCATCTTCCTTTTGAACACTTGAGTTAGGAGCTAATATCAAACACATTGCAGAAAGGGGCTGAACTGGATTGAAAATTGTTCTGAGTGAAGTGTCTGATTTCATGGTGCTGCAGAAACACTAAGACATTAACGAGTTTTGAAGTGGTGGTTCCCCAGAGCACCTTTTTAACAGCTCTGCCTCTGGGTGTGTGTGTGGCGTTCCTTACCAGTGAGTGCTTTTAAGGTTTTGTATTTGCTTGCATTTTAATTTTTTATCATTGTGTTCTGTTAGCGTAACCTGCAGTTGACCCGTACCAATGTAATTTGCAGTGCTGCCACACTTGAGCTGTAGTCTTTTACACCTTACTGAAATTAGACTGCAAATTCACAAGCGGATACAGAGGGCACTTTGGGAATTGGGTTGTCAGTCCAACTCAAATCAGGTCAAATGGACTGGTATTACACCAAGCTCCAACTGCCTACTCTTCTTTATCTCATTCCCCCTCCCGCTACCACACCCCACCCCCACGCCCACCATGTTTGATCGTGAACAAGTTTTTTTCTGTACTGTTGGAGAAATCAGCAGCAGTCCCATGCAGTCTTGGAGAATGGATCCCCTGGATCAAATCTGCTTGTCAGTTCTGGTTCGTTGTATACTTGGTGGTTTTGTCATGTGACTGTCTACTCCCATGGTTATCCTACATTAGATCTAAGAACAGAAGTAGGCCATTCAGCCCCTCGGGCCTGCACTGCTATTTAAATACCATCATGGCTGATCCCACCTTGGCCTTCAACTCCACTTTCCTGTCCACCCTCCATAACCCTTCAAGCTGTTATTAATTAAAGAACGGTTTATCTTCTCCTTAAATTTATTCCATGTCCCAGCATCCACTGCACTCTGGGGAGTTAACTTCACAGATTCATGCTCCTTTGAAAGAAGTCATTCCTCCTCTATTTTAAATCTGCCACCTCTTAAAACCATGAATGCTCATTGTAAATTGCCCCACAAATATCCACTTTGTGTTTAATTTGTCATCCTACCGTGCAGTGATTATAACAAGGTCAGTCAGCTGGACTGCATAGAACATAAGTTCCCTGATTGGGACTGTTAATCTAGACCAATCAAGGAGCCTTGGCTGACAGGCAGAAAGAGGAGCGTAAGAGATGCTAACACTCTGGTACCTGATTCTGTCTGAAGCAGTACTAAAGTCAAGGATTGTTCATGTATAAATAAAGGGAATCTTGCCGATGGGATATCAATCCCTGTGGAGTTATTTCATATGACATTTTGTATACCTCATTTAAATCTCCTGTCATCCTTCTAAAGTCCAACAATATAGGTCTAAATTGTTTAATCTCTCCTCATAAGACAAGCCTTCCATCTCTGAAGTGAATCTACTGGACCTTCTCCAGACATGTCCATACCCATTAAGCATCACTTCCCTATCTCCATCAGGAAGTTAAAGAGCTGTGCAGGTTCTCAATTTTGTTGGAAATACTCAGCAGGTCTGGACAGAGAGGAAAACAGTTAATGATTAAGTTTGATTATTGGCCAGTGAGACTGGAAGAAGTTGGAGATACAAGAAGTTGAGAAAGTGCAGAGGAGGGAATGGAACAATAAAGGGGAAACCCCTGAGATGGAAGGCAGGAGAGATGAAATGGTAAAAGGAATTCTAGTGCAAGACAAGAGGGGAAGGTAATGGGATGAGCAAAAGGACAAAAGATAGGCTGAGAGGAAGGCAAACATTTGAACAAGTGAATTGTTGCCATCACCCACTGTCCAAGAAAATGGAGACTTGAAGTTGTTGAACTCCGTGTTGAGTTCAGAAGGTGGTGAAGTTGGAAGATCAGGGACTGTTTCTCAATCTTCAATAGAATGATGAGGACTGAGAGGTCGGAGTGTTTCTACAAGTTTCTCTATTTCCTTTCAAGGCTAAAGAGGTCTAATTTCTTCACTTTCTTTTAATGTAATTAAATTCTCCAATATTGAGGATGAACCTTTCCACCCAATCTTGAAAGACATTGACGTATTGTCTGCTGATGACCATATCTGGATATGTATTGAGCAGACCCTAAAAGCACATCAATTAGGCAGGGCCATGCCATTGAGCCCTTTGCTGCTGCTGTCTCATTTAACAAGGTTATGGTTGATTTGCTCAGGTTTCAACGGCACGTTTCTGGCTAACCATCCGTTAACACCCATCCTGTTGCTGTTTGGACCCTTCTGTTAAGAACCTCTTGATGTTTGTCTAAAAGTGCAGTCCCACCTGTACAGTTTCAGAATGGCCT
The DNA here is from genome assembly GCF_037043375.1 of Chiloscyllium plagiosum. NCBI lineage: Eukaryota > Metazoa > Chordata > Chondrichthyes > Orectolobiformes > Hemiscylliidae > Chiloscyllium > Chiloscyllium plagiosum. The sequence goes on from NW_028270174.1 coordinate 7,293,623, forward strand.
CTTTCCAGCAAGCTAGAACTCATCATGGCCCACTAAGTGATTCGATGAGTAGTCATCATGCACGTGATGGCTGTGTATTCAGACCAAAGCGAGAATGTCTGACCATGTATAGGAGAAGAGGTGAGAAATGTTTGGGACAATTCATGTAGGATCAGGGAGGAACGACAATGTGTAGGGTGAAAATGACGGTACTAGGAGACCGGACAGAGTTTATATCATGGCGGTTATCACATTAGTTCAGACTGAGTGATATCATATGATAGTTTCAATTCATTGAAGATTTGCAATTCCCTAAGTGGCACCACTTGAACTTTGACCTACATTTGGTCTCGGTACGATAGATAGCCTTTTGGAGACCAACTCAATCATTTTCCCTTGTGTGTCAGCTGATTCCTCCCCCATGTGACACAAATCTGTTTTCTGGTATTGTTCTATGTGACAAGCTGGGGTATAAAGGAGGGGTTTTGTTTTGCCCACACTATCTGGTGGCAAGACTAGCTTGTTGTCCATCCTTAACTTTCCTTAAACCTTTAGACTAAGAGGAAAGTTAACAGCCAACCCTTTGATGTCGGCTTGGAGTCACACATGATTGGATAAGGACAGCAAAATGTCTTCCCTAAAACATGTTCAAGAATCAATTGGAGTTTATTTTTGCAACAGTTGATTCTTGTCACTTTGACTGAGACTAGTTTTTAATTCTAACTTAAATTCTACCTGCTGCTGGTGTGCGATTTGAACCCAGACCCTTAGGAATGTGACTGGGCTACAGAATTACTTGTTCAGTGTCATTAGCGGAATAGTACCAGTGATCCTATTTGGGGTCCAGTTAGTAACTATCCAGGCATTTTCTCAGTATTTGACACCAGGATAAGTCAAATATTTTAACAGACAGCTCAAGAAATAATAGGTCCACTTTAGAAATACAGGTATTGTCATCCTTTAGAATACAAGGCAAAATCTACGATTTGAGATGGTCAAATCTGGATGTTTCTATCAATCTACTCCATCTTCCCCTGTAGGGGAAGCACAGAACAAGGGAGTGTGGCCTTAAGATAAGAACATTCAGACAATGTGAGGAAAGACTTCTTGCACAAAATATGAAGGAAATGTCAAATCTCGAAATTGTTTTGGCTGGGAATCAATAAAAAATTTCAGAGAATTTGTGGAGCAAGGATGTTCAGAATTACAGATCCTGTCATATGTGTGTGTTCCCTTTATAAATGATTGTGCAACTGAATCAGAACGAGCCAGTACAGACACAGTGGGACGAATGACCTCTGTCTGGCCATGAGAGTACTCAGAAGTTAGGGGAAAGGTGTTAGAAACTCACTGCACAGCGCCACCTTATGGAGAGATCCTGATGATCAGGACATCGTCTTCTTGATGGTTGACAACATCGAATTGGAAATGTTGGTGTAGCAATTTACAGAGGATATGTGTTACAGCTTGTGGAAGGAGTTACTCAGTCAGATAGCCTCTCTTCTCTTACTCCACAGTGTCGCGATTTCTTACCATTTTCTAATGTAAATCAAGTTGACTGCATACCCTTCAGCAGAGGTTGTGAAAAATATTTAAATGCCATGAAGCAGGAATCAGCAACATCTCTCTTTATTTGCTTGTCAGAGCATTCAATATTGACAATGTTCAAAAGTAATTATGTGTGCACTGTCCCCATAACCTACTCACACTTCGCAGACATCATGTGGTACAGGGACAGATTTATTTTAAAATTAATTCCCAGATATGGCTAGACCAACATTCACTGATTGTCCTTAAGAACAGTCCACTTTCTTGAATCTCTGCATTCCGTATGGATGGGATCCAAGGAAATTTGGCAAATTGTATCCAAAATTGACTGAGTGGCAGAAAGCAGAGGGTGATAGTTGGGGGTGTTTATCTTACTGGACTCCTGTGTCTAATGGTGTCCTACAGGGGTCAGCATTGGGGCACTTGCTGTTTGTGGTTTATATAAATAATTTAGAGTTGAATGTAGGAAAATTGATCAGTAAGTATGCAGATGATAATTGGTAGAGTGTAAATAGTGAGGTAGATTACCTTAGATTACTGGGGGATATAGACAGGCTGGTGAGATGGGCTGATCAGTCGAAAATTGTGAGGTAATATACCTGGGCTGACCAAACAAGGCAAGGGAATATAAGGTGAATAGTAAGACCATCAAAGGTCAGAGGGACCTTGGTTTGCATGTACACAAGTCCTTTAAGGGAGTGGGACAGATGGATAAAGTGGTTAAGAAGGCATATGGGATACTTGCCTTTGTTAGTCAAGACACGAGTTTAAGAGCAGGGCAGTGATGCTGGAACTGTATAAAACATTGGTTAGGCCTCAGCTAGAGTATTGTGTGCAGTTCTGGAATCCACATTTGAGGGATGTGAGTGCACTGGGGAGAATGCAGGGAAATTTACTGGGGCGTGGTGGGGGGAAACTATAGAGTTTCAGTTATGAAGAGAGATTTGACAGAGTGGAGTTCTTTTCCACACAGCAGCGAAGACTTGAGATGTTACAAAATTATGAGGAGCATAGGTCAGGTGGATAAGGAAGAAACTTTTCCCCTTGGTGAAGGGATCCATGACTGGTGAGGGGGCTGGGGTTGGGGGGAGCGGGGATGGTGGTGGGGGTGGTGGTTGTTGGGGGGAGGGCTGCAGATTTAAGGTAAAAGGCAGAGGTTTAGAGGAGCTGTGAGGGAAAAAAAAATTTAACCAGAGGGTGTTGGGAATCTATAACTCATTGCCTGTAAGGAGGATAAAGGCAGAAACCCTCATAACATTGAAGAAACATTTACACAGGCCAAGTGCTGGGAAATGGGATTAAAATAGTTAGGTGGCTGATTTTGACTGGTATGGACAAGATAGGCAGAAGGGAGTTTTCTGTACTGTGCATCTCTGCGAGTCTATGAATGCACTCCCACAGTTCTGTGAGGAAGGAGTTTGAGAATTCTAACCCAGTGACATAGAGGGCAGTCAAGACGTTGTGTGTCTTGGAGGGGAACTTGGGGGTGGAGGTGTTTGTCTGCACCAATTACTGTTGTCCTGTAAGGTGTCAGAAACCACACATTTAGAATGTGCTACAAAAGAATTGGAGAGTTTCTGAAGTGCACCTTGTAGATTATATATGCTGCTACTATTGTTTGTCAGTGGTGGTCAGTGGTGAACAGTGTGAATGCTTAAGGTGGTGAATGGGCTGACAGTTAAGAGGCTACTGTTCCTTAAATTAAATCCACCCAGAGATAGGCCACACAACCTTACGGCTTGGGACAATAAAAAAAAATGCATTTTTTTGAAGGGATAAACCAAAGTTTCAGTTTTGAAAATGGGCAACCAGTTCAGCTTTAGATAATTTCCAGTCTAGCTGCTCAGAGATGTTGTTATACATTGCTGAAGTTGGTGGATCCTGTACCCAGGTCTCCTGGCTTCGAGATGGGGTCATTACCACTACTCCACAAGAACCTTGCTAGTTTTAGAGTAATATATTACCTCAGCCAGCAAGATTCTACAAGTAAATTCTGTCCAATTGTAATCTTTCAGGAAGTCATTGATTATTTATCAATTAATAAAATAATCATACTGCCGGCATGCTTTAGCAGTGTCACCCAGCTAGTTCAGAAAGTCAGCAGTTCAGTATAACCGCGAGAAACTGACCTTACACTGACCCCTTGCTTTTACATCAGTGTGAAAGATTAAAACATTTGACTACAAGGTTAGCTGCTGGCATTCTCAAAGTGTCAAATGCAAAATTGCACTGGTACTCCAGCTCCTGAAATATTGCTGAAATTAAATGCAGGTGAATTTGAGGTCTAACTACACCAGAAGAAATCCCTCCAGGCCTCTCTTCCCTGAGTCAGCGACGACAGAGTGGAATATCCTCCTTTTCACACCTCAGATGGGCCATGACAACAGAGAAGGAGAATTACATTAATGGAGACAGACTTTCTTTGATAATGATGGGTTTTCTGTCTTTGAAGATTTACTGTTCAATATAGTTCTTACTAGATCCTGCAAAACCAGTTCAAAAACACAGTAAACCCCAGGGATTCTCCCCATTCACTGTCTGTCTGTTTTTCAATTCGACTGTTTCTTTGCCAAAGAAATGTGCTGTTCAATAGTCAATTCACCTGTTTTATTTGAAAGTTTGGCTCATATCTCCTTTGACCTGAATTCAGGGACCTCCAGTCCCTGTACACCTCCATCCCCCATCACGAAAGACTCAAAGCCCTCCGCTTCTTTCTTTCCCGCCGTACCGACCAGTACCCTTCCACTGACACCCTCCTTCGACTGACTGAACTGGTCCTCACCCTGAACAACTTCTCTTTCCAATCCTCCCACTTCCTCCAAACGAAAGGAGTAGCCATGGGCACCCGCATGGGCCCCAGCTATGCCTGCCTCTTCGTAGGATATGTGGAACAATCCATCTTCCGCAACTACACTGGCCCCACCCCCCACCTTTTCCTCCGCTACATCGATGACTGTATCGGCGCCGCCTCGTGCTCCCACGAGGAGGTTGAACAGTTCATCCACTTCACCAACACCTTCCACCCCGACCTCAAATTCACCTGGACAGTCTCAGATTCCTCCCTCCCCTTCCTCGACCTTTCTATTTCTATCTCAGGCGACCGAATCAACACGTACATCTACTACAAACCGACCGACTCCCACAGCTACCTGGACTACACCTCCTCCCATCCTGCCCCCTGTAAAAACGCCATCCCATTCTCCCAATTCCTTCGACTCCGCCGCATCTGCTCCCAGGAGGACCAGTTCCAAAAACGCACAACCCAGATGGCCTCCTTCTTCAAGGACCGCAATTTCCCCCCCGACGTGGTCAACGATGCCCTCCACCGCATCTCTTCCACTTCCCGCTCCTCCGCCCTTGAACCCCGCCCCTCCAACCGCCACCAGGACAGAACCTCACTGGTCCTCACCTACCACCCCACTAACCTCCATGTACAGCACATCATCCGCCGTCATTTCCGCTACCTCCAAACGGACCCCACCACCAAGGATATATTTCCCTCCCCTCCCCTATCAGCATTCCGTAAAGACCACTCCCTCAGTGACTCCCTCGTCAGATCCACACCCCCCACCAACCCAACCTCCACTCCCGGCACCTTCCCCTGCAACCGCAGGAGGTGCAAGACTTGCGCCCACACCTCCCCCCTCACCTCCCTCCAAGGCCCCAAAGGAAACTTCCATATCCGCCACATATTCACCTGCACCTCCACACATATCATCTATTGCATCCTCTGCACCCGATGTGGCCTCCTCTATATTGGGGAGACAGGCCGGCTACTTGCGGAGCGTTTCAGAGAACACCTCTGGGACACCCGGACCAACCAACCCAACCACCCTGTAGCTCAACATTTCAATTCCCCCTCCCACTCCACCAAGGATATGCAGGTCTTTGGACTCCTCCATCGTCAGACCACAACAAAACGACGGTTGGAGGAAGAACATCTCATCTTCCAGCTAGGAACCCTCCAACCACAAGGGATGAACTCGGATTTCACCAGTTTCCTCATTTCCCCTCCCCCCACCCTGTCTCAGTCAAATCCATCAAATTCAGCACCGCCTTCCTAACCTGCAATCTTCTTCCCGACCTCTCCGCCCCCACCCCAGTCTGACCTATCACCCTCACCTTGACCTCTTTCCACCTATCACATTCCCGACGCCCCTCCCCCAAGTCCCTCCTCCCTATCTTTTATCTTAGCCTGCTGGACAAACTTTCCTCATTCCTGAAGAAGGGCTTATGCCCGAAACGTCGACTCTCCTATTCCCTGGATGCTGCCTGACCTGCTGCGCTTTTCCAGCAACACATTTCCAGCTCTGATCTCCAGCATCTGCAGACCTCACTTTCTCCTGAATTCATGTCTGAACTGATACTTTTGAATTTTGGGCTCAAGAGTTGTTAAATTTCTTTAAATTCAAACAAGCTCTTTTTACATCATAACAACCTGCATTCATAGCACAATTGATACATGTCATGTCATACATTTTAAATAAAACTTTCAACTGTTGCATTTGCTTTTCTTATTCATTCACAGGATGTGAGTGTCACTGGCTAGGTCAGCATTTATTGCCTGTTCCCAGTTGCCCAGAGGACAGTTAAGGGTAAACCACATCGCTGTGGTTCTGGAGTCCTTTCTGCCCAGTCCATGTGAAGATGACCCATTTCCTTCCCTAAAGGACATTAGTGAGCCAGATGGGTTTTTTTCTGGCAATGGTTCCATGATCATCAGTAGATTCTTAGAGGGGCATTCCTAATGAAGCGCTTATGCCCGAAATGTTTATTCTCCTGCTCCTCGGAAGCTGCCTGACCAGCTGTGCTTTTCCAGCACTGTACGTTTTGACTCTGATCTCTAGCATCTGCAGTCCTCACTTTCTCCTAGTTGATTCTTAGACTCATAGAGTTGGACAGCACAGAAACAGACCCTTCGGTCCAACTTGTTCATGCCGACCAGATATTGTAAATTAACCTTGTCTCATTTGCCAGCACTTGGCCCATATCCCTCTGAATCCTTCCTATTTACATACAGGGTTGGAGGGTTTGAGTGATAGGGATTATATAGAATATAGAATCCCTCCAGTGTAGAAACAGGCCCTTTGGCCCAACAAATCTGCACTGACCCATCGAAGAGTAAGCCACCCAGACCCATTCTCCTATATTACTCCTCCACATTTAGATTCTTAATTCCAGATTTTTTTTATTGAATTCAAATTCCATAACCTGCCATGGGAGGATTTAAACCCAGGTCCCAGAACATTGGCTGAGCTTCTGGATTAATAGTCTAGCTCAGTTGGCTAGATGGCTGGTTTGCAGATGCAGAGTGGTGCCAACGGAGTGGGTTCAATTCCAGCTAGATTTGCTAAGAACGATTCTCCTTCTCAACCCCATCTGTCACTTGAGGGATGGTTACCGTCAGGTTAAAACTGCCACGAGTTGTCTCTGTCATGGGAAAGTGGTCCCTTAGTACTGTGGTGAGTTTGACCTTACCTATCGCAAGATATCTCAAAGCCTATCTTAAGGAGGGCTGCCAAATGGTAAGATAGACAGAAAGAGGCTGAATGGAATGAGATAATTCTTGAGCTTTGGGCTCAGCCAAGTAAAGGAGTAGACTGGGGATGTGCAGGGGGCCTGAACTGAAGGAATGCAGAGAGCTGCGGCACTGTAGGATGTTACAGTGATAGGTTAAATGAGGCCATTTACACAACACAATGACAGGGGCGACAGAAGCTTGATGATATTGTTAAGCATTTGACAGTTCAGATCCATGGTATTGAGTGTTTTGACCTGCGCACAGAATCAATATCTCAAAGATAATGTGTATAATGCAGTCTTTAACTGCAACAAAAAAAAGTCGTGTTTAAGTAACACGCGGTACAAGCAGCTTTCTTGATTCCAAAACCCTGTATCTCTGATTTCTGTTTGTGGCTTTCATCGCCCACCAATGCCTGTCTTCATAATTCAAGATCTATTTCAGTCCATGGTGGTCATACCAGTTATTTTGAGATGTATGAATGGTACAATGCGGACCCTTGTATTGAGCCTGTTTATAGATTTGGAGTGAGAGGGGCAGACTCTAAAATTGTAGGGCCAAGTCATAGGTCATAGAGAAGTACAGCGAGGAAACAGAGCCTATGGTCCAACTCGTCCATGCCGACCAGATATTCTACGTTCATTTAATCCTGTTTGCCAGCACTTGGCTCATATCCCCCTCAGCCCTTCCTATTCATATATCCATCCAGCTGCCTTTTAAATGCTGTATTTGTACCAGCCTCCACCACTTTCTCTGGCAGCTCACTCCATACACGCACCACCCTCTGCATGGAAAAATTGCCCCTTGGGTCCCTTTTAAATCTTTCCCTGCTCACCGTAAACCTATGCCCTCTAGTTTTGGACTCCGCCACTCCAGGGAAAAGACCTTATCTATTTACCCTATTCATGCCACTTATGATGTTATAAACTTCTATAAGGTCACCCCTCAGCCTCAAATACTCCAGGGAAAACAGCCCCAGCCTATTCAGCATCTCCCTATAGCTCAAACCTTCCAACCCCAAGTCAAATGATCTCATTTAGTGGTCCACTTGTACTTAAGAGTCTACTTGATTTTAAAGATGGCTAACATTTCCTCGGAGCATTTGGGGATGAGTAATCATAGAATCCCTGCATTATGGAAGCAGGCCATTCAGCCCATCAAGTCCACAGTGACCCTCCAAAGAGCATCCCATCTGGACCCAACCCATCTCTGTAACTCCACATTGCCCATGGCTAACCTATCTGGCCTGCACATCCCATGACACTATGGTGCAATTTGGCATGGCCAATCACCGAACCTGCACATCTGGGAGGAAACCAGAGCACCTGGAGGAAACCCATACAGACCCATGGTAGGTCTAGAATACCATTTTCGGCTGAGGATCCTGGGATTGTATCAATTATAGTTTAGAATGTTGAGGGGAGATCTAATAGAAGCTTACAAGGCAATGCATGGCTTAGAAAGGCTGGACACTGGGATGTTGTTTCTGATAGGCAGGAGGACTAGGACCCTTGGGCACAGCCTTAGAATTAGAGGGGGTCAATTTAGAACAGAAATGAGACATTTCTTCAGTGAGAGAGTGGTGGGCCTGTGGAATTCATTGCCACGGAGTGCAGTGGAGGCCAGGACATTAAATGTCTTCAAAGATTGATAAATTCTTGATCTCACAAGGAATTAAGGATAATGGGGAGAGTGCGGGTAAGTGGAGTTGAAATGCCCATCAGCCATTATTAAATGGCGGAGTGGACTCGATGGGCCAAATGGCCTTACTTCTTCTCCTATGTCTTATGCGTACTGGGCTAATGTGCAAACTCCACACAGACAGTAGCCCAAGGATGGAATCGAACCCAGGTCCTGGGGCACTGTGAACCAGCAGTTAGCCACTGTGCACCCAATGCATACTATCTTTGCCAGGGATGCTGACATCCCTAAGAATAACTACATATTTAAGATAAAAAATGTGAGATTTGACAAGCTAGCAAATCTGTTGCTTTAATACTAGACCTCACCACATTGAAGTGATATCCAACTAACAATTTAACATGGGAAATATCCCATTTACAAGGCTGATGAGACCATTCATAAATAAGGAAATGATAAGTGGGCCTTATAACATATTAAATCAGACTGCATGATTGCTCAATACATGATCTGCATAAAACCTATAATAGTCTTCCGATCATAAATGAAAGGGAGGTTTAATCAGGCTTTGTTTTGTGTTTATAGCCTCATGAAAGAAAGCACAGTTCCAAATGATTTTTAATGTCTCTCATATGTTGTACCTGTGGGAATCTGATTTTTAATTTCCTTGGCACTCTGTGAAATACATGTGGCAAACTGACAGTTTCTCGTCCTGAAGATTTGCAAGTGGAGATTGTATTATTGACTGCAGCCTGCAACCTCTCAGCAATGGACAGCAGATTGGATCTTGCTGTTTGACCTCAAGCTGAATTAATAAAGCCAGATAGAAATTTCTAGTAGGCACTGCACCAAAACAGGCCATTCAGCCCAACAGTTCTATAGGGCTTAATTAAAAAACAAAGAGTGCTGGAAAAACTCAGCAGATCTGTCAGCAATTGCGGAGAAAGAAACAAACTTAATGGTTCAAATCTTTAGGTTTGGGTCTCAATCACTTTCCCTGATCCAAATCAAGCAAAACCTTTACCTTCAAGCAACATTTTGAGCCCAACTTGACAGGTATCGTCTCAGGCTGTGCTAGAAACCAGTCGGAGAGCAGCACAGAGAATATTCATAGGAACCATGCTTCCTTTTCACCACACTTGTAGCTTTATTCTGGAAAGAACAAAGTTTAAATATCATATGGCCTGGGTGCCTACTTCCATTTCACTCTCCTTTTGATTCCCCTCCCCAACTTGTGCGAAACAAAAGGTAAAATCATCACAGTCTTACTTTCTCATTAGAGAAAGACAATTGATGGTGTTTTACCATGTCTCAGGCAAGGGGAGACATTGAAAATGACAGTCCTTTAAGTTAACTTCAGTAAGTACAAGAATTGTGTTATGGACCAGGCCAGACACCCTCAAAACATTTTAACAAAATAGCCAAGAACCTAACTTTCCTAGTTGTTTTAAGCAGATGTAAGGTCAATATTCCAGGAGCGATGCAGCTGCTCAAGCCATTCGCTTTCAAACAAAACAGAATTTATTTACACGAGCGAAAGAAACCCGAATTTAGAATAACATGACTATTTGAAAACCCAACCGACAGGAAAATGCAACTTTACAAAGAGCTGTTCCAGTTCCTGCAACAGCCCATAAACACACATGTTGGCAAAAAGGTAAATTCAAACAGGGCTCTTAGAGGAGAGAGATGTGAGAGACAGAGAGAGGATCAGCATGTAGCTTTTAAAACTAATCCAAAATTGGAAAAAACGCTGAACTGGGAGAACTGGCCACTCCCTTTCCATTGTACAAGTATTTTAAAAATAAATCTGAATACCTTTTCTAATTGTTGACTTATGCAGCATATTGTTAGCCATTATTAAAGTTGCCAGTTCAGGCACCCAGGCCATATGATATTTAAACTTTGTTCTTTCCAGAATAAAGCTACAAGTGTGGTGAAAAGGAAGCATGGTTCCTATGAATATTCTCTGTGCTGCTCTCTGCCTTTATGGGCCCTCTTGGGAAAAAAAAACAAGGACAGAATAACCTTGTTAAAGGAGCAGCATCGTCACAATTGAAGACATACTGTTGGCATTACTCTATATTATAAACCAACTGTTCAGCTAACTGAGCTAAACCGCATAGCTGGCTTGCTGCAGCAATGTAGAATTCTTGATTGTTTTGATATATTCGAGGCAGAGAGGTTGTCTATGGTGGCCAGTCTAGAGCCACTGTCTCAGAATTAAGGGGGTGATCATTTAGGACTGGGGTTGAGGATTTAATCTTCACCCGAATCTGTGGAATCCACCATCCCAGAGGGATGTGAATATTCAGTCATTGAGGACATTCAGGACTATCACTGGTTGATTTCTAGACATGTAAGGAAGTGATGGGCGTGGAATTGATTTGGAAAGTGAAGTTGATGCTGAAGATCAGTCATAATCTTATTAAATGGCAGAGGAAGCTTGAGGAGCTGAATGGCTAGTTCCTGTTCTTATTTCATTTGTGTTCTTAAGTTTCACTTAAAGGCATCTATTGAAATTTGCTCCAATCACTCCATCAATAGCAAGTTCCACACTCTAATCATTTTCCTGAATTCATTTTAGATTTACTGGAACCTGTTGTATTAATGTGGTTTGGTTTCTCCCACATGCAAAAACATCTCTCCGTCTGTCATATAAAACTTATTACAGTTTTTCAAATCTCTAATAGGCCACTTTCCAGCTTTCTCTTGTAGAGGAAAGTGACACATTTTATACAATTTTTCCTTGTAATTATAATCTCTCAGTTCTGGCATCATCCTGCTTCATTGCACCTTCCCCAATGCCTCTTTATCATGGTTTATTAAGTGGAGACCTGATCTGCACGCTATTAATTCTACGTGTAGTTGAACCATGTCTTGATGCAGTTTTCACACACACTCACTGCTTTAACCATTCAAACTAGATCCTGGCTGATCATCCATCTCCGTGTCCTCTTCCTGCTTTCCCCTTCTGGTCCCTTTAGCCCTAAGAATCACATCGAACTTTTCTCCAAGACTTTTGGTCTCAACGCCTTTCTGTAGCAGGGAATTCCAAACACTCACCACTTTCTGGGAGAAGAAATTTCTACCAGGGGTTGGTTTCTGTTTATATGTAGCCCCCTTTTCTAGTTTTGGGCTTAATGAGCAAAGAGACAATCCCAGCTCAATCCAGCTCATCAACATTTCAATTAACTCAGGACATTGGGTTATAACAATATGAAGAGGTTGAATACCACCTTGACCAAGTTGAATGCAGTCGCATAGACTGGTTCCATCAGGGAGAATGACTAGCAAAAGAAACTTTTACCAGAGGCTTCTGAAGGACTGGTTTTAAGATTCTCTTCGCTGTTTGTCTGTGAAACTATTGATGGTGTTTTAAGTTTAGATTAGATTACTTACAGTGTGGAAACAGGCCCTTCGGCCCAACAAGTCCACACCGACCCACAACCCAGCCAGACCCATTCCCCTACATTTACCCCTTCACCTAATACTACCGGCAATTTAGCATGGCCAATTCACCTAACCTGCACATTTTTGGACTGTGGGAGGAAACCGGTGCACCCGGAGGAAACCCACGCAGACACGGGGAGAATGTGCAAACTCCACACAGTCAGTCGCCTGAGGCGGGAATTGAACCCGGATCTCTGGCGCTGTGAGGCAGCAATGCTAACCACTGTGCTGCCCAAATTTCATTCAAGTCCACACCGACCCTCCGAAGAGCAACCCACCCAGACCCATTCCTACATTTACCCCTTCACCTAACACGACGGGCAATTTTGCATGGCCAATTCACCTAACCTGCACATCTTTGGGCTGTGGGAGGAAACCGGAGCACCTGGAGGAAACCCATGCAGACACGGGGAGAGTGTGCAAACTCCAAACAGACAGTTGCCTGAGGTGGGAATTGAACCCGGGTCCCTGGTGCTGTGAGGCAGCAGTGCTAACCACTGAGCCACCGTTGTTCTAAATCTAAAATGAATTGCTTTGTAGGAATTGTTGACAAATTTCAAGTCAGTGCGCAAACAAGGTGGCAGCTGAGAAGAGATCCTGAGCCAGAGCATGTCCACACTAACCACTCTTCTTTCATTTTTAATTATTTTTTTCCCTCTCCTTTCCTGTTTTTTTTTTCTCCTCTCTATACCTTTACTTATGTCTTATCCTGAGCTTGGACAGCATCCCAGCAGTGAGAGCCCGGCTCAAACCTTGAGCAAGCTCACCACACACCTTGAGTGGGCCCAAAGCACGGACCTCAAGTAGGCCCAGCACTGAGGAGAGTGGGCCCAGCATGGGGGATATCAAGCCCCAATTGCAGAGGTGAGTGGTCCCAGTGTGGAGGAGATTGGTACCAGCATGGAGGAGATCAAGCCCCCAGTGTGGTGAAGAGTGGGCCCAGCACTGAGGAGATCAAGCCCCCAGTGTGGTGGAGGGTGGGCCCAGCACTGAGGAGATCAAGACCCCAGTGTGGTGGAGAATGGGCCCAGCACAGAGGAGAATAGGCCCAGTGTGGATGAAATAGAGCCCAGCGCGGTGGAGAATGGGCCCAGCATGGAGGAGATCAAGCCCAGCGCAGAGGAGAGTGGGCCCTGCAGTGAGGAGAGTGGACATAGTGTGGTCCTCAAGTGAACCCTTACTTTCTTTTCCTGGGCAAGTATGGGAGCTGGCATCGGAATTGGCAGCTGCTACTTTGGCAAAGGTGACATGCGGGAGGTAGGCCCAGCAGTGACAAATGGTGCCTGAGGATCAGCAAATTTGACATCGGAAGGGAGCGGTGTAGATGGCGGCGAAGTGGTAGAGGAGGGATAGCAGCACAGGCATCATTGATGATAACTGGCTCAGGACTGATAGACTCTCTTTAACCTATGCTCTTTTTTTAAGCACCTTCTCCTTAAATTATTCAAAATGACGCCAAATTGTGCCGATATTTGAAAGCTTTTCTTTGCGTTTTATTGTGTTCTTGTTGCAAAATACACGTGACAAAAAAAAAATCAGCCATTCAAAATCCATATTAACTCCCAGTGACCTTGGGGGAACAAAACAGCTCACGCCATGAAATATTTATCGAACATGTAAGAGTTGTAGCCAGGTTGAAGTTTGCAGAGAGAGTGGTTACATTGGATCTTTTTTTCAAGACAACATTCTGCTGTCAACAGGAGAGATTTTGATTGATGTTTGGTGCTCTGTGGCTATCTCCTGCCCGACTACAGTGTGTATGATGAATATATCGCCATGACTGAGATGGAGGACATAGCTCTCAGGGGAACAAAACTACAAGTGGAGTCTCTGTGACACAGAATCTTAAGAAGTTACCACATTGAACCAGGCAATACATCTGCTTAGCTACGCAAATGCCTTTGAGCCAAGTCTCATATGTCCTGTCCCATCTCTTTATACTCTTCAGTATTTCCCCCTTCAGTTCATCTTTCCAGTTCTCTTTTAGAAACACTTACGAGTTTAAGTACTGATAGTATGCCATGGTTCACCTTGACGTGATCCTGGGAGGAGATTCACCAAGATGTTGCCTGGGATGGAGCATTTCAGCGATGAGCTTAGGGCTGGATTAGCTTGGGTTGTTTTGTTTGGTTTAGGGAATGTCCGTTTTGAACATATGGCCTGATTCCAACTAGAGGTGGGTAAGACTATGACGGGCATGGACAGGGTGAACAGAAAACAGCTGTTCCCCTTGGTCGAAGGGTCAGGAGCAAGGAAGCATAATTTTAAAGAGGAAGCCTAGAGGTTTAGAGGGGATTTGAGGAAACTCTTTTTCACCCAGAGGGTGGTGAGGGTCTGAAATGTGCTCCCGGAGAGGGTAGTAGTGGCAGGAAACCTCCTTACTTGTAAAACGTACCTATGCAAGCACTTCAAGTGTCTTTCAGATCAGTTCTTGATTAGTAATGGGTTCATGAATTAAGGGGAGCAGGCAGGAGAACAGGGTTGAGAAACATATGGTGGCTCAGTGGTTAGCACAGCTGCCTCACAGCACCAGGGTCCCAGGCTCGATCCCAGCCTTGGGCGACTGTCTGTGTGGAGTTTGCACATTCTCCCCCTGTCTGCGTGGGTTTCCTCCGGGTGCTCCGGTTTCCTCCCACAGTCCAAAGATGTGTAGGTCAGGTGAATTGGCCATGCTAAATTGCCCATAGTGTTAGGTGCATTAGTCAGAGGGAAATGGGTCTGGGTGGGTTACTCTTCGGAGGGTCGGTGTGGACTTGTTGGGCCAAAGGGCCTGTTTCCGCACTGTCGGGAATCTAATCTAATGTAGGGAATCTAATCATATCAGCAATGATTGAATGGCAGAGCAGATTCAATGGGCTGAATGGCCTAAGTCTGCTCCTGTTTCTTATGATTTGGAGATGCCGGTGTTGGACTGGGGTGTACAAAGTTAAAAACCACACAACACCAGGTTATAGTCCACTATAAAAGCCCACTAGCTTTCGGAGCGTCGCTCCTTCATCAGGTGGTAGTGGAGGGCTCAATCCTAACACACAGAATTTATAGCAAAAATTTACAGTGTGATGTAACTGAAATTATACATTGAAAAACTGACTGTCTGTTAAGCCTTTCATCTGTTAGAATATCATGATAGTTTCACTTCTTTCATGTATAAATCATTAAACCTTTTTTTAAAAAGTTGCATTCTCAGGTTAGCTGTAAACAATGGTGATAGCTAGACAATATGTTAAGGTGTTGGCCCCCTGTGTTCTCTGTCTATACCATGATGTTTAGATTGATTCTAATCTAAAAGGTGAGATAACGGAGTTTTACATGAATTCATGCAGTTTTTGAGCTCAAAAATTCGATCTCGGACCTTCGGGTGACCATCTTCCAAGGAGGACTTCGGGACAGGCAGCAGAGAAAAGTGGCCGAGCAGAGGCTGATAGCTAAGTTCGGTACCCATAGGGATGGCCTCAACCAGGACCTTGGGTTCATGTCACATTACAGGTGACCACCATTGCACTATACACACACACACAGATACTCCTACACACACACACACACACACTCTCACACACACACACATGCACTCCTATACACACATACACACGGACACACATATACACAGACGCGCACACAGACACCCACACACACCCTTGCAGACACACACACACATGCACCCCCTCACAGACGTAAGACACTCTGCACTCACTACACACACACACTTTCTCACACTCACAACCTTCAACCCAGACAAACAGACACACACAGACAAAGACCCATATGCACATATATATTTTGTGGGGTGAATTTGTACTTGCAGGGTTACATTTTACTTTACTCAAAAACTGCATGCATTCATGTAGAACTTTGAACTGTAAATTTTTGCTATAAATTCTGTGTGTTAGGATTGAGCCCTCCACTACCACCTGATGAAGGAGCGATGCTCCAAAAGCTAGTGTGCTTCCAATTAAATCTGTTGGACTATAACCTGGTGTTATGTGATTTTTAACCATGTTTCTTATAGTTTTATAATTGTATAACATTCACAGTTATGTTCCTAGTGTGGTAAGTGGGACAAGTGGAGGTTGTAGTATACTTTTGATAGTACGGACCCAATGGGCCAAAGGGCCTCTTCTGCTTTGTATGGTTCTATGATCATTCATTTTGAACATATGTTCTGATTCCAGTCGGAGGATGCGTGATTTAAATGAGAATCTCTGTGGGCTTATCTTCACAGTGGAAGATTATGCCATTAAGATGTCATGCACCTATTAATATGCAGATAAATATTAATGCAAAACTTGACTGACTGTCCTGGCAGCGTGACACAATGGGGCAAAAGGTCTCCTTCCTCCTGTTGCTGATTGAAGGAACGCCCCTGAAGGTACCTCTCACTGTATAAGTTAGATTTCTGGCACATCAATGAACTGATAGATTCCAACTACTAAGCTCTGAACTCTATACTAGTGTTTGATGTGACTTCCTGTTACACACCAGTTTGAGGAGCTTTTGAAATTATGCCATGATCTTCACATTTTTTCTGCTGTGTTAAATTTCATACCCTACAGCAATTACCACTCTTCAAAAGTACCACATTGGCTGTAAGGTACTTTGGGACATCTAGAGGTTAGCAAAGATGCTACAGAAATGCAAGTTCATTGTTGTGTAACCAAATAGCATTTCCTTAATGACCACTGCTAGCTTACAAAACTGAACCAGTTAACAGACAAGAAGAACAGAAAGGGTTTGTGAGAGAGAGTAAAGCAAACCTTTTTTTCATTGGTCAATAGTTGGGCGATCAGAGGGCAAAAGTTTGAGATAATTGGCAAAAGAACTGGGAGGAAATGAGAAGGCAGTGGACTCTTATAATCTAGAACACATGGCAGGAGCAGATTCAGCAGTAATTTTTAAAAGAGAGCTAAATTAAAGGGAATCAAATTGACAATGGCATGTTGGAAGTGAGAGGACTACTTGAATAGCTCTTTCAGAAATTCGACAGAAGCACAATGGGTTGAACAGCCTTCCTTTGTTCCGGATCATTCTATGTTATCACAGATTCTGAAGGTGAGGTCACAGAGTCATACAGCATGGAAACAGACCCTTTGGTCCAACCCATCCATGCTGACCATAATCCTAAACTAATCTAGTCCCACCTGCCTGCTCCTGGTCCATATCCCTCCAAACCTTTCCTATTCATGTACTTAGCTAAATGTCTTTTAAACATTGTAACTGTACCGCATCCACCAATTCCTCTGGAAGTTCACTCCACACACGAACCACTCTTTGTGTAAATAAATTGTCCCTTGTGATGGTTTAGTTGTAATTACTGCTGTACTAGTAACCTGGATGGCTACATGGGTGGCACGGGGGCTCAGGCATTAGCACTGCTGCCTCACAGCGCCAGGGAGCTGGGATCGATTCCAGCCTTGGGGACAGTCTGTGTGGAGTTTGCACATTCTCCCCGTGTCTGTGTGGGTTTCCTCCAGGTGCTCTGATTTCCTCCCACAGTCCAAAGATGTGTAGGCTAGGTGGTTTAGCAATGGAAAATGCAAAGTTTCAGGGATGGGTCCATTTGGGATGCTCTTAAGATGGTTGGTATAGACCTGATGGACCTAATGGCCTGCTTCCATGCTGTAGGGATTCTACTCTAATGTCCTTAAGGTGTTGAAGACATTATAACTGTCATTGCCTACCCTACATATGTGTGACTCAGACCCATGACAACGTAGCTGATTCTCAATGAAAACCAAATGAACAGTGGATGCTGGAAAACAGAAACAGAAACTGCTGGAAAAGCTCAGCAGCTCTGGCAGCATCTCTGAAAAGAAATCAGAGTTAACATTTCGGGTCTGGTGACCCTTCCTCAGAACTGTTTGGGTCACCAGACCTGAAATGTTAACTCTGATTTCTCTTCACGGATGCTGCCAGACCTGCTGAGCTTTTCCAGCAACTTCTGATTTTGTAGCTGATTCTTAACTTCACTCAGAAACGGCTGAGCAAGGCATTCAGATCAAGGGTGACTTTGGATAGGCGGTGAATGCTGACCCAGCCAGTGATGCCCACATCTGATGAATTCATATAAAGACCAATGCCATCTCTTGCTTTTGTGTCCCACAATGCACTTGCCTACCCCCTAATGCTGTCAGCAGTCCGTGTTCTGATTGGACCGAATGCTGAGCTGAAAAGCCATGTTTGACCCTGGAAGTAAGATTACAACCTATCCCTTGAGAAACACTAATGGGTTTGAGTCACCAAGGGGCAGAAACCTTTACTCTCTGTCAGTGATGGAGAAAGTGAGGACTGCAGATGCTGGAGATCAGAGCTGAAAATGTGTTGCTGGAAAAGCACAGCAGGTCAGGCAGCATCAAAGGAGCAGGAGAATCGACGTTTCGGGCATGAGCCCTTCTTCTGGAATCATTATAACTCTGTCACTCTGTCAGTGATAGTTGGTAATATTTTTGAGAGGTTCCTTGTCATACCCTTGTTCTTTTTTACTTGGATCATTTGGCAAAATATGCAGCGTTAACTCCAGAAGGCGAATCTGAGGTGAATTTAAAAACAAGTTTGTCTCGTTCTGTACTTGTATCTCCACAGTGGCAGTAAACAGAAACAGTTGGAAGATTTTTTAACAGCTCCTCGGGGCAACAAGGGCCCCTGGCTGTTTCGCATTAATCTTACAGATACTTATACAGATGCTCCACAAACCACTCCACTGGCCCACTGCTCTTGAAATGATTTGATTTGATTTGATTCATTGTAGTCACATGTACCTAAGTGCAGTGAAAAGCTTTGTTTTGTGAGCAGTGCAGGTAGATCATAGCAAACAAGGAGATAAAGATCATGGGGCATTTAGGCAGAGTGAGGCACACGGGTTACACTGGTGGACAAAAGCAAGATCAACATTGATTTGGAGATGTTGGTGTTGGACTGGGGTGGACAAAGTTAAAAATCACACAACACCAGGTTATAGTCCAACAGGTTTAATTGTCAACCACCGATGAAGGAGCAATGCTCCAAAAGCTAGTGCTTCCAATTAAACCTGTTGGACTATAACCTGGTGTTGTGTGATTTTTAACTAAGATCAATATTAGATTTGAAATTAGAGAGGTGCATTCAGCAGTCTAAAAATGGCAGGAAAAAAGTTATTTCCATTGCTGTCATTTTCTGTCGAGGTCAATCATTAATGAAGGAATACACCCAATGACCTAAATGGCTTCCTTCTTGTACATATCGTTTTTTTGGTGGGTTAGTCACGCTGTGCAATGCTAACCGTGTTGGCCATGTCTCAGTGAGGAGTGCCTCCACCTCTGAGACAGAAAGTCAAAGAGTTTCTGAGCCCACTGCAGGATGTAATCTAGGCTGGCAACTCAGTGAGGTACCCAGGGAGATGCTGCACTCTCTGGGGTGTTGTCGTGTACCTAAGATGTTAAAGCACAGTCCCAAACCTGCACGTGGCACCAATGAAAGCATGTTAAAACTGATAGTCTGCTCAGGACCTCTCTACATTGATGGCCGTGTTGTCACTTTGGCGTGCCAGTGTGTACAGAAGCCTATCACCATTTTCACAGCACTTGTTGAGAAATGCACTTGTAACATTGTTGATTGTAAATAGAAGTGAACACAGGGGGCTCAATCTTGATGGAGTTATAGCGCAAAACGAGTGGGAACAGGTAGGTGGCTCATTTATCCCCAACTCCCATTTCTCATCCCACTGTTTAGGTAATTGATCCCGGCATCCTGATGAAATTGAAAGGAGCAATTTGACAGAACTTGCAGCGTCTTTACAGACCTCGCATCAAGCTGCAGAAACTGAAATGAAGGCTTTTTGAAAATCAACATGAGCTACATACCTGTGGGTCTCGCTCCTGACCTGGGTAATGCTCTGTAGCCTTATAGATCCCTCACAGAATCCAGTTTCCAGTGCTAGCCCTCTTCAAACTTGTCAGTGTAAAGAACCACAATAGCAGCCGATGTATTCGCATTAATAGACCAAAAACTCACATGTCCCCTCTAATGCATTCAGAAGTTGGAAAGAGGATTGCTTTGGTAGTGAATACAGGATAGGAGTAAATCACAGAACCCCTACAGTGTGGAAGCAGGTCATTCAGCCCATCAAGTCCACACTGAACCTCAGAAGACCATCCCTGTCACCTTGAATTTCTCATGGCTGATGCACCTGGCCTGCACATCCCTGAACACTAATTGGTGTTGGAGGATGTGGTACAGTTACAATGTTTAAAAGATATTTAGCTATGGCAATTTCCTATGTGCAATCCACCCTATACTGCACATCTTTGGACTGTGGGAGGAAACCAGAGCACCCAGAGGAAACATACATAGACACAGGGAGAATACGCAAACTCCACACAGCCAGTCACCCAAGGCAGGAGTTGAACCCAGGTCCCAGGCTCTGTGTGGTAACAGTGCGAACCATTGAGTTACAGTGTCACTCATTTGAATCTGAACTTTTACAAAAAAAAATAAATGACAGGAGTGAATAGTTTTTTTAAGTTGCTAACTGATTTGCTACTTATTTTTGGTCACTTCACACTTTGTTGCAGTGAAATTGATCTCAATACCTGTTGCAAACAGCATACATTGCATAAGTGAGTGTGTGCGTGTCCGTGTGTGTGCGCATATATACATGCATGTACCTGTACACACGTGCACATATAAGGCAGACATATGAAAGTAGAATATCTTTGAAACATCACTGACACCGTTAATCATTAAAAATGAAAAATCTTTCTTCTTTTACCAATAGTCAGGAAATCTGAGAGTTCACAAATGACTCATGGTCCAATGTCCTTCATTAACCTTGAAAGCATAAATGTTACATTCTGCAGATCATGTGCAGAGTGGTATTCCCTCACAGGTACAGAGGCTTGTAGTCCTGCAGCACATGGAGACTGGGACAGGGCAGGGGACAAAAGTTGATTTTGGTGTTAGAATTAAGGGCCTTTAACTTGTCCCTTTTTCCAGTGAATTAACTCCTGCTGCTGGCAAAAAATAACAAAAAAAACTTGTCCATCTGGAGCTGCCCCTGCACATTACATTCCCTGATGTGATGAAGCCTCCAGTGTGTAGTCACTGAGTAGGCTTGCAATATGCCTAGTCCATTATCACCTCCAGACGTGTGCAATGATAATGGAAGTGATAGAGGTGCAGTTGAAAATTGGCTCTTAATATTTTATGTGCTACAGTGGAGAGAGAGAGAGAGAGACCTGGAGATTGTCCTGTTCTTTCTCTTCAGGGAGGTCTTTTTTCTTTGTTTAAACACTTTCTCTGGACTGACTTATATATTTGACCTCATTTATTTATATTAAGTGAAATTACTTTCCTTAATTATTTAATTGAAGCTTTTAAATTAGCCCAGCAAAGCAGACATTTTTCTTTAAAAATAAGCGAATGTTGTCACGGGTTTGAAAGGGCAAAAGTGCAGAGGAAAATATGTTCAATACGAGATATGATTGACCAAAAGGTCTTCCTATTTGTCGTAATGCTTATCTCATATTATTACTGATTGACCATTTGCTGAGTCCATCGGGAAGGATGCGAGCCTGAGAGGGGTGACTATTCCTGGCAGCGGGGCCTACAATTTAAGGGCTCCCTGTACATGGATGACGTTGCCATTTTCTGCTTGGACCCACTGTCAGTGCACAGACTCATGTGCATATGTGACCAGTTCAAATGGGCCTTGGGGGCCAAGGTAAACCGAGGCAAGAGCGAGGCCATGCTCTTCGGGAACTCGGCTGACCAATCCTCGATCCCCTTCACCGTCAGAACTGACCACCTGAAGGTGCTGGGTATTTGGTTCAGAAGGGCTGGGGCGTGCGCCAAGTCTTGGGAGGAGCATATCAGCAAAGTGAGACAGAAACTGGGCAGATGGAAGCTACGGTTGCTCTTCATCGTGGGAAAAAACCTGGTCATCAGGTGTGAGGCACTGTCATTGCTATTAATATCTGGCACAGGTCTGGCCTATTCCCAGAACCTGTGCCGCTGCAGTCAACCGGGCCATCTTCCAATTTATATAGAGTTCAAAGATGGACCGGGTCCGAAGGGACTTGATGTATAAAGATCTGGGCAACGGGGGAAAAAACACACCCAATGCCACCCTCACCCTGATGGCCACCTTTGTGTGTGGCTGCATCAAGCTGTGCGTGGATCCCTGGTACGCAAACACCAAGTGTCACTACGTACTGAGGTTCTACCTGTCCCCGGTGTTGCGAAGGATGGGCCTGGCCTCGCTGCCGCGGAACGCTCCGAGCAGTTGGACCGTTCTGTATCACCTGTCCTTCGTGGAGAAATTTATGAAGAAAAACACCTTTGACCACAAGTCCATCAGGAAGTGGTCAGCACGTAGTGTCCTTGAGACCCTTCGGGAAAAGGAGAGGGTGGATCCTATCGAGCAATTCCCTGAGCAGACTGTCAAAGCCATTTGGCAGAATGCCTCATCGCCAGAACTTTCCAACAAGCACCAAGACATGGCTTGGCTGGTGGTGAGAAGGGCTCTGCCTGTGAGATCCTTTATGCACGCCCGGACTCTCTGCCGCACCGCACGCTGCCCTCGAAGCGGCTGCGGGGGGGGGGGGGGGGGGGGAATGAGACTGTCACACACCTCCTTCTGGAATGTGCCTACGCAGAAGAAGTCTGGAGAGGAATGCAGTGGTGTTTGTCAAGGTTCGTCCCGAGCAGCGCCGTGACGTGGGACTCCGTGCTCTCCGGTCTGTTCCCCGGGACGCACACCGAGACGAACATCAACTGTGCCTGGGGGATCATCAACCCGGTGAAGGACGCTCTCTGGGTGGTCCGAAACCTGCTGATCTTCCAGCTGAAGGAGTTGACCCCGACTGAGTGTTGCAGACTGGCACATTCCAAGGTCCAGGATTATGTGCTGAGGGACGCGCTGAAGCTTGGGGAAGCTGCCGCCAAGGCACAGTGGGGAAAGACCACCGTGTAACATCTGCCTGCCTAAAGAAGAACAGGAGGCCCACCCAGTCATTTGGGCTTCGCTGACGCCTCAGCAGAAGAACTGGATAGTAAACATACAGACTTGTATATTGGGTAAATAAATTTCAATGTCTATATGTAAAGCAATGTGATGTGTGCACAAGAATGGCATGACCAATTTTATAGAGATCCAAATAATTTTATGAATAAAGTATATTTTTGAAATAAAAAAAATGGTTTGGGGTGACATGGTGGCTCAGTGGTTAGCACTGCTGCCCCACAGCGCCAGGGGCCCTGGTTCAATTCCACCCTCGGGTGACTGTCTGTGTGGAATTTGTATGCTCTCCCCACGTATGTGTGGGTTTCCTCTGGGTGCTCCCGTTTCCTCCCACAGTTTAAAGGTGTGCAGGTTAGGTGAATTGGCCATTCTAAATTGCTCGTGGTGTTAGGTGCATTAGTCAAGGGTAAACATGGGGGAATGGGTTTGCGTGGGTTACTGTTCGGAGAGTCAGTGTGGACTTGTTGGGCCGAAGGGCCTGTTTCAATACTGTAGGGAATCTAATCTGATCAATGTATCTGCAATCAATGGGACAATAATCCATTAGCCAAATGCTAGTTTTCTCCTTGAAGTCAATTCAATTTAATCAAAACCCTTGCAAGATCAGCTGCAATGGACTGGACAGGTGAAAAACATATGCCCAACCAGGGAACACCATTATCTGCAAGTACCCCTCAAGGTCACCATCCTGGCTCAGAAATATATGGCCTTTCTCTCACAATGTCACTGGGTCAAAATCCTGGAATTCCCTCCCTAAGGTCATTGTGGGTCTACCTACAACACATGGACTGCAGCAGGTCAAGAAGGCAGCTCACCCCCACCTTCTCAAGGATGACTAGTGCTGGCTCAGTCAGCGATGCCCACATCCCAGGTGTAAGGTCCTGTTTTCTTGAGTCCCAAATGCTCAACATTCCAGGAGGAGTCTCTCCTCAGAATACAACTTCATTGATATTAATGACTGGGTGGAACTCACTACTAATCATTCAAAATAGCAACAACTTCTCCATTTGAATTGTAATATGCTTTTGAGTCCAAACAATGAGGCAAAGTGGTGACAGAGGAGAGACGAAAGGAAGGACAATCCCACATTCTGGGTTCCACTACATTCTGGGACATCCTGCCCAAGTGCCTAAAGATTGACCCATTCATTGACATGAAGACCCATGCCAGAAACCTACGATCTTGAGGAGATGTCTTTCTCAAATTGAGGGAAAGTTGAGAATGACTGACAGGCAACCTGTACTGGAAGGTTCTGTCAGGCTTTTGAGATGTGTAGTTTCCTACATTCTATCAATAGTCCTTGTGCAGACACTGCAGTTTGGAGAAAACTTTATTCGGTATCTAAACCCATGCAGTCCCTGTCTTGGGAGAGTTTGATGGAGACAGTGTAGAGGAAGCTTTATTCTATATTTAACCCTATACTGTCCTTGTCTTGGGAGTGTTTGGTGGAGACAGGGTAGAGACAGCTTTACTGTGTATCTAACCCCGTGATGTACCTGACCTGGGCATGTGCGATAGGGACAGTGTGGTGGTTGCTTTACTTTCAGTTGGAAAGAATAGGTGCTGCTGCATCAAATCATGGACTGATACAGCACAGGAAGAGGTTATTCAGCCCATCATGCCAGTCTTTGAAAGAGTATCCAGTCAGTCCCTCTTCCCCCACTTTCGCCTCAGTCCTGCAATTGCTTTTATTTCAAACATTTGTCCAACTCTCACTGCACTTGTGCCATAACTAACAAAGATCGTCTTCAAAGAAGGTGGAGTGGCTTAGGAAGGAAACCCCAGAGCCTTTGGGCTGAAGGCACAGCCACCATTGGTGCAATGAAGGAAATCAAGGACACAGGAGGTTAGAGTTGAGGAGTTTGAATATCTAGCACTGGCTTGATGAGGATGCAGCAATGAATTGGGTGAAGCTATGATTTTGTTTTTGATGGAGTTCAGACGAATGAGGGGGGATCTCATAGAGACTTATAAAATTCTAACAGGACTAGACAGGGTAGATCCACAGTCTGAGGATCCGGGGGAGACTAGTTAGGATGGAGATGAGGAGACATTTCTTCACCCACAGAGTAGGAAGCCTGTGGGATTCATTACCACAGGAAGTAGTTGATGCCAAAACATTGAATATATTCAAGAGGTGGCTAGATATAGCACTTGGGGCGAATGAGATCCAAGGTTATGGGGAGAAAGCAGGATCAGGCTATTGAGTTGGACAATCAGCCAGGATTGTGATGAATAGTGGCGAAGGCTCGAAGGAGCAGGAGGAGGCAAGTAAGATAACAAGCTACAAAGACAATTATTGTTACAGAATCTTTAAGAGAGAAAAACATTCCTGGAAATGTAATAAGGCCACAAATTGGACATCATGCTAAAGATAGGGATATTCTGAGTGATTTGATCAAAGTGTTTTACTGGCTGGTGTGACAGAATTAGTTGTATTTTTTATGTGCCATCATTTAAGTATGTCAAAAGATTTTAGTAGCACTTTGTACTTACAACTTAAGTAACACTGTGGTAAGCCTACACCACATGGACTGCAGCAGTTCAAGATGGCAGTTCACCTTCTCAATTAAAGATGGACAATACATTTTGGGTGAGCCAGTCATGCCCCCATCCCATGGATGACTTAAGAAAGTAGTATATGGGGTTGTTTTTAATTTTCATTTGCAGATATAGTAGGAAATGTCCAATATAAATGGCCATTTCTGGCAAAGGTTTCAGGGGCATGTTGATGTTATAATGTGTCAGAATTTCCCCTTTCCCACATGACTTCAATTGCCTTCATAAAGGCATCTGGCTTAGATTAGATTCCCTACAGCGTGGAAACAGGCCCTTCAGCCTAACAACTCCACACTGACCCTCTGAAAAGTAACCTACCCAGACCCATTTCCCTCAGACCAATGCACCTAACACTATGGGCAATTTAGCATGGCCAATTCACCTGGCCTGCACATATTTGGACTGTGGGAGGAAACCCACACAGACACAGGGGGCATATGCAAACCCAACACAGACTGTTGCCCGAGGCTGGAATTGAATCCAGGTTCCTGGCGCTGTGAGGCAGCAATGCTAACGACTGAGCCACCATGCCACCCTGTGTTGCTTGTTTCTGGAAAGGTTGTTATGACAGTGTGCATTCTATTATTTCTCCAGTAAATTAGGATGGGCAATAAATGTTGACCTTGCTAGTGGCAGCTGCATCTCAAAAGCAATTTAAATGATTGTTGAGGTAGAGGAAACTTTCCACATGGCATCCATCAAATTAAATGAGAGAGTACTTGGAACATGATTCTAAACATGTACTCAAATCAAAAGACAACCCACCCATAGGCCCATCTCCTACTGCCTTCAGTGACTGACTATAACGTGAGATTGGCAGGGACCCAGGAAGCAGGTTGGTGACCAAACTGGAGAGTTCAAGTTGCTAGCTATGGTAATGGTAATAATAAATCCTTGTCAGAATATACAAAGTTTTCAGCTCTAACCCCATGCATGGGACTTCATCTAAAACCTTTTGTGTGATTCAAAGAAATTAGAGATTTAAATTTGATGGTTGGTTTGGTGATGTTAACCAAACACAATAGCCTTCATTTCTGATATCGAACATAGAACAGTACAGGCCCTTTGGCCCACAATGCTGTGCTAAGCATTTATCTAAGGTCAACCTAACCTACACACTTCTCAATTTACTGCCATCCATGTGCTTGTCCAGCAGTCGCTTAAATGTCCCTAATGTGTCTGACTCTACTACCACCGCTGGCAGTGCATTCCATGTACTCTCTGCCATTCAGTTGAATGTGAAGTGA
This sequence comes from Chiloscyllium plagiosum, assembly GCF_037043375.1. Classification (NCBI taxonomy): domain Eukaryota; kingdom Metazoa; phylum Chordata; class Chondrichthyes; order Orectolobiformes; family Hemiscylliidae; genus Chiloscyllium; species Chiloscyllium plagiosum. Next base: position 7,320,561 of record NW_028270174.1, read on the forward strand.
AATGTTGCATTTTTAAATGTCGTATTTCTGCTGATGTTTATTATTTTTGCTGCACCATGGCTTCTTCCAATGCTTGGTCAGATTACCTGCATGTTTCATATTATCACTTGCCTTTTATCCAATGCCACTTCTGCGTGTGTGGGTCTCTCTAAGATATATTCCTTTCTAGGAGAAAGTGAGGTCTGCAGATGCTGGAGATCAAAGTTGAAACTTTATTGCTGGAACAGCACAGCAGGTCAGGCAGCATCCAGGGAACAGGAGATTTGACGTTTCGGGCACAGGCCCTTCTTCAGATTTCCTGAAGAAGGGCCTGTGCCCGAAACGTCGAATATTCCTTTCTAAACAAACTGCCTCAAAGAAGCACACTAAAATGAAGAGAGGCAACAGTGGATAGCAATGGACCCAATTATATCCTTTTCTGATTGTCTTCTCAGCCCTTCATCACACTCTCAGTAATGGCTTGGATCATTGAAAGCAGACAAAATCTAATGATGTTTCTTGTAGTGCTTATATAGTGATTATTTATGTCTGCAGATTAAAAAGGAATATCTGATTCCTAACCAAAGCTATCTCTGCCTGTGAATTAGAATCCTCCATTAATATGCATCGTCCCTAAAAGCTCCACAATTATATTGTTTACACTTCACATGGTTACATTTCTGTGAGAAAATTGTTTCCCAATGGTCTGGATTTGTATATTTGATGAATAACTTCATTATAATAGCTCCAAATTATACAAAAGGAGGAGCTGTAAAATGCTTGAAGTTCAGTTTAACATACAAAACATGTGCCCCCTTGTTATCACATCATGATAAATGGCATAGACAAGGGAGAGAGACCAGGGGTAAGTTTTCACCATACAGAAAAGCAAAGAACTGAAGATGCTGGAAATCGGAAACAGAAGCATAAATAGCTGGAAAAAAAACTCAGCAGTTCTGGCAACATCTGTGGAGAGAAAGCAGATCCAGTCACCCTTCTTCAGAACTTAATTTTCACAAAGTCTGGGTGACCTAACAGTTGTAAAGTCGAACTCATTTTTATTTCATTGAGTGCAGCTGATGAACTGATAATGAAGAGGGACCTAGAACACTGAAGATTAAAGAAGTGCTGAAAAGGCACAGCAGGTCAGGCTGCATCTGGGGAGCAGGAAAATCGATGTTTCGGGCAAAAGCCCTTCATCGGGAATGCCCTCGGATGTTGCCTGACCTGCTGTGCTTTTCCAGCACCACTCTAATCTTGACTCTGATCTCCAGCATCTGCAGTCCTCATTTTCCCCCAGACCAGTCAGACAATCCATTCTGACAGATTATCACACTCTCATATAAATGCAACGTTTACCTCAATCCTCAGAAACACATCCCATTCCCTCCATACCATGTTGCCTCACCTCATCACTGCCGCATGTTTGTGGGATCAAGCACTGGCAGTTTGTGCTGTTAAGAGTCCTCTGTTCAAGATATTTTTTTCTGTAATTAACCTGTTCAGAGATGTAACTAAACACCTCTGGAGCAAATGAGACTTGAACGCAGACTTCATGGTCCAAAGGTAGGGACACTAACACCACATATATCTTTAACTTCTGCCAGTTCTAAACAAATTGCCCCAAAGCATTACAAATGGTGTCTGGCCAGCTAAGTATTTCCAGCTTTTCTGTATTTTTATTTCAGCTTGACAGTATCTGCAGTATTTGGTACCATATTAATGTCGCTTGTGATACGAACCTGAACTGTACCAAAAAATCTTGGCTGAGAAATTATAGCGTATAAGTTCCTAGAGTGCATTTAAAATGTGAAATGAGGTGTGCTAGTCTTGTGTTCTCTATATTATATTCATTAAGCTTAAGATTATTATATGAGCTGAGTGAGCTGTTCCACACAATAAAGGAAATTGGCCGAGAATATCTTCTCACCTCGTCATACAATCCAAAACAAGAGGCTCCAAACTGATTTCGAATTTGAGAAAAATCAATTGAAAGCAAATATACCAACAGAAAAGAATCCTTGCTACAACGCTGTGCTAGAGTCTAGAACAGATTCTTCAATAGAAAGCCCAGTAATGCAGTGTAATTTGCGGCTTTTAAAAAATCAGGATGATACCAGTGTTTTGATGATAAGGGAGGATCTAATTGAAACATACAGATTACTGAATGGCCTGGACAGAGGGATGTTGGGAAGATGTTTCCATTGGTAGGAAAGACTAGGACCCAAAGACATAGCCTTAGAGTAAAGGGAAGACCCTTTTAGAACGGAGATAAGGAGAAACTTCTTCAGCCAGAGAATTCACTGCCACAGAAGGCTGTGGAGGTCAGGTCATTGAATCTATTTAAGATACAGATAGATAGGTTCTTGAGTATCAAGGGGATCAAAGGTTACAGGGAGAAAGTGGGAGAATGGGGATGAGAAACTTATCAGCCATGACTGAATGGCGGAGCAGACTCGATGGGCTGAATGGCCTAATTTCTGCTCCTATGGTGTTATTGTATTATGGCCTAGAATGTACTCTCTTGAGTGTACAGATTTATGAGTGATCTAATGAAGGTGTTTAAAATAATTAAAGGATTTAATAAGGCAGATTTGAAGAAATTGTCTTCTCTGCTGGTCGGAGATTCCAGAAAGAGGGAACATTATCTTCAAATTAGAGCCGAGTATTCAGGGTTGATATCAGGATGTACATCCTCAGAAAGTTGCTGAGGCTTGAAAATTTTAAGACTCGCTTGGCAGATTTTTCTTAGACTTGGATATAGAGTGTTGCAGAATCTAGAGAGGTAAGTGGAGTTAAGGTACAGATCAGACACTACCTGATTCCATGGAGGAACAAGCTTAATGGGGTTGAGTAGTATACTCCTGGTCCTTTGAAAGCAAGATTAATAGTTACTTGGAAGGCAGAATATTAAAGAGACATGGAGAAAGGATAGAGCATAAAACATCGAAGAATTACCACTGCTAATAACCTGATGCCAAAAAGTCCAAATGGCAAAGGCTTTCTTTCCTATCCTTCGAGTTTTACCTCACAAATTCATTTCAAAAGAGGCTATATGGTAGTTCAACATCAGGGATTGAGTGACTCCACTAATGACCTCTGTGTCTGCTTGCTAGGAGAATGGTCCTGCTGCAGTTACCTCCACTCCACCTTTGACTGCCTTTGCTGATTGCCAGGCCTCAGGAGGTGACACCAGTCAGAGGTCATGTCCCTGTCAAAGTGAATCCTCCTGATGCACTAAATTATTTAACATTTATTCCGGTGTATTGTCTGACTGTAAACTTGGGCTAGAATTTCTTGGCTGTCAAATGGCAGATTTGTTCTCCAGAATATGTTTTCCAGAGGAATATGGTGGTACATGGATATTGTATTCATTCTTGTGCCATCCATGTTCAATCTCAAGGGCATGAGACATTCCTTTCGTTACGACCTCTACTCAGGTGAATGAGGAAGAACCCTAAGAGTAATTAAAATCAAAGCAAACCACTGTAAATCTGAAATAACAACAGAAAATGCTGGAGAAATGCAGCAGGTCAGAATCAGAGCTAACGTTTCGAATCTCTTAAAAACCAGTTTGAGAGAGGAGTTTTGTTAGATTCAGGACATTCATTCTGTTTCTCTCTCCACAGACACTCCCAAATCTCCCGAGGTTCTCCAGAGTTTTCTATCTTTAACCCAATTATAATTTGATCCATGAACATTTTTCCTTTATTCAGTCATGGGATATGGGTACCACTGGCCAGGCTTGCATTTATTGCTCATCCCTAATTGCGCAGAGGCGAGATAGGAATCAACCACCTTGCTGAGGGTCTGAAGTCGCATGTAGGCCCGACCAGGTAAGGATGGCACTTCCTTCCCTCAAGGACATTAATGAAGCAAATAGATTTTTCCAACAATCAACGGATTTATTGTCATTAGACTCTTAATTGTCGATTATTATTGAACTCAAATTCTACCATCTGTTGTAGTGGGGTTTGAACCTGTGTCCCCAGAGCATTACCTAAATCTCTGGATTAATAGTCCAGTGATGATATCACTAGGCTTCCCAAACGTTGTTGAAGTATATCAGAAATCAGAACTCTGTATTTCAAATGGTAATTACAAATTGCTTATGGTGGAATTCATAGTATTGTCTGAAGTTCTTAATAGAGAAATTATTCAAAGTCTTCTCTATTTTTATATCATTTCCAACAGCAGCAGTTTTAAGGGTCTACCTACATGTGAAGTGATGTGCCTAAGGCATTAATCCTTGACTATTGTTGCATACTCCCTCCTGCACATGAAGTGATCAAACCCACTTGGAGTCAATTTGACTGAATGGTAATGGAAAAGGGTGTCATCGATTCAGCTACCAGCTGTATTCCTCCACATTTCAATTTGAAATTAAGACAGTAGAATGGACAACTGAAATGTGTCCATTTTGCCCTGTCAACCAAAGTTAAAACTAATCTCTGTCTCTCTCACCAAGAATAGTGTTAAAACGCAGCCATGGAAAGTGTGCCTACCTCACTTCTCATACCAATGGACCCCAGGGTGAGGTTAAAGTAGTTTACAGATTATGAGATCAATTATCATTTAGGATTACCTCTGTACTGTGCCTATTTTCTAATCAGCCTGTTCAGGATAGTTCTTGTATATCTCTGGAGGAGGTATGACTTAGAACCCAGGCCTCCTACATCAAAGGTAGGCACGTTGCCACTACATCACAAAAACTCTCTGCATTCTATAATAATGTGAGCTCCTGAAAACAGCATCATTATTGTGAGACAATATTCATCTTTTAGAATGAGGGTTAATCATTTCCCAGGACACAAGGTGAAACTCCCCTGGTCTCCTTCAAAATGGTGGCCAGGTGATCTTCCTGAGAGGACAGGCAGAACTTTGGATGAACACCTTATCACAAAGTCATGGCATTCCTTCAGTAGTGCACTGGGAGCATCAGCTTAGATGATGTGCTTAAATCTCGGAAGTAAAGCTATAACCTTATGATTCAGAAAGCTAGTTTGCTGTTGAAGACACTAAGCTGGAGATCTTGTCAAGGTATAACACCCAGCTTGGCCGTAGACCTAACCAGCTAGTTGTTAGCTTCCATTATTCAATTTAGCTGGAGGACATTTTCCGATTTCACAACACTTCTTGCAAAAGCAGACAGCAGTATCTAAACTTCGTGTAATGATCCACAGCGTCAAATTTATGGATTGAAATCTCGCTGTGTGATATTAGTTTACCACAAATTTCATGGTCTGCTGTTTACGCACAGGAATGAGCCAATTTATCTGAAAGGAATGGGGGGACGAAGAATGCAGGAATTCCATACTGACATTAACACATTCATTACTGATATTGCACAATGTTTTACATCATTGATCAAGTGCTGTTTTAAATGCATCAGTTTTGCTTTTGTCAATATCGTGTAACCTTCCCTGAATCCAAGTCAATAATGACTTTGTGGCTGGTGGAAATATGGGGCACTTTGAATGTAATATTAACAAAATGCTTCTGTGTATTCTGTTATTTAATCAACCTCATTCAATTACATTGGCTTGAGACTTACAGGACATCACTCATATTAGCATTTTATAATACCTTAAAATGTAACAAGGTTGGAACTATGAAAATTAGTCACTATATTTTGAAATGGGGAACAGACGAAAGGTTGAAAAAGAAAACTAATGATCTGAAAGCGTTCAAATAAAAAAGTAATTTCTTGTTGATGCAATCATTGAGAAATTGAATTTTTCTCTTGTTTGGTGACCTTCTCGTTTACCTTTACACAGTGAAGTGTGGTGATGCTACATTGCAGCTTTTAGTGTTATCACTACTAATGAAAAACACTCTTTGCTTGCAATTTGTTGTCAACTTTTCGGATTCTGTCTTTCCCAGCATTCATCAACCGTGTTAGAGCTGATTTCAGCTAATCAGTGGTAATTGAGATATAAAGTGTTGTGATTCCGGGCACCATTAGAAACTGTCACTCCTCATTTCAGAGATGAAGCACAACAGTGTAGCTGTTCAGGGTCGGTCAGGAGATTAAAGGGGAATACAGCTTTGTATTGTTGGCTCCCCCAACTCCACAGCCATTCTGTCAATATCTTGGCAGATTTGGAACATACAAACATGAATAACAAACCCTACCCCATTTTAATATGTGGAGATGCCAGTGTTGGATTGGGGTTGACAAGTTAGATGTCACAAGACGCTAGGTTATAGTCCAACAGGTTTATTTGAAATCATAAGCTTTTGGAGTGTTGCTCCTTTATCTGACAAAGGAGCAGCACTCCAAAAGATTGTGACTTCAAATAAATCTGCTGGACTATAACCTTGTGCCATGTGACCTCTGACTCCATTCTGATGTTGTATGGTAGTGATGCCAACATTTTATAAATGTAGGTATCTGCTAGACCCATCAGGGATGTCTTGGGTAGATTGGTGTTAATCAAATTACCAATACCATGGGGAAGGAAACCCATGCAGTTCTTTAAGAGTAGGTAAGGGTTCTGTCTGAGTTAAACAGGAAATTATGTATTACTTAAGTCATTACAGTACACCTAAGATACATGGTCTTTTTTCCACACAAGGCAAGCAGACCAAGCTAAGAGTAAATACACATTATTAATTTAGTTCCATGTTATAAGCACTAAGAACAGTCTTAGAAGCAGAAGAAAGCACACAGTACGCAAACTCGTCTCAGCTATGGGGAGTATGCTCTGCAGCTCTGGTTAGCTCCTGCCAGAAATTGTACTTTATCCATGATGGGCAGTTAATGCTTTTGTGACAAACTGCTTTGTATGACTCAGTCCCTTTTTTCCTATCGGAAAGATGTTGTGAAACTTGAAAGGGTCCAGAAAAGATTTACAAGGATGTTGCCGGGGTTGGAGGATTTGAGTTATAGGGAGAGGCTGAATAGGCTGGAGCTGTTTTCCCTGGAGAGTCGGAGGCTGAGGGGTGACCTGATAGAGGTTTAAAAAATTATGAGGGTAAATGAGGATAGGGCAAATAGACAAAGTCTTTTCCCTGGGGTTGGGGAGTCCAGAACTAGAGGACATAGGTTTAGGGTGAGAGGGGAAAGATATAAAAGAGACCTATGGGGCAACTTTTTCACACAGAGGGTGGTACATGTATGGAATAAGCTGCCAGAGGAAATGATGGAGGCTGGTACAATTGCAACATTTAAGAGGCATTTGGATGGGTATATGAATAGGAAGGATTTGGAGGGATATGGGCCGGGTGCTGGCAGGTGGGACTAGATTGGGTTGGGTTATCTGGTCGGCATGGACGGGTTGGACTCTATGACTCTATTATAGGTGAGCTGCCCATTGCTTTCCTCAGTTTGCCGATCATAGAGTCATGGAGTCATACAGCACAGAAACAGGCCCTACACTCCAACCATTCCATGCCAACCGTGTTCCCAAACTAAACTAGTCCCACCTGCCTGCGCTTGACCCACATCCCTCCAAAATTTTCCTATTCATGAACTTATCCAAATGTCTTTTAAATGTTTTTACTGTCTCCAACACTTGCTCTGACAGTTCATTCCACACACAAACCACTCTCTGTGTAAAAAAGCTCCCCCTCATATCCTTTCTCAAGTTTTCTCCTCTCACCTCAAAAATATGACCTCTGGTTTTGAACTCCCCCACCGTTGGGGAAAGGCCCATTCACCTTATCAATGTCCCTCATGACTTTGTAAACCTCTACAAGGTTATCTCTTACGCTCCAGTGAAAAAAGTTGAAAGTAACAAGGTCTAACAGTGGGAATCCCAATACTGGGCGCAGCTTATACCTTGTCATTCAGGGAGGAGCATTGTATACAATCCACAGAGCCAAAAAATTGAATTTTAAGTCAATGATTCCTCCAGCTACCAATGATAATTACCATAGCTCTGAAAATGTGGTTCGGCACACCAAACGTTGCAATCTAGAAAAGCTATTCTCCTTGTCAAGGTATTAGGCTAAGTCGAACTGACGAACAGTAGGAGGCCATTCAGCCCTCACAGGCTTGTTGTACTCTTGAACTAGATCATTGCTGACCCATATACTCTAACTCTATCCACTAATCAAACCTTTTCAGTTTTGACATTTTCCTTTGGCTAGGTGAAAGTAAGGACTGCAGATGCTGGAGATCAGAGTCGAGAGTGTGGTGCTGGAAAAGAACAGCAGGTCAGGTAGTATCTGAAGAGCAGGAGAATCAACGTTTTGGGCAAAAGCCCTTCATCAGGAATCAGCCTCATTCCTGATAAAGTGCTTTTGCCTGAAACATTGATTCTCCTGCTCCTCAGATACTACCTGGCCTGCTCTGCTTTTCCAGCACCACACTCTCGATTTTCATTTGGCTGCCAGTCTCTTCCGCTTTTTTGCGAGAGGTGGTTCGAGGATTCTAATCCTCTTCATGTGAAGAAGAGCTTCCTCCCATCACATCTGAAAGTGGCCTGGTTCGAACTTGAAGGTACCCTTGTCCAGAATGAATCCCACAACGGAGATCATTTCTCTGTATCCATGCCACCAACGTCTTGACTAACAAGGGAGCCAAAGATAGTTGGGGGACTGGGGTGATGTTAATGGGGAAAATGGAACCAAGAACACAATCAGATCAGCCATGATCTTACCGAGTGGCAGAGCAGGTCAAAGGGATCAAATGGCCTTTTCTCAGTGCTCATTTCTATGTTTGAAATGTGTAATGGTCTTGAACACCTTTGTTGAATTATATTGGGGGTGGGGTGGGGGGAGGGGGGTGTAGGTGGGGAGTTCATGCCTAGTCTATAGGTCTTGTCCTTGAAACTTAACCTCATTTAGCTCCATTTAGGCCACGAGGCTCGGTCCTAGATCTATGTTCAGCCGAGCTCTTCAATATATTCAATGCACTGTTAAGCCAAGCACAGCTGACGGGGCCTCAGGTTGGCCCTGGCCTCTACTATCAGCTCGCTTGTACCAATGCATGTTGGGTATCATTGCAAGTGTGCCTTATAAACAGACTTGGTGGTTCTTAAAAAAGATATAGGCCAACAAATATCCGTTAGCTGCTCCCAGAAACTAGTCGAGTTGGCTTTAGTCACATTGTCACTCTTACTCCTGTTGATTAGTCCCTCCCTGTGAAAAGTGATCACCTGGTTTGACAGACCAAAGCAAATAGGGACACATCGTCCCCTATCCCAGCTCTGATGCTTCTACAGTGATCTGTTCATCTCTGAATCATGATGTCATGTTGCAGAGTCGAGGTTATGAAGTTGAATGAGATTGTATGAACAGAGCTAACTCTTTTCTCATCGAAAGAGAAGGCTAAGGGGTGATGTGATTGAGGTCTTCCAGTTTTTTATTTGCTATTTCAGCTTTTTTCTCATTTCTTTCTTTAGTTATTCACATTACACTCAATCTATTATTCAGACCTCATCTGGGACATATCTCTTTGTTCCTTTATCTGTCACCACAAAAAACCTTGCATCATTTAATCTCTCCTTTCTTCCATCCCATGACAGACTTTCCATCTTGTTCCTCCTTCCTCCTTTCACTCACTCAAAGCCTGGTGCATTTGCTATCCTTCTGATGAAGGGTCACCATTATCATCAACCTAGAATCTTCATTGATGTGGTCTAATTTGCTGAATATTTCCAACACGTTCTATTTCATGTCCCTTTGTGGTTCTGAAAGGTTTCAGTGAAGGAGGTGCACAGAGAGGGCGTTTCCATTTGTTGGGAATAGCAAAACCAAAGGCCGACAATAAGAGGTAGACACCACAATATTCAGTTAGCAGATCACTTAGAGTCATAGAGATGTACAGCACTGAAACAGACCATTCGGTCCAACTCGTCCAATCCAACCAGATATCCTAAATTAATCTAGTCCCATTTGTCAGCATTTGGCACATATCCTCCAAACTCTTCCTATTGATGTACCCATCCAGATGCCTCGTAAATGTTGCAATTGTATCTGCTTCCACTTCCTCTGGCAGCTCATTCCATACACACACCACTTTCTGTGTGAAAAAGTTGCCCTTAGGTCCCTTTTAAATCTTACCCCCTCTCACCTTAAACCTCTGCTCTCTAGTTTTGGACTCCTTTCCCGTGGGGAAAGACCTTGTCTATTTACCCTATCCATGCCCCTCATAAGGTCGCCCTCATAAGGTCACCCTCAGCCTCCGACTCTCCAGGGAAAACAGCCCCAGCATATTCAGCCTCTCCGTATAGCTCAAATCCTCCATCCCTGGCAACATTCTTGCAAATCTTTCCCGTACCCCAAACCAGAACATGAGGAGAATGTGGAAATCACTGCCGAGGGGAATGGCTGAGACAAATAAGATTTGGGGAATTTATATTCCTCATCCAACGGAGGGCTCAGATATTCTTCGAATGGTCTTCCCACTGGGCTTCTGCCTGTTGCCAACTTCTCCGTGATATCTTGCAAGGAATTTAAATGGTATAATATTGTATAAGAATGGAATCCACACTCCAGTCAGTTGATGCATATTGGAGTGTTAGATACAGGGCAGTCACCCCCTGTGATGATATACTCATCACTGACTCTTCAGGTAACATGAAGGGAGATGTCAGCATCCTCAAATTGCAGACCATTGATGCATTGAAGAGGAAGCAAGAAGCACATGATGGAGAAAGAAAGAAGAGATGATGAGATTTAAAATAAGTTACAAGAGGGAGAACGTGAGAAAGCTCAAGGGGAGCATAATTGCGTATGTAGACTGGGAGGTTTGGGCCTGTTTTCATTTTGTAAATTCCGTGTTATTCAATTTCAAAGCCACATTTTGTCAAAATCTTTCATCTAGTGAATTGTCCTGATGGAATACCAAGGTAAAGCATAAATAGCATCACGCAGTATAAACAATTTACTTTGTTCATGTTATAGGGAACCGATTCCCTCCCTTTCTCCACTATTAATATCCCATTTGCCTTTTGCATTAGGCATTTGCCTCTGTCAAAAGTGTACACAAAGTATTTTCTAACATTTTTCAGTTATAAAGAAGAGTCATACTAGGTTTGAAACATTTAACTCTTTCTTTCTTTTCCAGCATTCTCTGTGTTTATTTCTGAGTTCCAGCATCCACAGTATTTTGTTTTATTTTATTATTATCATACAGTAAACATGATGCCTTACGTTGGTGTTTCTTGCAAATTAGTTGATAAGTGCAAGAGAAAGAATCTTTATAGTATACGTCTTATTTTCTTCAGCTATGTTCAAGTTCTGTTACTCTTTCTTATTGTATCGGTTTGGTTTGAAAACCAGCTGGTAGCACCATAATGTACCTGAGGCAGGTGAACCTGCTAGTGCATGAAGATCTTGAGATACAGTGGGTAATGTCCTTACCTCGGGTCTGAGTTCAGGATATGGAAGGTACTTCCACAACAGGTTAGTTATTGGTAGGTGGTAAGAGTGGGATAGCCTTGTGGTCAGCCATACTCCAGAAGGCAATGAGAAATCAGTACAGTACTCAGCCCAGCAGGATCAATGTAAATCAAATGGAAGTTCCTGTTTGGCAATGCCTTCTTCAGGCATGGTGCTTGAATAGAGACATCAAGTAAATCTGGGAGTGGACAGTGGGTAGCTGTAATGTTCCACATGGTGATCATGGATTCTCTTGTTGCTTCACCACATTGCTGCCACAGCCATTGAATACACTATGTCTTTGGCTTGGAAGTACTGCGAGCTACACTGAGGTCATGAAAGACCCTGTGAAGAAATCTTTTCACTCTTCCTCTGGAAAGATCACAGGACTTGCTTGGTTCAATTCCAACCATTGTCACATGCAATTGTTTTAACGAAGCAGATATTGGAGGCAGGGTCTAATACTCTTAGTTCACTCTCACCAATCATAAACCCCACCCTTTAACCTCCAATTGTTCATGACCTTCAACCTTACATCACCAGTGCACAGGACTTTCAAGTTGTTAGTCATCTCTGTCAAACATATTACTAAATGAAAAGACTTTGAAGCTAATTATAACTCGGAGTGTAAAGTGTAGCTTATGTATGCCCCTGTGTATTGCAAGGAACTCGTGCAGCAAGCCTTTCGGATGTCTCTTTTTGATGAAATTCTACTAACGTAGTCATTCAGTGCTTCAGGTATCCATGGTGATTTGGTTTTCTTTTAATAAGGAAAATGTTATTCAACAGAAAGGGAAGAATGCAGTACAAGATCAGTTTTCATGGTGTTTTTTTCTTTGAAGATAAGGTTTTCACGTGCAGTAAAGTCTCAGTGTAAGAATTAGAAAGGGACCTTGCTGGTTGGAGTACGCAAGGAATTGAAATAGGCTGAGATGTGATTTTCATGTCTGAACACCGTTGCCACAAATTGTAACATTACATCTGAAAATATAATTGCTTTCACTAGGCTTTTCTAACGCCTCAGCGAGATTATCCTTTCAATAGTTCAGAAGCCATTTCCTGCAGGAAAATCCCAAGTTTGATTCCTGGTCTGTGTTTCATTAGCTGATCCTAGAGATGCTCACAATATTGTCCCTCAAGAGAGGGAATTCAACAACAGTATGGGAGTGTAATAGAGCTGAATATGAAACTGTAGGTGATTACTGTAGACTTGACAGTGGCGGAGATGGATTTGTGACTGCATTTTGACAATGTGCACTTCAAAGAGGAAAAAGTCAAGGCTCTGCCCCAGGTATGTTCTTTTTTTCTCAAAATTAGTCTACAGGATGTAGACATTGCTGGCTAGGTCAGTGTTCCTTGACCATCCTAATTACCCTCGAGAAAGAGTGTTTCACCCAGCAAAAGTGAAGGAACAGCAATACATAGTACATATAGAACATTACAGCGCAGTACACGCCCTTCAGCCCTTGATGTTGTGCCGCCCTGTCATACTAATCTGAAGCCCATCCCACCTACACTATTCCATGTACGTCCATATGCCTGTCCAATGACAACTTAAATGCACTTAAACTTGACGAATCTACTACTGTTGCAGGCAAAGCATTCCATACCCTTGCTACTCTCTGAGTAAAGAAACTACCCTTGACATCTGTCTTATACCTAGCTCCCCTCACTTTAAAGTTGTGTCCTCCAATGTTTGCCGTCCCCATACTTGGAAAAAGACTCTCCTGTCCACCCTATCTAACCCTTCTTCAAGAATGCCCGAAGCGTCGATTCTCCTGTTCCCTAGATGCTGCCTGACCTGCTGCGCTTTTCCAGCAACACATTTCCATCTCTGATCTCCAGCATCTGCAGACCTCACTTTCTCCACCCTATCTAACCCTCTGATTATCTTATATGTCTCCATTAAGTCACCTGTCAACCTTCTTCTCTCTAACGAGAACAGCCTCAAGGCCCTCAGCCTTTCCTCATAAGACATTCCTTCCATACCAGGCAACATCCTAGTAAATCTCCTCTGCACCCTTTCCAAAGCTTCCACATCCTTCTTATAATGTGGTGACCAGAACTGTACACAATATTCCAAGTGTGACCGTACCAGAGCTTTGTACAGCTGCAGCATAACCTCATGGTTCCGGAACTCAATCCCTCTATTAAAAATATACATTTCCAAGATATGATGGCTTGGAAGAAAACTTGCAAGCAGTGGTGTTCCCGTGCATCAGCTGCCCATGTGCATCTAGGTGGAAAAGGTTAGTGGTTGAGAAGGTGCAGTTGAAAGGAGTGGGTGAGTTTCTACAGTACTTCCTGTGAATGGTACACTTTGCTACTACTGTGCATCTGGGGTGGAGGGATTGAACATTGAAGGTGGTCGATGAGCCAATCAATTGGGCTGCTTTTCATTCTGAGAGTAACAACTGCAGCTTGCTAAATTGCCTCTTTATCACAGTAAAACAAAGCACAGGATGTATGAGAGCACCCCCCCCCTGCACGTTCCCCTTCAAATCATTCACCATCCTGGCTTGGAAACATATTGCAGTTCCTTTCGTGTCACTGGGTCAAAATTCTGGAGCTCCCTCCCTCACGGCACTGAAGGTTTACCGATACCCCGAGGACCTCAGCAGTTCAAGAAGGTGGCTCACTATCACCAGAAAAATACCAACAGCGTGGATTACCTTCCTGTTCCAGCTGAGGGATCCACCCTGCCCTTTGAAGAATGGTCCTGTACAAGCTATGTACCTTGTTTCTAATAGACAGAGTTGAACTATCATTGCTAATTACCTTTGTATAAGGATAATGCATGTCAGGAGATAAAGTAAAAATTCTGAGTGTATACGTTCTCCGTGAGAATGCTGATGAAGCATGACTCATTGGTGCAAGCACAAGATAATTCCTTAGATGTAAGGGGGCTAGTGTATTGAAAAAGAACAATAACGTTTTTGTTGTTAAAAAAGAGCATAGAATACAAGAACAAATTAAAAGGGATAGATTTGTACACAGCATTAGGGAGGTCACAATCAGCTTAACATCTGCAACCATTCCTGATGAAGGGCTTTTGCCCAAAACGTTAATTTTCCTGCTCCTCGGATGCTGCCTGACCTGCTGTGCTTTTCCAGCACCACTCTAATCTTGACTCTAATCTCCAGCATCTGCAGTGCCCACTTCTGCCTGTCTGCAATCATGCTGTTCATGTAAATGACAGAAAATATACAGTATTGATGAATGAATAACATAGCAGGAATGATACGTTAAAATTCTGTGGGGAGTTTTAAAATTCTTGGACAAATTCCACACATACATCTTCGCAGTTCCCCATCTCTGTAATCCCATCCAGTCTAATGAAAGGGGCATATGAAGTGATATGAAGGCTTATAAATAAGAGCTTTTAAATTGAGAGATGATCTCTGAATCCAGATTATGGTTCACAACTCATCTGAAAAGAAGTGAAGCATGAGTCCTGATGAAATTGGCCTGGCTTCACAAAATTTGTGGGGACTTCCTGTGCCCTTTATTTAAAGATGTGCTTCCTGATACTATCCCAGTAACTCACTCAGCCTCCTTAGACACAAGGAGAAAGTGAAAACTTGACTCTCCTGCCTGTCTTGCTGTGCTTTTCCAGTGCCACACTCTTCCTTAGACACCACCTCTCCAACTGCAATCACTACGTCTAGAAGAACAAGGGCAGCAGATACATGGGAACACAACCATCTTCAAGTTCCCTCCAAGTCACTCACCATCCTGACTTGGAAATATAATGCCATTCCTTCACTGTTACTGGGAATACCCTCCCTAACAGCATATGGGCTGCAGTAGTTCAAAAAGACAGCTCACCACCACTCTCTCAAGGGCAACTAGGAACAGGTGATTAATTCAGACCAGACAGAGCTGCTTGTATCCCATGAATGAATAAATAAAGTCACTGCAAATAGGACTGAGTTACCTGAGCCTGATTAGATCAAAGCCAATATGTATCCCACAGGTCATAGCTGATAATTGTGAATGAATATATAATTTATTACACTAACAAGAACAAAGAAGTTTTGCACATGTGTATTGATCAGTTTTCCAAGAAGAGCTTTACACTAGTAGTTTGATTTGACCACTCCCAATGGACAATCAATACAGGGAGAGGCAGTTTAGCCTCTTGAGCCTGTTCCACTGTTTTTTTTTCAGTATTCATGCGCAAGATGAGGGCATCCCAAGTAGATCAGCATTTATTGCCCATCACTAATTGCCCAGAGGGCAGTCATGAGTCAACACATCGCTGTGGGTCTGGAGTCACATGTAGGCCAGACCAGGTAAGGGTGGCAGCTTCCCTTCCCTAAATGGCATTATTGAACCAGATGGGGTTTTCCTGACAATCAACAGTGGATTCAGGGTCACCATTAGACTCATAGCTGCAGACATTTATTGAAACTAAATTCCACCAACTGCCCTGATGGGATTCGAACCTGGGTCCCCAGAACATTACGTGGGTCTCTGGATACCACGAGGCTGTCCCTGCCCAGTGAGGTCATGGCTGATCTATGACCCAACTCCATACAGCCCCACATCCCTTAACAAAATCTGTTTATCTCATTTAAAATTAAACATCTAATTCAATTTGTGGGAAGAACTCCAAACTTCTGCCACCCTTTTATATATAGAAATGTTTCCTAATTTCACTCCTGAAAGATCTGGCTCTTAATGCTATGGCTGTGTTCCCCAGTCCAGGGGAAACAAGTTCTCCTTCATCTTTGGAGCAATGGCATTTAATGTTTTGCGAGGAAGGATTTTGATTAGTTCAGTGCGCAAGGAGTCTGACTCATCCTTCAACTTCCAAAATGTATCTGAATCCGTGTACATTACCTCTTTGCACTCAGACCTGAATAACCATGATTCAAATAGTTTTAACTAACTTCCTTGGATTTTACAATATTTCCTATTTAGCGGCTACCTTACATGTTTTTGTAAACGTTAAATAATTATGCATTAAACTTCTTAATGTGACATGCAGAGGCCATGAGTGTTCATGCAGCGAGTTTAAAACAGAGAAAAATGTCCAATTAACATTTACAGAAGATATTTTTAAAAGTAGTCTGGAGTGGTTTGAAAGCTGTAATCTAATCAGAGGCTTCGAATGACAGTTATAAACCACTCAAGCTTTACTTTCATGGTTGGTGATATCATCCGAACACTCTGATTAGATTTCTGTCTTGTAATCACTCCCAGTTATCCATTATTCTGCAATCAATAACCCATATTGCAGCATATTAATCAAGTGAGCTCAGTGAGGCAAGCATAGCAGAAAATATCAAATGCTAGGCTATGTAGGGTTCAGTCTGATCTTGTGAATACCTCTGGATGGACCAGAACGTTAACCTCTTTCCACCACAGAAGATAATGCAACAGGTAAAATAAAATACTACAGACATTGGAAATCTGAAATAAAAGCAGAAGGGGTTTGAAGTATTCAGCACAGCATGCCAGAAAGGATTGCAAAAACATTTGTGGGCAGAAATACTCGGGGGAAGATTTTTTTTTCCCAAGTTGGCATATTCATTGCCCATGGTCGACAGTGTGGTGCTGGAAAAGAGCAGCTGGTCAGGCAGCATTCGAGGAGCAGGACAGTCGACTTTTTTGAGCATAAGCTCTTCATCAGGAAGAGCTTATGCTTGAAAACGTTGATTCTCCTGCTCCTCGGATACTGCCTGGCCTGCTGTGCTTCTCCAGCACCACACTCTCGACTCTGATCTCCAGCATCTGCAGTCCTCACTTTCTCCCACGTTCATTGCCCATGGTTTATGAGATGGGTAGAGAAATAAAGTATCAGAGCTATGAAAATTAAAGATGTAACAACTTCAAAATGATTTCACCATCGGGAAAGGGGGATCTGGAGGTGGGGGAAGGACCATACTCAGAGTCAATGAGCAAAACAGACTGAGAACAAAGCAAAAGAGACTTAACTGCTACGCTTGGTAATGAGGAGGGCTGTGTTATGGTAACCTCATTAGGCTAGTAGTGCACAAACCCAAGTTAATGTTTGGGGGCATGGGTTCAAGTCCCATCATGGCAGATGGTGAAATTTGAATGCAATAATAAGCTAGCCCAGTGGTTTTCATGTAAGTTAAGGTAAAGTCAGCATGGTCTTACCAGACTACAGGGCTGCTCTTCCATTAGAGAAAGGTGGTTTAACCTGGGGGTCACTACCCCTCAGGTGAGGGGAGAGGTTGAGAAGGAGAGCCCTCCATGGTTCACGTCAGGTGAGTCTCTCCAGAATATTCATCCTCTTGTTTCCTCAGAACATCGACATTGTGCCTCTCGATTACACATGCAGTGATATTACCTCAATGCCACCATTCTCTAATTTGTGCAATTAATGAACATGTTGTTAATTCAGTCACCTTTTATTTAACAGAATAGGTAGATTGATTCCTCGTGTAAACCAGTGTTGGTTATACCTTTTCTCATTCAAAAAATTCAATGTTTCCTTCCTCCAGTTTGGTTTTTCCCTCCTCAGTTGCTTCCGGCTGGATTTTCATGGAGTCAGGGACACAGTTTGGAGGGGTGTAAATGGCGGTTTCCAATTTTCACCAGCACTGGTGGAGGGTGCAGGCTGGTTAGTCTGTCAGTTCCAGGTTTGATTGATCTCTCAGTTGCCTACTCTCCCAGACTTAACCACTAGCAATAATTGACTGTGTTGAAGATTCCTCATCACTCTCTGAACCTCTGGCAGAGGAACCTGAGGCTGGGATGCAGATCCCAGTGTAATGGTCAACTCTCTGCAGTGACATTGTGTCAGGTTAAGACCTGGAATCCCCATACTGTTTGACTGAACCACATGTTGCTATCAATCAAACAATCTTCCTATCAGGAGGAAGGTGCAACATTGTGTTGTGATACGGAGGTGAGCAAAGAAAAGTTCCCTAAATGTTTCCCTTGAGATGTTTGTGTGGTGGGTAGTACACTAAGATAACTGATGAATCAACATTCTGTGAAGACCACTGCCTTTTCCAATGTGTTAGTAATCAATTTTAATATAGAGGCTTGGTAGTATAGAATTTGAGTATTACTGAGGAAAGGAGCATTTTGTCAAAGACTCATCAAGACATTTCTCAAGAATATAATTTCAGGGTGAAAGCCAACATTTGTTTGCCTAAGAAGAGCATGTTGATTCTCAAGTGGACTCCCAATTAGCAAAGGCGTTGCCATGGAGAATGCACCCATTCATGCTGATTGACAGTTAACAGCCAGGCTTTGTTAAATTTTAAACCAGGCAAATTGACTCTGTCTGGTCAGAACATTATTATGAGAAATGAATGAGTGAATGGCAGTCCCCTCTATTATTGAGTTGAAACATGTGCAATGTGCATACATATTCTTTCTGTTTATTTAGATCATCATTCCTTTGGTGTTGCTGGGTCAAACTCCTGGAGTTCCCTCCCTCAGGGCACTGTGGGTCTCGCTACAGTACATGGACTGCAGTGGTTCAAACAGGCAGTTCATCCCCACCTTCTCACTTATATAGAATTTGCAACACAGGAGCAATCATTCTGTCCAGCTGAATGCTCAATTCTATGCTGGTGATAATCATAGGCCGTTTCATAGAATCCCAACAGTATGGAAGCAGGACATTTGGCCCATTGAGTCCACACTGACCACCTGAAGAGCATCCACCCAAACCAACACCTCCCCTATTCCTGTAACCCTGCATTTCCCTTGGCCAAGGCCACCTGACCTGCACATCTTTGGACTGTGGGAGGAAACCGGAGCACCCGGAGGAAACCCATGCAGACACGGGGAGAATGTGCAAACTCCACACAGTCAGTCACCTGAGGCAGAAATTGAATCCAGGTCCATGGCCCCGTCAGACGACAGTGCTAACCACTGAGCCACCGTGCCACCCTGGTGCCTACCTCTTCTCACCCTGTTGTCATATTTTCAGGGCAATTTTCAAAGAAAGATGTAATGCATTGAGAAATATAAAAGAGTGAAACCAAAGCTACCATTGTTTAGCTCACTTGCATTTATAATAACTAAAAGGAAGCTCATTATTTGTATTGTTTATTTTTATTACACATTGAACTTCCAGTTTTATTGCTGTTGGCAATTGTTTGTGACAAAGACTGTTAATAATAATTGACTCACTTACATAAATAGCACGAGCAAAATGTAATTCTGGCACCTTCTCAGAAACCATTACAATGAGATGAAAATGCAAGAGGGAATTAGATTATTGATGAAGATCGGGATGGTGGAAGACAGGGAAAGCTATTGTGTAAGTCACAGGTTAGAGCAGCTCAATATATTGACCTATATTTAGGGCACTTGACCAATGTCAGTGAACTTGCCTTGAGAATTTTGCTTGCCCTGTTGATGAATTTGGTTGTGTTTCTATTTTACACCATGGCTTCCTTCCTACATTATAACAGTGACTAAACTTAAAACAGATGCTGAATGACAAGAAAGTGCTCTAGCACATCCTGAGCTTATGAAAAGTGCTTTATAAGCACAAATCATTTCTCTATTTCTTTCATGTTTCAGATTCAAGCTTAACAATTTAAGTGAGGACAGATGCATTTATCTGTAAACTGGTGTACCTTGATATACATCTTATAATCTATTAATATTAACCTTTATTTAATGAAAGAAGTTCACATTTACCAATATAGTATGACTGACAAGGAAAGGAGATAGGAGTGAACTTCCAGGATACTGTATATAAGTGGATCAAGTCACCACGGTTCTGGATGACTGCTCTCTCATTAGCGAGACATCTGGGTGGCATAGTGGCTCAGTGGTTAGCACTGCTACCTTCCAGCACCAAGGACCCAGGTTTGATTGCACCATCGGCCGACTGTTGGTGTGCTGTTTGCACAGTCTCCTGTTTCCTCCAGGTGCTCCAGTTTCCTCCCACAGTCCAACGATTGCAGGTTAGGTGGATTGGCCTTGGGGATATGCAGGGTTACAAGGATAGGGTAGGGGGGTGAGTCTGGGTGGGCTGCTCTGCAGAGAGTTGATGTAGACTGGATGGGCTGAATGTCCTGCTTTCACACTGTAGGGATTTAGGATCTATGACAGGTTATGGTTTAAGGTGAGGCTCAACATGCCCCAGTCAAGGGGTATGTTTGAGAAGGTGGGATTTTCATGATAACATCAGCCAGTTCAGGAATTGAACCACGATGTGAAAGAGCTGATGTTGGATGAGGGTGGACAAAGTTAAAAATCATACAACACCAGGTTATAGTCCAACAGGTTTATTTGGAAGCACTAGCTTTTGGAGCGCTGCTTCTTCATCAGGTGATTGTGGAGTATAAGACACAAAACTTATTGCAAAATATTATAGTGTCATACAATAATATATTGAACAAACGTGGATTGTTAAGTTTTCAATCATTTAGAATGGGTCACAGGTTTCGGTTCAGTAAAATGTAAATCCCAGAATTTCTCCTAAGTCACCTTCAGGAGATAACTTAAGGTTTAATAAAAAGAGGTGACATCTCAACTCAGACATTGCATTAACGGTGTGAGGTCAGATTCTTTCTGAATCCCAGTCTTGAGTCAGACTGGTTCTATTTGCAAAGTGGAATTTACAAAATATTACACGTATTGACTGCTTGCAGATTGTGCATTCTTTGAGCAAAATAGAATGTATTTGCAAACATAATTCTGCAAATGCAAATTCACCCCAACTTGTGTGTGTGTGTATATAGATGCATGAGAGAGAGTGTGTGCATGTGAGTGTTAATGCACGTGAGACAGTGTGTGCTTGTGGGTATGAAAGCTTGGTAAAATGTGTGCATGGGTCTGATGGAGTGTAAGCCTGTGTGTGTGTGTGTGTGTGTGTCTGTCTGTCTGTCTGTCTGTCTGTTGGTGTGTGTGTGTGTGTATGAGAGAGTTTATGGTGTAGTGGCATCACCTGTAGTGTGACATGAACCCAAGGTCCCTGTTGAGGCCATCCTCATGGGTAGTGAACTTGGCTATCAGCCTCTGTTTGGCCACTTCACATTGTTGCCTATCCCAAAGTCCTCCTTGGAGGATGGTCACCCGAAGATCCGAGGCCGAATGTCCCTAACTGGTGAAGTGTTCCTCGACTGGGAGGGAACACCCCTGCCTGGTGATTGTTGTGCGGTGTCCTAGTGCCTATCTGTTTTCGTAGCGTCTGCTTGGTCTCTCCAATGGACCATGCCTTGGGGCATCCTTGTCTGCTGCATATGAGATAGGCAACATTGGCTGAGTCACATGAGTACCTGCCACATACATGGTGGGTGGTGTCCCCACATGTAATGGTGATACCCGAGTTGATACTCTGATACACCTTGCAGTGGTTGCCATGACAGGGTTGTATTGTGTTGTGGTCAATGTTGTCCTGAAAGCTGGGCAGTTTACTGCGAACAATGATCTGTTTGAGGTTTGGCGGTTGTTTAAAGATGAGAAGAAGAGGCGTACAGAAGGTCTTAGCAAGGTGCTCGTCTTCGTACATAATGTGTTGCAGGCTGCGAAGGACATGGTGTCGTTTTTCAGCTACTGGGAAGTACTGGACAATGAAAGTACCCTATCATTGACATGGCTGTGCATCAGATACCAGCCATTCAGCCAATGATCCTGTCTCCACAGCCAACCAAAATTGGGAATTCATAACAGTCTTCCATCATAGTGTAAACACCTGGCAATCTATCTTCTCCTAACATTGCATCTGTCAACAAATCTCTGCATTCACAACTCTGTGCTCCCAAGTTATATATCAATATTGTAACATGTCTGACTGCCTTATAAGGTGACAGATTTGCAACACCAGAATAAGAACGGCTTATTCCTGAAACATCAATTCTCCTGCTCCTCGGATGCTGCCCGACTTGCTGTGCTTTTCCAGCACCACGCTCTCGACTCTTTTGAAGTGCAGTCACAGTTGTCGGGGAACAACAAATTTATACAGACTCTCATTAACATAAAGAAAAAGAACCAAAACAGAGATTGCTGGAAATGCTCAGCAGGTCTGGCAGCATCTGTGGAGAATTAATATTTCAGGTCGAGTGACCCTTCTTTAGAACTAATAGTAGCTTGGAAAAAGTTGGTTTTAATGCAGGAGATAAGTTGGGAGAAGGGAGTACAGAGTAAATGATATGTGAAAATAAAGCCCAAAGAGAGAGAAGAACAGTTGGACAAAGGTGTGGATAATGGTTAGCCTAGCAGAATGAATGGCTGCTAGTGGGGACTATTAGTGGCTGACAATGGGTAGTGTGTAGTAGCAGACCCTGTGATAACAAGGCCGGGAGTGTGGGGGGTTTAGAGTAAGTTAACTTAGTTTTGTAAATCTGAAATATGTTATTTCAGATATAAATATTGATCAGGGCATCAGGAAGATCCTTAAGGTTTTGCAATGGGATCAGAAAGACGACAGATTTGAGGTTATAATCCAGCAGGTTTATTTGTCATCACAAGCTTTCAGAGTGCTGCTCCTTTGTCAGGTGAAGACTTTGCCTGATGAGGGAACAGCGCTCTGAAAGCTTGTGATTTCAAACAAACCTGTTGGACTATAACCTGGTGTCATGTGAATTCTGACTTTGTTGACCCCAGTCCAACACCTCCACATCATGACAGATCTTTAGTTTGACATTCGCCTGATAAGCAACGTCCCTGAGAGGCAGTGCTCCTTCAGTACAGCGTTGGGAATATCAGTCCAGGTTTTAAACTCAAGTGCCTGGAACTCAAACCCAGAGGCACAATCGCTTCCCATTGAACCATGACTCACTGGTGGATTGCCTTTATCCAAATCTTTTATTATGGTGTCCATGCAAGCAAAGGCAGGGTCAGTATACAGTTAGCTCAGTTGGCTGAATAGCTAGTTTCTGTTGCACAGCAATGCCAACTCTATGGGTTCAAATCCTGCACTGCCTGATGTTATCATGAAAACTTTTGGAGGGTTGGTGTGGACTTGTTGGGCTGAAGGGCCTGTTTCCATACTGTAGGTGATTTTAAAAAATCCCAACTTCTCAACCTTACCCCTTTGTTCAACTTTGGTGCTCTGAATAATCCCTCCCCATGAGACATTCTTCTGAATGTCCCTTATTGCATGTGGATTCCATTTCCCCAGTCAAGTATTGTCTGTACTTAGCTGTCTCACTGTCAATGAATGTTGCTTTAGGTATTTCAAGGCATTGTTGTTTCAGACAATGTCATTCCTGAAGAAGGGCCTGTGCCCGAAACGTCGAATCTCCTGTTCCCTGGATGCTGCCTGACCTGCTGTGCTGTTCCAGCAATAAAGTTTCAACTCAGACAATGTCATTCTACTTAAACAAAACATTTATCAGTTATATTTCTACAGTATGCTCCAAAAACTCATTAAAAATCACAGCAGGTCAAGCAGCATCTGAGGAGCAGGACAGTCAACAATTTGGGCATTAGCCCTTTTTCCTAGTATGGGAAAGCGGGACTAGTATAGGTAATGGTATGTTTTTGACAGTACAGACATGATAGGCCAAAGGGCCTTTTCTGTACCATACGTTTCTGTAAACATTCAGCCCTTTCTGCAGCCCTGCAACATTCCTATAGGCATTCACCCCATTCACACTCTGCACTACAGCAGGAGACAGTTCACACCAGGAGCCACACTGCAAAGCCTTACTTAATTGCACGGGCAGTGGCACTAACAATATGGAAAACGTGAAGGGTTCTTGTCAACGTATGCCACACATGAAGCCAGTGGCTGGAATTTTACCAAAGACCATTGGTGACAGGCTGGGAGGTGGGAAGGTGAGCAAAATGACATACAATGGCACAGGGATGACACGCATGCTGACTTCCTGCCTGCTGCAGGGGGAGGTGGACGATCAGCACCTCACCCAGAATCTAATTGAGACACTTCACTGGCCACTTCACACCTTCAATGGCCCGTTGCACACACATACAAGGCAGGGCACCACTTTGAGGGAAAACCAGCAGGTGAAACCAGCAGTGGACTCCAGGTTGTGTTGGGAATGGGGCAGAAGGACAATGGTCTCCTTTTTCAGATACCCTATTGGAGAGACCCTCTGGGAGGGATGTAGCACCTCCTGTTCACCGAGGAAGAATTATTTCAACAGAATGATTTATTGAGATCCAGAATACACTGACTGAACGGCTGAGGGACTCCCAATTCCCCCATGGTAGGCTACTGCAGAAAATACGGAGGTATGGCATTGAGGGTGAGTTGGAGGTTTGGATTAGGAATTGGCTGGATGGAAGAAGACAGAGGGTAGTAGTTGATGGCAAAGTTTCTTCATGGAGTGCCGTCACTAGCGGTGTTCCGCAAGGATCTGTTTTGGGACCATTGCTGTTTGTCATTTTTATAAATGACCTGGAAGAGGGGTTAGAAGGTTGGGTGAGCAAGTTTGCGGATGATACGAAAGTCGGAGGAGTTGTTGACAGTGAGGAAGGATGTGGCAGGTTACAGCAGGATATAGAGAAGCTGCAGAGCTGGGCAGAAAGGTGGCAAATGGAATTCAATGTAGCTAAGTGTGAGGTGATTCACTTTGGGAAGAATAACAAAAAGATGGGGTACTGGGCTAATGGTCGGATACTTGGTAGTGTGGATGAGCAGAGGGATCTTGGTGTCCATGTACACAGATCTCTGAAAGTTGCCACCCAGGTAAATAGTGCGGTGAGGAAGGCATATGGCGTACTGGCTTTTATTGGTAGAGGAATTGAGTTCCGGAGTCCTGAGGTCATGATGCAGTTGTATAAGACTCTGGTGCGGCCGCATCTGGAATATTGTGTGCAGTTTTGGTCGCCATACTATAGGAAGGATGTGGAGGCACTGGAACGGGTGCAGAGGAGGTTTACCAGGATGTTGCCTGGTATGGAAGGAAGATCGTATGAGGAAAGACTGAGACACTTGGGGCTGTTTTCATTAGAGAAAAGAAGGTTTAGGGGTGACTTGATTGAGGTGTACAAGATGATTAGGGGGTTAGATAGGGTTGACAGTGTGAACCTTTTCCCGCGTATGGAGTCGGGTATTACAAGGGGGCATAGCTTTAAATTAAGGGGGGTAGATATAGGACTGAAGTTAGGGGTAGGTTCTTCACTCAGCGAGTCGTAAGTTCATGGAATGCCCTGCCAGTAGCAGTGGTGGACTCTCCCTCTTTATGGGCATTTAAGCGGGCATTGGATAGGTATATGGAGGATAGTAGGTTAGTATAGGTTAGGTGGGCTTGGATCGGCGCAACATCGAGGGCCAAAGGGCCTGTACTGCGCTGTATTCTTCTATGTTCTATGTTCTATGTAATTCCACTGGAACATTTAAAAGGCCAATGAACATGTCCTTGCAGATGCTTAATTTACAGGACTATGGGGGTTAAAGCTGGCTGTTGTGATAAATTAGGCAGCTGCTCCTTCTTGCCAGTAAGGGCTGAGTGGCCTCTTTCTGTGTTACAAACTATTCTCCGATTCTAAGTTAGTTCCGTTTTTTAGCTATGACTGACTTACTGCAGTTATTTACAAAACGAGTTTTAATCTCAGTTTATAACTAAACCAAGAAAGAAATTGTAAGCTTGACACAATTTATATCATCACATTGCCAGTTGTATCATTATATCCTCCCCATATTAAGTGTCTTTTAATGAAATTGCCCTGGCAACAATGCCCCTTTAACCACTTACAATTAAATTGTTACAGATGTTTTCTTCCTTTACTCAGCCACCCTGCCACTGATTGGGGTACAGGAGAATAGTACAATCTCTGCCTTTTGTTTTAGTTTTGAAAAAAGGACATGCACACACTTTGAAAGAAAAGCAGGATGAACTCTGAATGGAAGCACGTAAACAGTATTAGTTCAGCCATTGTACTTGCGAAGACAATGACAAGAAGAGTCAGCCACACAGCTAGTGAACTTATAATGTTGGGGTTCCTCATGGTCAATACTTGTCATTGGTAGTTAGCAGTGGTGCTGAATTTGATGTTGAGGAGGTCAGCGCTGGGTTCGAAGTCCCTTGATCATTGATTACTGGACTGAAGACTGACTTCAGATGTGATTGATTGTGCAAGTGGGCAAACCTGTGAAAATAAATTTCCAGTCTCTACATCACCTTTTCGCTGCAAAGTAAGAATGTGAAAGTCTCCTCAGTTTGATAAGTAGTCCAGATCCAAATACCTCACAGCATTCTCATAGAGGGTTCATGCACCTTGCTTTATGCCTCATGTGAAGCCTTTCTACATAATTGGTCCATAGTGCTCAAAATGAACAATTTCCTTCCCTTGAAACCAGGTCATTCCTTTTTCAGCATGAATATTTGCCATTTCAATCTTTATAATCGAAAAGGTTTTTGAAGGAGGCAGAGTTAACTTCTTCAGCTGTCATCTCTCCTTTGCTGAAAGTCTGTAAAGGTTAATGTACGCTGTCTTGTCCAAATGGGCTGTTCATTCAACATCTCCATCCCTGACTGAGCTGCTTCTGGCTGGGGGAGAGAGGGTTGGAGGGGTAGAGTGCAAGGCAGGAGTGGAGTGGCACTCTATCTTCTTTTTGCTGTACTTTAATGCTCCTGGGGAATCATTTATCTGAACTAGTCACTGATAAAAGGAATTCAGGAGAAGCTTCTTTCCTGGGAGAGTGACGACAACTTGAAACTTGTCATCCTAGCGAGGGGTTCAGGCAAACTGCATTTGAGGGGAAACTGGAAATACATGAAGGAGAAAGGTGTAGAAAGATATGATGATATGATGAGATGAAGAAGTTCTGATGGGAAGAAGTTTTGTGCAGAACATAACCACCAGCATTGAGCTGCGGAAAATGGAATATTTCTCCACTATAATATTTTGGCTCCGATTATCCCCTCCTTGACGTGGCAAAGACAGGAAATAATGTGATGAGATGACAGTACAGATTCAAGGGGCTGACAGGTCTCCCTGTGTCCCTAAAGTTCTTGCTCATTGGTGATGATCGTATGTCTTGGCTCACTCAGGGAATCCAAGTTACTGTGGCAATGTACACTTTTACCAAGGTGTTGCAGTCCAGTGTTATAGATCGTGATGGGAGAGACTCCAATTTTCTTCCCAGTACATGACCGACCAACTCGCCTTGACATGTATGGGAAGGTTTCACAGAATGTTACTTAACCTGTTCTGTAGAGTTATGAGTGCATCTTCCTTGATCACTGAGTCCTGGTACGAGACCCAAACCGAGAGATTCTGGCTCAGAGGTATGGACTCTACCTAGTGCACCATTGTCTGGGACAAAGTTCAAATCTTTTTTACAGGCTAATCTATTTACGTAAGAGTTACAATCTATAGTGAATGAATTTGAGTTGTATTTTGGCTCCTTACTTATTGTAAGTATAAGCTGGCTTCATTTTCAATGGTTTGTATGCGTCCAGTTGTAGCTCTTAGTTCAAGCTTTGTTCCTCACTTGGTTGAAAGGAGCTGGGGGTTTGGTTCCCCTTGTGGGACTAGTTAACTGTTCGCAATGTGGAATATTCACCAGACCACAGTTTGAGTCTCTCAGCTTCGTTCTTTAGAAGTGAAGCATGTGATTCAGCTAAGTGACTCCCAAGAGAGCTGCCTTGTAGTGATTTGTTCCACATTTCAGGATATATATGCCTATAAAAAGCCAAAGTATAGTGAGAGAGAAACATTGCAGTTAAGATATAAGCACAGAGACACAGTGACCTCCAATAGAAGGACATGGGAGAGCACATAAAAATGACAGCTTCAGCATCAGAGTTTTATTTAACAGCAGAGATTCACTCAGTAATGTATGTTCTCTGTGCTAGCTGAATTGGCTGGGATTAAAGAAAGTCACCCACTCGGTCTCTTTAACTCTGCAG
This sequence comes from Chiloscyllium plagiosum, assembly GCF_037043375.1. NCBI lineage: Eukaryota > Metazoa > Chordata > Chondrichthyes > Orectolobiformes > Hemiscylliidae > Chiloscyllium > Chiloscyllium plagiosum. Next base: position 7,348,643 of record NW_028270174.1, read on the forward strand.
TTTAGAGGAAGACTTACATTTTATGCAGCACCTTTCACGACCTCAGGACATCTCAAAGTGCCTTACAGGCAGTGAAATATATTTGAAATGCTGTCTCAGTTGTAATGTAAGACAGGAGGTAATCTTTAAATGCTGCTCCGACACCTTCAGCAGAGGATTTTACTTCATGTATATCAGGACAGGGAGGAGTCTTAAAGGGGTGTACACTGTCATCCTGGAGCAGCATCTCAAAATGAGATAGGAACCTTGGGTGACCATAAAAAGTAGGAGCAGAAATAGGCCATTCAGCCCACTGAGTTCTTGCCATCATTCAGTGAGATCATGCCTGATCTCAACTCTGCTTTCCAGACTTTTTCCCATAACCCTTGATTCACCTTATTCAGTAAAAATCAGTCTGTCTCTGCCTTGCACATACTCAATGACTCAGACTTGACCGTTGTTTTTAATAAAGATTTCCCTCTCCCTGAGAGAAGAAATTTCTCCTCATGTCTGTCCTAACTAGGTGACCCTTTACTCTGAGATTGGGGCATCTGGTCATAGAGATGTACAGCACAGAAACAGATCCTTCAGTCCAACCCGTCCATGCCAACAAATTATCCTCAATTAATCTGGTTCCATTTGTCAGCATTTGAACCATATCCCTCTAAACCCTTCCTACTCATACCACTCATCTTTGTCTTAAATGTGTGACCCCTTATTATGACATAATGCCCTCTCGTCTTTGACTCTCCTTCAAGGGAAAACAAGCTTTGGAGATGCTGGTGTTGGACTGGGGTGTACAAAGTTAAAAATTAGCTCTATCACCTGATGAAGGAGTGTCGCTCCGAAAGCTAGTGTGCTTCCAATTAAACCTGTTGGACTATAACCTGGTGTTGTGTGATTTTTAACAAGGGAAAACAAAGTTTCCACTTTCATCCTGTCAAACCTTCTAAGAATCCTGTATGTTTCAACAAGATTTCCTCTCATTCTTTGAAACTTTCTTGAGTACAGGCTCAATCAACTCAACCTCTCCTCATAAACCAGTTTCTACATACCTGGGGTCTACCCTGTGGACCTCCCCTGGACTGTCACTAAAGCCAGTGTAGTACAGGAAACAAGTCATTTTGTTGTCACACTAGAGGAAGTTGAAGTTGCGTCAGGAAAAGGGATTGAATAATGAGGAAGCAGCAGAGCAAAATTTGACATGAGTGGTTTGACTTGTTACGAGCACCATGACACTTAAAGACACATGCACACTCTCAGCAGTTTTCCTTCCCCCTCCACCCACCAAACCTAAACCCCCCCCCCCCCCCCCCCCCCTCACACCATCCTAATTCCTGGGCATCTGATTGATGGAAAATATGATACTAATTGATAATACAAGTGTTTTCAACTAAGAAAATATTTTTTTAGCAGATTGCCATAGGTCTGCACTTAGAGAATTTTTTTTTGGTTTAAATTAATGGGGTAGGGAGAAGATTCATTAGTGCTGCTGTTTCCAGAGGGGAATTTGTTGGACTCTTGATCCCAGCCATGACTGAAGAATAGCTCATTAGTCAGGAATAGGCTGAAACGATGGCACTTTCATTACTATGCAAATTCGCAGGATCAGAACATTGATTAATATTTCATGCCTGGCCATCTTAACGAGGAGTGTTCAGATTAGCGTTTGCTTGTAACAAGCCCAAACGACTTATATAAACTAGGTCCTGAACTGATATATTTCCTCAGTCATTAAGTTTTATGTGGGAAACATGCATCGAATTTGGAATATTGACCTGGATTAAAGACCTGATCTAATTTTCTCAATCTTCCTAATTGCAATCCCACAACGTGACTGTGGTGAAATGGGTCAAATTCACCAAGGCCAAGTTACTTATTCAATGAACTGCGTTAGAGCGAAATCTTGTTTACTGTAATTTACACAAGGAGTTCATCTCCAAATCTTTAGACAGGTCTTTTTTAAATTCAGTTTAGGGGGTCAGTTGGCTGGATGGTTAGTTTGCAATGCAGACTGGAATCGTAAAATCCCTGTAGTGTGGAAACAGGCCCTTTGGCCCAACAAATCCACACCAACCCTCCGAAGAGTAACCCTCCCAGACCCATTCCCCTACCCTATTATGCTATATATTTACCCTGACTAATGCACCTAACCTACACATCGCTGAACATTCTGGGCAATTTAGCATGGCCAATTCACCTAACCTGCACATCTTTGGACTGTGGGAGGAAACCGGAGCACCCAGAGGAGACACTGGGAGAATGTGCAAATTCCACACAGACAGTCGCCCAAGGCAGGAATCAAACCCGGGTTCCTGGTGCTATGAAGCAGCAGTGCTAACCACTGAGCCACTGTGCCGCCCTAATGCCAACAATGTGGGCTCAATTCCTGTACCAGCTGAGGTTACCATGAAGGACTCTCCTTGTCAACCTCTTCCATTGATTGTGAAATGGTGACCATCAGTTTAAACCACCACCACTGTCTCTCTCTCTCTCTCTCTCTCTCTGTCTCTAATGAGAGAGCAGTCCTATGATCTGACAGGACTAACATGACTTTGTCACCTTCATCTCTGGAGCAACTGGGACTTCAACCCAGCCTCCTAGCTCAGAGATAAGGGTACTACCACCATGTCACAAGAGCCTTGAGATCTTTAGACATTGCTAAAATTAAATCCTTTACAGCTACTTTGAGGTGACCAGCCTCTAGTATAGGAACTGACATGGATTGTCCTGTTTTGCAGATTAGCAGATAGCAGCGTTTTAAGCCCAACTCAGGTTTACCTAATCTATTGCAGTACGCCTTTCATGTCAGTCCCTAAGGCAACACTTCCCAAAGTGGGAGTCAGAACTCCTCATGATGTCGTGAGCTGATATTTCGAAGTCAAAATCTGAGGCAGTGATGGTCAACGTTGACCTCTGACTGAGTTGGAGCAGCATGTACGACAATAGCCTACCACTCTCGCAGGTACTGTCCTTCCCCTGCTCAGACTAGCACTCAATGGTCCCTCCAACCCCAGTCTCCAAGTTCTCACTGAAGGGTGACAGCAATTTTCATGCCTCAAAATAGGGCCACATTGGAAAAAGGCTTGGGAACCACTGTGTTCATGTACATCTGACTGTCCAGCTCAGTGACCCGGGGAAAAAGTCAATGGTCAAGATATTTGTGAAAATAACATGGAGCAGTTCACTGCATGGGACATCAGATTAACCACTGGAGTAAACTATTTGGGAAGTACATGTTACCATATCATGGAAATCTGATTTCAAAAATATGAAACATTTCCAATATACAAAGTTACAATTATGCTCCTAAGAAGCATTGACTGTTGAAACTATTTGAGGCCTTTGATTTTGTGATGGTAATTTCTCTAACAATAAGCAGTAACTGTACTTAAACTAATGAAAATTCTTCTATTGATATAATCATCAGCAGACATCCCCAGGGGTTCACGTGCAATGAATCACTAAGAAATGCATCAGAAGATTATGTAGGTAAGAATAGATAGCTCACTGATGTGCAGCAAGATCCCACTAAAACAGCAACCCTGAATATTTGAGCAGTTTAAAAATAAGCCCCAGGGCAGATGAGAAACAGGAAGCTATTTTAAGATTTTCTTTGGATGGAGGGCTTTGTCAATGACACTCCAATGACATTTTATAAAAAAAATTCACAAAGAATCATTTCACAAAGCAGCTTTCGCTGACACAGCGTGCAGATGGGGCTGTAACTCTATAGTTCTGACTCTCCGCCCTATTCACGATGATTCACCACAACACTGGAGACCACTGGTTGACTGCATTTACATTAGTCAATGTCAAACTGCTTTCAAAGAATGCCACTCCATCTGTGACTGTTGAGAAAGTACAGCAGCAATGGACATCTGAGCAGTACTGGAAGCATCTACAAGAGCGCCAAGGTCATCAGGCCCACACAGGATCTTGCATCAAAACGGACAGCAGATCTAGAGAGACCTGTGACCTCTCCGACACTCTTTCATGCTCTGTGCACTGTACCCACACCCAGGCAGGATCTGTCTGGAGAGATACACAGCACCTACACCTCATTCCAGGAGTATGGAATTAACTGACCTCTGGCAATTAGGGATGAGCAATAAACACTGGCGTAGCCAGTGATATCCCTGTCCTGTGTCTGAATGAATAACAAATAGACCTGGCCCTAACACATGGACATGTTGATAGTAATTTTTAAATCATCATATTTCAGACTTGAAGTAATGCGAGTTCTGTCTTGTTTAATTCTTGCAGTCTGCTTGCACAAGAAAGGACCCCTGTTCAGATTGGACCAGACCAGTTCCAATCCAAGTTCCCTCACATTTTTCTTCTTCTGTTTGGATCCCCGAGATCAGGATGCTCAATCCTGAGAGTAGCCATGTGCCTGCACAGTGCAGAGGGATAGTTGGATCTGACTTTATTTTACATGCTTTACAGATGCATCTCTGAAACATTCCCAACTGAGACACATACATTTTGTTTATGTTATTTTCCTTAATATATAACTATTTTCAAGGTTAGTGTTAAGATTTGTAGCTCGGATTCCAGTGGCAGTTGTTGTGAGTATGTTCGCTGAGCTGGGAAGTTGGTTTGCGGACATGTTGTTCTCTTTCTAGGGACATCCGCAGTACTGTGGAGCCTCCTATGAAGTACTGTGAAGGTCAATATGTTTATTGATGGGGTCTATGCTCAGACAGCAACTCACCAGAACAAAAGATCCGACTCCCATCATGTGCAGGACAAAGAGGGGGTACAAGATTCTATGCAGAGATTGCACAAAACACTATATAGGACAAACAGGCAGACAGCTAGTGATCCACATTAATGAGCATCAACTAGCTACTAAATGCCAATACCAACTATCTTTAGTATCTGCACACACAGATGAGCAAGAACCACAAATTTTATTGGCACTGCACAACAATAATAGGACTGACCAAACAGAGGACAGCCAGAGAATTCCTAGAAGCTTGGTACTCCTCCACGGACTCCATCAATAACCACATTGACCTAGACCCAACATACCGACCACTGCAACAAACAATTGGAAGCAACAGCAATAAAACCAAATAAATTCCAACCAACGCAGTACAGCAGTGCTTCACAGGAGGCTCCACAGCACTGAGGATGTCACCTAGACAGGGGACAAAATGTCTGCAAACCAACTTCCCAGCTCAGCGAACATACCCTCTACAACGGCATATAACTATATATATGCAAACAACATACACCATATATGGAGCACACACAACCTAGATTTTATACGCAATGTACTCTTATTCCTTTCAACATAGTCTTATGGTCTAGGAGTCATAGCGTCATAGAGATGTACAGCACAGAAACAGACCCTTCGATCCAACTCGTCCATGCCAATCAGATATCCTAAAGTACTCTAGTCCCATTTGGCAGCATTTGGCCCAAACCCTTCTAAATCGTTCCTGTTCATATGCCCATCCAGATGTCTTTTAAATGTTGTGATTGTACCAGCCTTCACCACTTCCTCTGACAGCTCATTCCATATATGCACCACTCCCTCCGTGAGAAAGTTACCCCTTAGCTCCCTTTTATATCTTTCCTCTCTCATCTTAAACCTATACCCTCTACTTTTAGCATACCTATCCCAGGGATAATACCTTGTCTATTTACCCTATCCATGCCCCTCATGATTTTATAAGGTCACCCCTCAGCCTCTGACACTCCAGGGAAAATGGCTCCAGCCTATTCAGACTCTCTCTATAGCTCTTGGTTAGTAAAGGAATCAAAGGTTACGGGGAGAAGGCGTAAAATGTGGTTGAGAAACTTATCAGCCATGATCAAACTCAATGGGCTGAATGGCCTAATTGTGCCTTTATTCCTTATGGTCTTGAATATACTTAACAACTCAGCTTCCACAGCTGTCTGAGGAATGGTCTGAGGAGAGCCAGGAGGGGGCACCAGAAAGGCTTGGCAGTATGGATTAGGGAGAACACAAAGGCATTTTACACTTATGTGAGGAATAAGAGAATGGTCAAAGAAAGAGTTGGGCCGATCAGGGATAGCATAGGAAACGTGTGTGGAGTTTGAGGAGGTAGGGGAAGCCCTAAATAGTTTTTTGCTTCTGTCTTTACGAAAGAAACGAACTTTGTAGTGAATGAAACCTTTGAAGAGCAGGTGTGCATGCTGGAATGGATAGAGATAGAGGAAGCTGATGTGCTGAAAATTTTGTCAAACATTAAGATTGACAAGTTGCCAGGCCTGGACCAGATTTGTCCTCAGCTGCTTTGGAAAATGAGAAATGCAATTGCTTCGCCACTTGCGAAGATCTTTGCATCCTCGCTGCCCACTGGAGTTGTACCTGAGGACTGGAGGGAGGCAAATGTAATTCCTCTCTTCAAGAAAGGAAATAGGGAAATCCCCGGCAATTACAGACCAGTAAGTCTCACGTCTGTCGTCTGCAAGGTTTTAGAAAGGATTCTGAGGGATAGGATTTATGACCATCTGGAAGAGCATGGCTTGATTAAATACAGTCAACACGGCTTTGTGAGGGGCAGGTCATGCCTCACAAACCTTATCGAGTTCTTTGAGGATGTGACTAGAAAAGTTGATGAGGGTCGAGCTATGGATGTGGTGTATATGGACTTCAGCAAGGCATTTGATAAGGTTCCCCATGGTAGGCTCATTCAGAAGGTCAGGAGGAATGGGATACAGGGGAACTTAGCTGTCTGGATACAGAATTGGCTGGCCAACAGAAGACAGCGAGTGGTAGTGGAAGGAAAATATTCTGCCTGGAAGTCTGTGGTGAATGGTGTTCCACAAGGCTCTGTCCTTGGGCCTCTACTGTTTGTAATTTTTATTAATGACTTGGATGAGGGGATTGAAGGATGGGTCAGCAAATTTGCAGAAGACACAAAGGTTGGAGGTGTTGTTGACAGTATAGAGGGCTGTTGTAGGCTTCAGCGGGACATTGACAGGATGCAGAGATGGGCTGAGAGGTGGCAGATGGAGTTCAACCGGGATAAATGCGTGGTGATGCATTTTGGAAGGTCGAATTTGAAAGCTGAGTACAGGATTAAGGATAGAATTATTGGCAGTGTGGAGGAACAGAGGGATTTTGGTGTGCAGGTACATAGATCCCTTAAAATGGCCACTCAAGTGGACAGGGTTGTTAAGAAAGCATATGGTGTTTTGGCTTTCATTAACAGGGGTATTGAGTTTAAGAGTCGTGAGATCTTGTTGCAGCTGTATAAAACTTTGGTTAGACCACACTTGGAATACTGCATCCAGTTCTGGTCGCCCTATTATAGGATGCTTTGGAGAGGATTCAGAGGAGGTTTACCAGGATGCTGCCTGGACTGGAGGGCTTATCTTATGAAGAGAGGTTGACTGAGCTCGGACTTTTTTTATTGGAGAAAAGGAGGAGGAGAGGGGACCTAATTGAGGTATACAAGATAATGAGAGGCATAGATAGAGTCAATAGCCAGAGACTATTTCCCAGGGCAGAAATGACTAACACGAGGGGTCATAGTTTTAAGCTGGTTGGAGGAAAGTAAAGAGGGGATGTCAGAGGCGGGTTCTTTACACAGAGAGTTGTGAGAGCATGGAATGCGTTGCCAGCAGCAGGTGTGGAAGCAAGGTCATTGGGGACATTTAAGAGCCTGCTGGACATGCATATAGTCATAGAAATTTGAGGGTGCATACATGAAGATCAATGGTCGGCGCAACATCGTGGGCTGAAGGGCCTGTTCTGTGCTGTACTGTTCTATGTTCTATGTTCATTGTCTGTGATAAAGAATTTCACACACATTCGCTATTGTTTGAGAGAAGAAATTCCTCCTCATTGACACATTACACTGAGGTTATACTCTCTGATCCTTGAAAATACTGCCATGGGAAACAACCTCTCTCCAATCTATGTTGTCAAATCCCTTAACAATTTTGTATATTTGAATAAAGTATAGATTTAACATATTCAACCTCTCCTCATAAAACAGTCCTTCCATACCTGCTGTCAGCTTTGTGAACTTTCTCTGGACTGCCTCCAATGCTAGTATATCTATTCTTTGATGAGGCACCCAAAACTTCCTGCAGTGTATGGCATAGTCTAGGAAGACTTTCTTTTTTTAACAGCTGAAAAGGTTGGTGCTAAAAAAGCACAGAAGATCAGGCAATATCCAAGGAGCAAGAGAGTCGACGTTTTGGGCATAAGCCCTTCATCAGGACATTCCCAATGAAGGACTTATGCCGAAACATCTACCTTCCTGCTCCTCAGATGCTGCCTGACCTGCTGTGCTTTTCCAGCACCACCCTTTTAGACTCTGACTCTCCAGTATCTGCAGTGCTCACCTTCTCCTAGTTCTCTACTTTGTTACTGCAACTTTGGACCCTCCAGCTTTGCGAATCCACCTGGTGTCCTTACATGGACAGGGAACCTGGTGTCCTTACATGGACAGGGAACCCATTTCCATGCCATCTGATGAGTTCTCCAATCAGAATTTAAAAGCAAGCCAGTTGGGATGAGTACAGGACTTGGAACCTGTTTTTAATCCCAAAATAAAAATTCCATCTGGTTGTTTTCTCCTCAATGTTTGCTCACTGCAGTGTCCTACAGATTAGTGTTCAACTTCTAGAAACTTTTGGGTAATGCAGGAGAATTGTCAACCAACTGCTGAACGGCTAGGTGATAAGGACAAAGAGAACATCAGCAGTGAACCCTACCAGATGTTGAAGAGTTGCAACATGACACTAATATCTAACAGATAGCTTTCTTAATGAGGTACAGGCTGCTTGGAGCTCAATTATTGGAATGAAGAAAGATTTTGCATCAATGTAATTAGTAAACAAATTTGTGGAATATTGTTTTTTGCATAAAAATAGAGCTAAGTATGATTAACAACTACATTTTTCTTTGTGAGTTAAATGATAATTGCTTTATTTTTCATTTGAGTTTTTAATTTTTCCCCTTGCCTTAGAGCAGGATTCTATTTGCTTTCTGTCAGAGCAGACAGGAGCCTTTGAAGATACTTTCATCCAAGGTTGATGTAGACCATATCAAGCATTTGCCCTTGAGCTTCCTGTACATTCACTCCCAAACCAGCCAGCGAGGCCTCAGTTTAGCATTTCTCATCCTCGTTTTCAAATCCTCCCCTCGCCCCTGTCTGTATCAGTGACTTCTTATAGCCCTACACCCCACCAGGGTATCTGCACTCATCTCATTCCAGATTCTTTGCACAGCCTTGATTCCTATTGTTCCAGACCCAGCAGCTCTGTCTTTAGCTCCCCACGGCCCTCAACTCTGGGATTCCTTCTTTTTCTTTTGGGATGTGGGCATCACTGGCTCGGCCAACATTTGATGCCTATTCCTAATTGTTCTGGAACTGAGTATCTTGCTAAACCATTTCAGAGGGCAGTTGTAGACCAGACTGTGTAAGGATAGCAGATTTCCTTCCCTAAAGGAATTTGTGAACAGGATGGGTTTTACAACAATTGCCATTAGGTTAGCTTTCATTTTTGATTAATTCAGATTTCAACATCTGCCCTGTTGGATTTGCATTCATGTCCCCAGAGTCACAGATTCTGGCGTACCCATCCAGTTATGCTATCACCACCTCCCCAGCTTCTCTGACCTTTGAGATCGTTATTTTGTTCCTTAAATGCTCTCACATCTGCCCCCAACATCCCCTCTGCAGCCCAGAGTCAAATGTTGTCTTGCAGTGATGTGCCTTGGGTATTTTATCACATGGTGGTGCTATATCAACGCAAATTGCCACTAGCCCTTCTATTAAATGATGCCTCAGAGCTGCTCTGCAGCATGAGGACAAGCTCCAATACACCATTATAATCCATGCGATTGGATGAAATGACATTCTCTCAGAATAGTGTACAGTTAGGGTACACAGTGGAAATCAAACCCACTAACCCTGGAATCAACTTAAACATTAAAGATTTTCCCAAAATTGCCCATATTCCTCTCTTTAGACCCAGGTTGATAGAAAACACAGACCAGGTTTCTGTATTTATCATGAATTCCTATTTATTATAAATAAATTGATTTTAACTGCATATAAATAATTTGGAACTGGCATTTGATTAGCTCAGTTGACTGGACCGCTGATTAGTACTAACAGCGTGGATTCAATTCCCATCAGGAGAAAGTGAGGTCTGCAGATGCTGGAGATCAAAGTTGAAACTTTATTGCTGGAACAGCACAGCAGGTCAGGCAGCATCCAGGGAACAGGACGTTTCGGGCACAGGCCCTTCCTGAAGAAGGGCCTGTGCCCGAAACGTCGAATCTCCTGTTCCCTGGATGCTGCCTGACCTGCTGTGCTGTTCCAGCAATAAAGTTTCAACTTCAATTCCCATCACCAACTGAGGTTACCCTGAAGGACTCTCCTCAAACTCTCCCCTAACCCTGAGGCACAGTGACCCTCAAGTTAAACCACCACCCGTCGTCTCGTTCTCTATTGAGAGAGCAGCCCTATGTTCCTCTGGGACTGTTAACCATCGAAATAGAACTACTAGTTAAAACTCTAACACACATACTGACTGGAAACATGGGTGTCGTGGGCAGAGGGAAGCTATCAAGGATCTCTATTCACAAGGTTTGCTGAGGTGATACTTTTACCTTGTCAGGACTTGCTGTTTCTTGATCTTCCTTCTCCAGGTACCTTCACTTGATTGAAAAGGCACAGGGTGACTGGTTCACACTTATAAAGTCTCTGATCTATTTGTTAAAAAGCCACTGCTTATAGCAACTCCTGGAAGAAAGCAAACTGACTTTTATCAGGCTTGAGCTGCTTTTCTTTACTGCAAAGAAAAGGACAGCTCCTTCCCTTTTGGACAGCCAATGGCTTCTGTCCAAATATTCACACCCACAAGCGATTCAGCGACCTGGGAGCCAATCACTTAGTTGTTGTCAGGCAGAAGACCTTTGTCATTGATAACTGGTTACTCTTCCCCAAATGAATCAGCTTCTTGTTGCTGATTGAAACTTCCTCTGCACACACCCCCCAGGCTCTAGCCCATCTGTAACTAGATTTCTGCCACTGCTGGAACAAGCAGCTGTGTAAACAGTACTCATAATGAGTGCAATTTGCTTTTAGGAAATCCAGTAGTCCCTTTTAACTTTTAACATAATCCTTTTCCCATTTCAGTCCATAATGAAAAGTACAGAAAACATAGCGCCTTACAGAAAGAAATATGGGTCAGTTCTTTGGACAACATTCCTCTTTCAACCAACAAAACAAAAACAGATTATGGTTATGCTTGTGTGGAATAAAAGGTACTGTGGTTTCCAGTTGCCACAGTTCAGACATTCCAATTCATTCTATCTGAAGGACTTCCTATGATAAGGTGCTACACTAATTGAAAGTCCTTCTCTTCTATTCCCACATTATTTTGCTAGAGAGGCTTGGCAAGGAGACACACTGTGTGATCCGGTTAATCCTTACAGAAACCCTGCTCGGTCTGATACTGCATCTTGAGTTGCAGCAATTGTCATCGCAAACTAATCGATTTCATAACGGTTAGTTACTTCCAAAGGTGGAGTTATTTGATACTTCCTCACCAGTTCTGCATTTAAATCAACCCCAGCACACAGATCTTTGCAAGGTTGATTAAAAATTTATGAAACTGACAAGTCATTCAGTTGCAAACCAGAACGCTGTAGCTTGAACTATTCAATAGACTTGGCGGAAGGTTGAAGAATAAATTTAGCCATTGCAATGCAGCTACATTCTTCTCAACGTTTTTCTCGAGTCCGCATCACCTGCATAATTGAACAGAAACACAGATGGGCCACAGTTAGTGAGAAAAAACATTTGTTCTTCCAAAAGTAATCTTGAGGGCAACAGTGTCCTCCAAATGTCTGCCATAGTTTTCAAAATTTCCATTCAAAGTCTCTGGTTCCAACTGGTGGGCTTCAGTTTCATAAAATAAAAGCGAAATATTGCAGACACTGAAAATCTGAAATGGGCTGGAGAAACTCAGCAGGCCTGGCAGTGTCTGTGGAGAGGGAGAGAAAAGCTTCTTCAGAACGGGTGCTTCTGTCTCATGTCAGGCTCCACATCCAACCACTTCCTCTTTGTTTCCAGCCCCATAGTGTTGCAAATCTGACCTTGCAGCTGTGTACTGTAACAAAACCCTGGATCCTACTTCTAGAATGATGTTGTTGTTGGACATGTGTCTGGTGACTCGTGCCATGCATGTGGAGGCTGGGCTGGTTGTGTAGCTGACAGCCTATGATTGGTGGGGATGACCCCAAACCTGTACAGCTTTGACCACGGTGTTACACCTCTATGCTCTGTACTTTGGGGTGGACTGCCACTATTCTGTGTATCACACTGGATGACCACTACTATCACCTGAGGCTATGAATGGAAACCTAGAATATCAGAACAGGAGTAAGCCATTCAGCCCTTCGAGCCTGTGCCAACATTCAGTATGATCAAGGCTGACCATTCAACTCAATACCTTGTTTCTGCTTTCGCCCCATACCCTTTGATCCCTTTAGTCCTAAAAGCTATATCTCACTCCTTCTTGAAATCAGTCGATGTTTTGCTCTCAAATGCTTTCTGTGGCAGAGACTTTTACAGACTCACCACTCTCTGGATGCAGACATTTCTCCTCATCTCAATACTGAATGCTCTGTGACTCCTAGTTCTGGATTCAATCATTGGGAATGCCCTTGCTGTACTTGCTGTTAGGATTTATAGGTTTCTTGAAAATCCCCTTCTCATCGCCAGTGAATGTAGTCTTAATTGATCTTATCTATCTTCATACATTCCACAGACACAATGTAGATTAGGTTAGATTCCCTACAGCGTGGAAACAGGCCCTTCAGCCCAACCAGTCCACACCGACCCTCCGAAGAATAATCCACCCAGACCCACTTCCCTCTGACTAATGCACCTAACACTATGGGCAATTTAGCATGGCCAATCCACCTAACTTGCACATCTTTGGACTGTGGGAAGAAACCGGAGCACCCGGAGGAAACCCACGTAGATACGGGGAGAATATGCAAACTCCACACAAACAGTTACCTGAGGCTGGAATTGAACCCAGGTCCCTGGCACTGTGAGGCAGCAGTGCTAACCGCTGAGCCACCATGCTGCTCAAATGTATTTCTGGTAGAGGACTTATTTGCTAACTGTATTTTGAACAGACGGGTTTTGGGCTGGTCAGTTAGCAAATACGGCCTTGGTTTAAAGATGTTTTGCTCACAAGCAAGTTCCAAGACAATGAGGTAGATCAGTCTTTTTCTTATGCAGAGGTTTCTTGATAGTCACTGCATCTATTACAATGATATGGCGTTGAGCTGATGTAACTCAGTACCATGGATTGGCAAGAAATTGCTGATAAAATGAATTGAAGGGGTGAAATAGGAGAAATAGAGTGTCAGGCTGTTAATCCTGCATGACAGCTGTCAGAAGACGTGGTTATGTTAACAGTCCTGAAAATACGGGCAGCTATTGTTCCTTTTTCATATTAATATACTTGTTAATGTAATGTAGCAAGGTGCCGGTATAGTGTCACCACTTCATCTGATATATATATCACCTTTATTTACTATAGGGGATTACGAAAAATTACATTCATCGTAATAAAATTAAGGCAGCATAACCTTGGATTGCAGTCTATTAAAGAAAGCATTATAAAGAATGAATAGGGCATGGATTTAAAAATAAAAGGCTGACTCTATATGTAGTGAAATCAACAGCACACAGATTGTAGTGTAAAGTTTTATGGTAATAGTTTGAACAATTCCTATAAAAGTCACCCATGAACATCCATCATTTCTGAGTGTAACCCTTTGTAAACCTCCCAGAGCGGGGGAAGCCTGACATTCTTAGTTCTGTTTTCAGCGACAGGGCTTTAATAATTTCTTGTTTGGTCCAATGTTGTGAGCTTGACACAAAGCACAGTGACTTGCAGGGACAATTAAATCTGTCTGCTCTTGCTTCAGCTTGTGTGAGTGTCATTATTGAGGCATTTGTCCCTATCCTGACAAATCACATTATGTCGCTGCCCTCAAACTATTAGCAAGTCCTCGGGGAGCCAGGTGGTGTACAGGAGCAGTGGAAGTTGCAGTCCCCAGCCTGAGATCTGGAGAATTTTGCTTTTTTTCAGTGTGAGCTACCATGGTCCATGCACTCCTCTAAGGGGTTGTGGGGTGTGCAATTAAAATAAGGGAGAACTCATTTCAGAACTATTGCACTGCCCCAGAGGAACAGCTATCACTCACTTGCTGTTCACATTCGAGCGGTTCCTATTGGCAGTCCAGTAACTGTCCTTTCATTCCCTTCCTCAGGCGTGACTTTTCCTTCACGATATTTGAGATGTGCTTTGATTTTTTTTCATAAAACAAACTGAGAAAGCAGCTCACATGAAGAGACAGGCAGGAAATTCTTGCTGTCACTGTCTAAATTCACCACCAATCAAAAGGCAGCCTTGTTCAGAGGAACTCACTGACAGATAGTGTCACAGAAAGCTGATGTCACCCCCTTGAGACAATCCCTGCCACCAAACTTGTATAATTGCCATTTCCAGCAAAAATGAAATTACACTGTTGGTGAGCACTAAAACCCATCTAATCAATCGTGGCCTTTCACACTGACACACACTCACACACACACACACACACACAGTCTCCCTCTCTCTCTCCCTCTCTCTCACACACACAATCTCCCTCTCTCTCACACAAAATCTACCTCTCTCACACACACAATCTCCCTCTCTCTCTCACACCCACACAGACAATCTCCCTCTCTCTCTCTCTCTCTCACACACACACTCACACACACGCAATCTCCCTCTCTCTCTCACACACAATCTCCCTCTCTCTCTCACACGCACACACACAATCTCCCTCTCTCTCACACGCACACACATAATCTCCCTCTCTCTCTCACACACACACAATCTCCCTCTCTCTCTCTCTCATACACACACAATCTCCCTCTCTCTCACACACACACACAATCTCCCTCTCTCTCACACATACACAATCTCTCTCTCTCTCTCACTCACACACACACAATCTCCCTCTCTCTCTCTCACACACGCACACACACAATCTCCCTCTCTCTCTCACACACGCACACAATCTCCCTCTCTCTCTCTCACACACACGCACACATACACATACAATATCTCCCTCTCTCTCTCTCACTCATACATACACACACACAAACATGCATACACACACACACACACACACACAAACACACCAATTTGCTGGTCCTTCTGCACAAATGATACAAGTAACCATTTGCTGGCGATGTTACATCAGTGTGAGTTATAGAGTCATATAGCACGGAAACAGACCCTTCAGTCCAACTCGTCCATGCTGACCTGACATCCCAGTCCGACCAATTTGTCAACATTTGGCTCAAATCCCTCTAAACCTTTCCTATTTATGGGCCCATCCGGTTGTCCTTGTAAATGCTGTAATTGTACCCGCCTCAAATGTAGGCCATTCAGCCCATTGTGTCTGCTCCACCATTCATTGAAATCATGGTTGATCTAATAATCCTCAACTCCGTTGTCCTGACTCATTCTCTTACTGATTAAAAATATATCTCAGCCTTGAGTATAGTTAATGATTCAACCTGAACAGCCCTCTGTGGTAAAGAATTCCATAGATTCATTTCCCTCTGAAAGAAAAACATCCTCCTTACTTTGATTTATGGGTCACCCCTTGTTCTAAGATGATACCTTCTGATCAGAGACTCTCTCACAAAGAGTAATGGCCTTTCCACATCTTCTCTGTCATGTCTCTTCAGAATCTTGTATGTTTCAATATTTCCAACTCTCATTCTTCTAAATCCCAATGAGTACAGGCCCAATCTACTCAACCTCTCCTCAGAAGAGTTCCTCATCCCTACCCATTATCCATGCATCCATCTGCCAGTCTCAGCATTTAAATGGAAGTGTTTAAGTTCTGGTATTAGGCAAGAGGTTTCTAAAGGTGGGGTTACAATCTGGAAATTGGTTCACATAACCATCGTTTTTCAGGCACTCATGTGGCCTTAAGACCCCAAAATAGTGGGAAAAAAAGGAACAGGTGATGGCCTACTGGCATTATCATGAGACTATTTATCCAGAGACCCATATAATGTACTGGAGACTGGGGTTCGAATCTCACCAAGGCAGATGGTGGAATTTGAATTCAAAAGAAATCTAGAGTTAGGAGTCTAATGATGACCATGGAACCATTGCTAACTGTTGGGTAAAACCTATCTGGTTCACTAATGTCCTGGAGGGAAGGAAATCTGCTATCCTGGTCTGGCCTACTCCAAACCACAGTAATGTAGTTAACTGTTAACTGCCCTCTGGGATATTA
Source organism: Chiloscyllium plagiosum (assembly GCF_037043375.1). Classification (NCBI taxonomy): domain Eukaryota; kingdom Metazoa; phylum Chordata; class Chondrichthyes; order Orectolobiformes; family Hemiscylliidae; genus Chiloscyllium; species Chiloscyllium plagiosum. The sequence goes on from NW_028270174.1 coordinate 7,364,955, forward strand.
AGGGTGGTCAATAAATGCTGGCACAGCCAGTGACACCCACATCCTGTGATTGAATAAAAAAGCACGTGTTGTCTTCTGGTCAGAGATCTGTGTTGTCTGTTGTATTTGGTGGGGGCCAGACCATTGTTGGTCTTTAACCAGTTGCTGCTTTTCCAGGTCTCAGATCCTGATCCTCACCCCGATCTCAATGACACCACCTTTCCCTTACCAAGATCCCAAGCTCCCTCTGTTGGCCTGCCTCAAACTCCCTGCCCTCCCAGGCTACCTGGCTCAAATTCTCACCCCACCATCTTCAGTCCCTGCAGCCAGATCCCTGATCTATGCCTTTCTCCCACTCACCTTCTTGGGATCTGTTTGGACTGCCATCCCTTTGTCACTGAGATGGAATCCTCAAGCCTTGAGGGTCTCAGGGAAAAGTATCCTGTGTGGGAGAGGCATGGCAGGAGGTTTGTGCTGGGGGATTAGTGGGGAGGGTGGCTTTAGCTTGAAAATGGGTCCTTCCCAAATTTGACATCCAACAGCTTTGAGACCTAAAGGCGAGAAAGGGATTTGATACTAAATTGAATTTTGTCTTGATCTCAGTCTGTGTTTTTGCTATTTTCTTTGTCAAGTGGTTTTAAATATTAAAAAAATTAGACCCCAATGTAGGAAAGATCATCGAGTTCTTTAAAGTTCAGGGAGTGGAATGTCCTTTGGCAACTTCTAAAACAATTACAATAGCTTTCTGTTTAATCTGAATGTTACAGCAACAAGAATCATTTCCAAAACTCAATCCACGAGCGATAAGCATCTTTCCGGAAAATACTTCTTCTTGTGTACATTAGTTTTAAAATAATATTGTGTTAAGTTCATAAATATGTTGGAATTGGGACTGTGTGGATTAGAGAAATAATGAGAGGCTTTTTAAACTACAGAGATGGAGAGGCGTGGAATGGTTACAGTGTCGGTTCTCCAGTGTCCCTATCTCTGAGCCAGCAGACCTGGTTTACGTCCTGGATGTCTTGGATGTGGGTCATAACATGTTCGAACAGGTTGATTTGAAGTAACTATAGAGGGCTTGTCTTCATTGGTCAGAGCATTGCTTATAGGACATTGGTGAGGCCACCTTTGAAGAACCAGGTTTTGAGTTTTGGTAGCTCTGCTATAGGAAGGATTTAATAAATTGGAGTGGGTGCAGAAAGGATTTACCAGGATGTTACCAGGACTAGAGAGTTTGAATTATAAGGAGAGGATGAAGAGGCTGGGATATTTTTCTCTGGAGCATAGGAGGTTGAGGGTTGACCTTATAGAGGTTTATAAAATCATGGGGGGAATAGATAAGGTGAATAGCAAAGGCTTTTTTCCCCTAGGGTAGGGGAGTCCAAAACTAGAAGATGCAGGATTAAGTGGGGGAAGATATAAAAGGGACTTAGGGGCAACATTTTCCACATAGAGGGTGGTGTGTGTGTGGACTGATCTGCCAGAGGAAGTGATAGATGCTGGTGCAGTTACAACAGTTAAAAGACATTGGTATAGGTACATGATTAGGAAGGGTTTGGAGGGCCAAACACTGACAAATGGAGCTAGTTTAGTTTGGGAAACTTGGTTGACATGTACAAGTTATGTACATTGAAAGGTCTGTGTCTATGTTGTATGACTCCATGACTCTATAACTCTGTTGTGGTGCAGTGGTAGTGTCTCTGCTTCTGGGCCAGCTGGATTCAAGGCCAGCTGGCATAACACATCTGAATAGGATTGATTAGCTAGAAATATAGAAATTCGGTGCAGGAGTTGGCCATTTGGCCCTTTGAGCCTCTAGCACCATTCAATATGATCAGGACTGAAAATATCTAGAATGGTTACAGTACAGAGGGAGACCATTAAATCTGACTCTTTGTGAAAATAGCTCCCAGTCCTGCTCCCTTGCCTTCTCCCCAAATCTTGCATTTTGGTTAGTTATCAGATTCTCTTTTGAAAGCCTCAATTGAATCTTCCTCCACCACGCTCTCAGGTGTCTCATTCCAGCCGCCCAATCCTAACCCCTCGGCAAGGCAAAAGTGAGGACTGCAGATGCTGGAGAGCAGAGTCTAGATTAGAGTGGTGCTGGAAAAGCACAGCAGGTCAGGCAGCATCCGAGGAGCAGGAAAATCAACATTTTGTTCCTGATGAAGGGCTTTTGCCCGAAACATCGATTTTCCTGCTCCTCGGATGCTGCCTGACCTGCTGTTCTCTTCCAGCACCACTCTAATCTAATCCTAACCCCTTGTTGAGTCAATACAATTCTGCACGTGGTGCCTCCATTTCTCTGGGCAATCACCTTGAATCATTCCTCTCTGGTACCTGACCCTCCCACCATTGGGAGCAGTTTCTCTCTATCCAGTTTGTCCAGAAACGTCTGGATTTTGAACAACTTCACCAAATCGCTTCTCAACTCACTCCCCTCTAAGGAGAACAATCTCACATTTCTTTGCCTTAGACCTCACCTCCACCACCACCATCCATTCCTACAATATCTATTGACTTCCTAAACCATTTCTATGCAGAGTGTCATGGCCTTAGATCAATCCATCTTGATTCCTATCCACCCCTAATTTTTATATCGTTCATTTCTGTGCCCCAGAGTTTGGGGAATTGAAGGGTGAGTATGCAATAGGTCTGGTTCAATAAGTATCTTCTAGGAGGAGGGCAGGAGATAAATATTTAGAGAGGCTGAGTAGCTCACAATGTGGTCTCCTTCACACTGGTGAGAGCAAACACAGGCTGGGTGGCTGCATTTTGGAACACCTCCGTTCTGTCTGTAGAATGACCCCAACCTCCCAGTTGCTTTCCGTTTTAAGAAACACCATGCTCTCATGCTGACATTTCTGCCCTCGGCCGGATGCAATGTCCCAGTGTAGCACAATGCGAGCTCAAGGAACAACATCCCCATTCTCCACTTCGGAACTTTACAGCTTCCAGGACTCAACGTTGAGTTCTGTACCTTCAGAAACTGACTTCACTATGTCAGTTCGCCACTTTTCTTACATTCTCACCCTCTCCTCCCACTCCTGCTCTACAGGCACCTCATTTTGTCTCTTCTGTATCATACTTACTTTGCTCTTACACGAGAGAACCCACTCTCTCCTTTTCACATTTTAATTTACACCCATTTTACATCTCCTTTTCTCTTTCACCACCATGAGCAACCCTTTATCTTTTGTACTGGCCTCTGCATCCATCAAATGTATACAGAAATAGTATTTCCAAACACCTGTCAGTTCTGAAGAAGACTCTTACCAACTCAAAACATTTGTGCTGTTTCTCACTCCACAGATGCTGCCCAATCTACTGACTTTCTCCAGCAATTTCTGTGTTTACTTTTAAAAGCAGTCGAGGGTACTGGTAATGGACAAAACTGAGTAAAGTAATTATAGAAGCCTGGAATAAAAAATGTGTTTTTTAAAAATATTCCAGGCTCCTAAAAGGCTTCTCTCAGTAAGAATTCATTTGGACAGTTAAGGGAACTGTCGACTTTGCTTGATTGACTTATCATCATCAGATAAAGATGCAATTTCTTTTTATGTCTCAATGTTGAATTGCTCAATACAGGAAGTCTGAAGCAATTAAAGCTACTATTAGTGACATGTTAATAATCCATTTCATTGATGCTTTCAAGGACAGGTGGAAACAGCTTCTTTTAAATATGGTTTGCAAATGGGTATTTTATTTTTACGAATAGTTCCACACATGCAGTTGGTTCTGTAGAGTTCATTGATTGTATACATGGCATGTACTAGATAAATAGATATTGAGTCTGCATAGAGCAAATGAGGGACCATTGGGGTGAGTGGGGAGTACATGAGTTATCATTGAATTGGCATGATTAATAAGAGGACCTGTGGGTGAGTGGAAGACATGGGTGACGCCTTTAGATCATACCTTCCAAAAGTTTCTGAAATAATTGCACAGAAGCCAGTATCCCATCATTATGTCACTCTTTATTTACATGTGCACAGTACATGGATTCTGACCAGCCAGCTCAGAGCCAGTCCCTAGAGTCAGGAGACTCTATGACACTCCTGTTTATCTGTCAGCCAGGGCTCCCTGATTGTCCCAAGTTAACAACCCCAATAATGGCTTTCATCATCAATGGCCCTTATTCCAATCATTTTGGTTTCCCATAGAATAGACCATGAATCACAGAGAAGTTGACCTGACTGGATGAAAATTGCCACGGCGGAGTGGGAGCTAGCAGGTATCTACTCTGTCCACAGAAATAACTAGATTGGGAGGGCATGGTGTGGACTTAATATCCAAATGTTTACATCCCCGATCAGTGAAAATTCAGGGAATGCCAGAAATTAGGGTATAGCCAGCTCGGAATTCAATCCTGCTCGCCATTTTTAAATGTCTCCAGAGTTGTTTCAGCTTCGCAAAAGTCCAGGCCAAATTGTCTAACTCACCAGGCTCCACATCCTGTTGTTTCCAAAGTGAAACAAAGGTAATTCAGACCCAATAAATGATGATCATGTTTGCTGACATTGCTGACTATCATTCTGAACTGAGTTTATGGTTCTTGTCAGTTTTGACCTTGTTGGTTAATTGGCCCACAGACAGGTAAACTTTGGTTAACAGGATCCTGAGCGGATAATTGATGCCTACGGGAAGAGGGTCACAGGATGATAAACTGTCTGCGCTTGCACTTGGTGCAGCTGATGACTCATGTCTGGCTCAAGGAAGCTTGCTGTCAGTCACTGCTGCCTTTACATTAGGAGTGTGTTGCAATGAGTTAGCTCCTCTGTGCTTCATCTACTTCTTTCAACACATTCTTTTTTCTGGATCAGGAACAAATAACCGGCAAAAAATGCAACAAACCCAAGGCTTTTCTCCTCTCGAAGAGCGAACCTTGAGATGTGGCCTCATTGAGGTCTTTACAACTATTTTTTGAAAGGCTAGACAGAACGAAGATGTGGTGATATAGTATCTGACTGAACATGTTTTCACGTAAATTTGTTCTAAAAGATGGAATAACACCACACCTTTCAAAACCCTCCCTGTTTACAGCTGTGTGCCAGTTTTAATTTTTGCATCACAAGGTTCGAATTAATTTACCGCAAGTACAGAAGCTAAGCCTGAATGAGATTACCAATAAGTTGTGGGAAAGCTAATGTGTTTGGAAAAGGCCTTGTGAATTTAAAATAACACAATGTGTTGTAATGAGGTTTCATAATGATAGCTACTTTCAACCAGTGAGCCTGGTAATGAAGATAGGGCACCAGGTTAAAATCTGAAGAAATATGTCTGGTAGCTGATTGCTTGTTACTTGGGAATATGGTGTGATATGGACGGAAATGATAGATCCTTCTCTATAAACAATGAAGGGGCCATTCAGAAACTATTCACAAATTTTATTTGACACTACCTCCAATTTTGTGGCCTTCAGAACCCAGAAGAACAATGGCAGCAAGATCATTGGGAAAGGAGGAATACAAAGGCAGCGTGCTGACACTTTTATTGCACTGTAGTGTCAGCTCAAATGGGGTGGCACAGTGGCTAGTGGTTAGCACTGCTGCCTCACAGCACCAGGGACCCAGGTTCGATTCCAGCCTCGGGCAACTATCTGTGTGAAGTTTGCACAATTTCCCCGTGTCTACTCCGCTTTCCTTCCACAGTCCAAAGATGTGCAGGTTAGGTGGATTGGTCTTGCTAAACTGTTCATCATGTTAGGTGCATTAGTCAGAGGGAAATGCGCCTGGGTGAGTTACTCTTCGGAGGGTTGGTATGGACTTGTTGGGCCGAAGGGCCTGTTTCCACACTGTAGGGAGTCTAATCAAATCTCTGGAGAGGAAATCAAAACAAAATACGTAAAATAAGAAACATAAAACTGCTGGAGATATGCAGCAGATCTGGTAAAGTCAGTGGAGAGAGAAACCGGCTTTAACATTTTGAATCCGATGTGACTCTTCATTAGAAATACTCCGATCTGGCCAAAGGTTATTTTGGAAAGCAAAAGGATAAAACTGAGAATGTTCCAAGCACAGCAAGTCAGGGAGCATCCGAGGAGCTGGAGAATCGACGTTTCGGGCATAAGGACTCTCCTGCACCGCAGATGCTGCCTGACCTGCTGTGCTTTTCCAGCATCACACTTTTTGATTCTGATGTCCAGCGTCTGCAGTCCTCACTTTCTCCAGTGTTCCAGAGTCTGTTTGTCTAATGGTCTGGCTGATGTGGTCAAGTCACTCCTCACACATTTGTCATTATCAGAGGCCATTCATCCCATCAAGCCTATACTGGCTCCCTGTAGCACAGTCTGGTCAGTGTCATTTTCCAGCTCTATCCCCGGGAGATTTATTTCCACCGAGTGTTTATCCAATTTTGTTTTGAAATAACTGAAATTACTGGAAGAGCTCAACAGATCTGGCAGTATCTGTGGAGAGAAATCAGCATTAATGTTTCAGGTCCAGGGATCCTTCGTCAGAGTTCTGGGGATAGGGTGCCTGGATCTAGAAGGTTAACTCTGATTTCTCTCCACAGGTGCTGACAGACCTTCTGAGCTTTTCCGTAATTTCTCTTTTTGTTTCTGATTTTCAGCATTCACAGTTATTTCGGTTTTTATTTGTGTCAATGATCTGGAGGTCACAGGATTGGAGGTACTGTCAAATTAAATTTGTCAATAATTTCCAAATGGCCCTTTCATTGCTCATGGGAAAGGATCTATCATTTTTGTCCATATTACACCATGTTCCCAAGTGACAGGAAATCAACAACCAGACGTATTTCTTCAGATCCTTGACGATTCTTGATCATCACTGTTCCCACCACTTTAAAGGTCATTTCCACTTTCTGTGCAAAATAGTTCTTACTAGTGTCAAACCCCTCTCCCCACATCCTCTTATAGTGTCCCCCTAGTCCTTGTAGCATCAGTTTTACAAAGAACTTCTCATTCTCTACTTATTAACGAAGACGCAAGAGCACTTTAAGCACTCCCCATCTCAATGACAGGACTCAAGATCATCTTCAAGAGATAAAGCTTATGAACAATTTGTCTCTGAAGCCTTGGGGCAGAAGGCTTGTCAGGGCCCCCTTGTCAGGTCTCCTTGCTCACCCCAACTCTTCCGACAGAATAAAGCCCATTACTTTCCCAATCTTCTCTTCACTTCTGAAGACGTTATACCTGACTTGAAGCATTAACTCACTTCCCCTCCCCATAGATGCTGCCAGACCTATCGAGTTTCTCCAAAAAAATCTTGTTTCCATGGCAGGAGAGGAATTTGATGAATGGGGAGAGACTGGGAGCAGGAATTTGTCAGGGCAATGGGGTTGGGAAGAGTGGGACAAGGGTGGAATTGTTTGGAAGCATTGGTCAATAGCGTAATGGATTCTGGAAGCAAAGATTGGGAAGGCAAAGGGTCAGAGGTAGGCTGGGGCTGGGGTGGCTATACAAATTCCTAAGTGTTAATAAAATCCCCCAATTGTTCTCCACATCTGATAACATTTGCTGAATGCGTCAGTGTATGAAACACAATTCACCATTACATATCAATCAATAAATATGGTGAATATCATAGTGTGTTATTTCTATAATGGAATGCTTCCAGTTGTCGTAGTCAGGGCAAGCTAAACAGTTTATGTATTTGTGATTAAATCTCATTAACGGTGATAGGAGTAATAAGGTGTAAAAATAATCTCTTATAACAGCAGCTAAATCTGCGTTGATTAATTCCTTTGAAAATTATACCTGAATCAATATCTGCTTAGGAGCAGAATTGAAGGTTAGCAGAACATTTAGACACACAGGGTTCCTCTACAGAATACAAAGAATTTCTGTACTTAGCAAAGCAAAGGAATGTGTATTGCAGATGATCTACAATTTATTTATGTCTTCATTGCAAAATGTGAGCATCACCAGCTGGTCCAGCATTTTTTGCCCATCCCTGATTGTCATTACAGCACAGACGGAGACCATTCAGCCCATTGTGTCCAAGTTGGCCCTTTGTAGCATACTCCTGCTCTATCCTCACAAGATATTTTTCAGTCAAGTTTCTCTCCAATTTTATTTTGAAATCATTGATTGTCACTGTTTCCATCGATTTTTAGGTCATTTCTGCTTTCTGTGTGAAATATTTCTTACTAGCATTGCTCAATGCCAGCCAAGCACCTCACCCCCGCGCCCCCTGCCAACATCGTCTTACAGTTTCCTCTAGTCCTTGTACCATCATCTGCTACAAAAAGCTTTTCATTCACTACCTTCTAAACCGAGATGCGAGAGTACTTTATGCACTCCCCATCCCAGTGACTGGACCCGAGAGCTTCACAGAGATGATCTGTAAGAGACAAAGTTTATGGACAGTTTTTGAAAATTAAGGCCAGGAAAAGCAGCATTTTCGAAAAAAAAAGGCTCACTCAAGATTGCAGCCTGGGGCTTTGTGGGAATGCTGATTTTATGAAATTAAGAAAGAGAAATAAAATAACAGCTCAGAGAAAGCCATAAATTGAAAACAAATAAAGAAGCAAAATGAGAAAAAAATGATCAGGGCTTTTATTTTATTGGCGCTGGGGAGAATAATGGTAGCGATGGCACATTCCTCTCTCATTATTTGCAATGGCAATAGCCCAGCTTTTAGGAGATTATTATTCAAATGGATTTTGCTCGCCTTTTGCAGTTCCCCCCGATGATTTGATTTTGATATGTGCAGTAGGATAATGACAGACATTATTTCTTTGCCACTATTCCAAACAAGTTGTGGTCCAGTTGTCTCAAATGGTGCTTTCCCTTTTTCTTGCCTCAGGCTGTTCAAATACCATATTGCATCGACACACTCATGGATTTAATAGGACAGATCAAAGTCATTTGCGTGCCGCTGGTAATTATTGTATTGTTTAAATCACCTAACTCCGCTCTTCAGTGTGAAGCCAATCTGAATGGCCAATTGAATATTGTCTATTAAATGGAAAAGTATAATCTGGGAGCACTGCCATGCTACAGGAAGCCTGCGTGATGTGCTCTATCTATTGTTAACTGCCTTCAATGTACCTGCTGTGCTGATGCTTAACTGATGCCACACTTTGGCCACTTCCCAGAAGGTGGTTATGATTCCTTCGTGAATCAGCTCGCAGTGTGATCAGTGTCGCTTATCACATGCTGTATCAGACACACTCTAAAATCCTTTAGACCTCTTCCACTCTTCAACGCAATCATTTCTATTCTGCATAAAATCAGAATGCTGCGGATGCTGGAAATCTGGAAGATATACAGGGGATGCAGCAGGTCTGGCGAAATCTGTGAAGAGAGAGACAGAATTCACGTTTTGAGGCTGGTGTGACCCTTCTTGGAAGTTCTGAAGAGCAGTTATATAGGACTCAAAACTTCAGGGTTTAGCGAAAGTCAGAAAATGCCAGTTTTATGACCGACAGCAAGAGCATTCCTGAGGAAGGGCCAATGCCGGAAACACTGATTCTCCTGCTCCTCGGAAGCTGCCTGACCTGCGGTGCTTTTCCAGCACCACCATTTATATCTCCGACAGCAAGAGCAGGCTTCTAAAGAACGTGTCACAATCTGCCACTTGTAAACTCCACCACAGCCAATCTATGGAGAAGCCAGTGAATTAATTGTGCCTTTTATAAACCCAAACTTTAAAACAATATAAATCACTGAATGTCTCCGATTTTATGGAAGCAAAATTGCAAATGCTGGAAATCGAAAAAGTACAAACATAGAAAATGCTGGACAAACTCAGCAGGTTTGGCAACATCTGCACTGAAGAAGTTTTGAAGAGAAGTCATACCAGAATAGAAACGTTAACTCTGTTTCTCTCTCCATAGATGCGACCAGATCTGCTGAGTTTCTCCAGTGCTTTCTGTTTTTATTTTATGTCTGGTCTATACCTTAACTGTGTCTACCTGCCTCAGTTCAGTAATCCTCGATATCCTTGTTTCAAAGAAAGGTTTATCAACTCCATTTGGATGTTTTCAATTGACCCCACCTTCAATATCGTTTTGTGGTTGGGGGGAGCGAGAGTTCCAAATTGACTCTATCCTTTGTCTGTAGTTGTGTCCCTGGTGTCACGACTGAAAAGCCTAGTTGTGGTTTTAAGGTTTTGCCCCCCCCTTTACAAACTTTTAATTTGCCACAGAAAATTGTTGCTCTCCATTTACCCAATCCACTCTGTTTAATCACCATAGTCAGCTTCATTGCATCACTCCTTAACTTTCTGTACATAGGGCTTAGAAAGCATATAATGGTCTTGGAGGGAGTACAACATGTGTATACAGTAATGATCCTGGGACTTCAGGGGTTAAATGTGAAGTGTAGGATGATACAAATGAGGCCTGTTTTCTGTACAATTTGGAAGGTTACAGGAGGATCTGATCAAGGTCTTTGAGGTATTAACAGGAATAGACAGGGTAGATAAAGATAAACTATTTCCACTGGCCAGGGATTCTACAACTAAGGGGACATAGACTGAGAATTGAGACCAGACAGTTCAGAAGAGACATTGGAAAGAATTTCTACACACAAAGAGATTTGGAACTCACTTCCACAAATAGCAGTGGATGCTGGATCAGTCATTAGTTTTAAATCTGAGATAATTAATGATTTGTTAAGCAAAGCTATTGAGGAATATGGCCCAAAGGCAGGGAAATGGAGTTAAGCCTCAGATCAGCTATGATCCCATTGAATGGCAAAACAAGCTCTAAGGGCTGAATGGTCTACTCCTGTTCCCAAAGGAGTACAGCTGTTCTGTGCTGTGTGTCCTCATAACTTAACCCTTTTGCTTTCAGTCAAACACATGCCCCAAAGTGAGCACATCCCTACTGAGGTGTAGTGTGCAGTGCTGCAGTGTCCTGAATGGGTATTAAAGGAACCATAACTCTGTACTGCCAAGTTGTTGGGAGAAGTTCAGCAACAAGAGTAAGTTGTGTGTTGATGCTATGGATAATTATACATCATCATTGTAGAAAATCCATCCCAAGGTGCACAAACAATATAGAAGCTGTCAGCCATTACAAATATATTCACAGATAGACAAGAGGCACAGATTGTAATTTCATAATTTAAGCACACAAGTCTTTATTTATTTACATTAATGAAAAATGTACTTGATTGGGAGTCAGCAGTCTTGTCTCTGAGTCAGGAGGTCATGGGTTCAGTCCCCACTCCAGAGATGTTGACCTTATCCCAAGTTGACACTTGCAGTGATGCACTCTGTGATTTGCTGTCTTACAGTCAGGAAGTTGAACTGACCGGTTTGACTGGTCTGACTGGTGGATGTAAAAGATCCATCCCTGGGCATTACTTCAGGAATAATGTTTGGCCAGACCAAAATGGATTCTTCATCCAATGTCACCAGTGAACCAACATTCAGGCATTTACCTCATTACTGTTTGTGGGATCCCACAAATTGAGCAGCAGTATTTCCTACATCACTGCAGAGGCTACACTTCATTGGCCGCAGGGCCCTTTGGGAAGTCACTACATAAATGCAGGTTCTTCCTGAATAAGATTTGGAGGTGCTGGTGTTGAACTGGGGTGGGCAAAGTTAAAAATAACACAACACCGGGTTGTACTCCAAAAGTTCGTGCTTCCAAACAGGCCTGTTGGACTATAACCTTCTTCTTGAATAGATATTGATGCCAAACCTTTCAGGTGATTTAGGTGTTTGTGGAATTATTTGACTTTTCTTGGGGCATATGCAGCTTCTACAGATCCATTCTGGAAGAGATTGAGGATAGATTTATATCCTTCCAGCCTCTGGGAATTTAGAATTATGACTTGGCAAAGCGATTTGAATAAAGGGTTTAAATAAATGGTGACAATTGTGCAAATGGGATATTGGCCATTTGGAATTTACCAATAAACATGCCAACCAGAAGGAAAAGTCAAGGGAGACAAGAGCAGAACAGTTCACAAGTGAGCAAAATTCTCTTGAGGACAACTTGCCTTGACGCATACTAATAGGCGTGAGATTAACTGAAATTGATTTTTACAGGGTGATCGAAAAAGAAATTTTGATTGACAAAGAAAACAAAGAATAGCAGATGCTGGAATCTGAAACAAAAAACCTAAGTTACTGGGGAAACTGTGCAGATAGAAAACAAAGTTGACGTTTTGAGACCAATGCCCCTTTTTCAGAACCGTTCTTTGAGTTCCTTCCCAACAGACCACATTCCACTGACCATGGCACTAAATAGCCTGTTTCTATCATTCACAGTTTATGGCATCACTGACTGGACCATAATTTTTTGCCTGTCCCTAGTTACCCCTTGAGAAGGTGGTGATGAGCTCCCTTTTTGAAGAGCTACAGTTCATTTGGTGTAAGAAGACCTACAATGCCATTAAGGAAGGATGTTGATCCTGCAACACTGAAGGAACAGTGATATATTTCCAACCATGTGGAGCAAATCATACGTTGCTCACGCGCTAACCAACCCATGATGCTATTCGGAGAAGATCAGGGGAGCCGTCCACAGTGTCCAGGCTTTTTTTTTAAATTCATTCAAGGGATGAGGGTGTCTCTGGCTAGGCCAGCATTTATTATCCATTCCTAATTGCCCAGAGGACCCTTAAGAGTCAACCACATTGCTGTGGGTCTGGAGTCACATGTAGGCCAAACCAGGCAAGGATAGGCAGGAGGCAGGAAGAACACAGCAAGCCAGGCAGCATCTGGAGGTGCAGAAGTCTATGTTTCAGATAGTAACCCTCCTGAAACATCAACTTCTCCACCTCCTGATGCTGTCTGCCTTGCTGTGTTCCTCTCCCTCCTGATGCTGCCTGCCTTGCTGTGTTCCTCTCCCTCCTGATGCTGCCTGCTTTGCTGTGTCCCTCTCCCTCCTGATGCTGCCTGCCTTGCTGTGTCCCTCTCCCTCCTGATGCTGCCTGCCTTGCTGTGTCCCTCTCCCTCCTGATGCTGCCTGCCTTGCTGTGTCCCTCTCCCTCCTGATGCTGCCTGCCTTGCTGTGTTCCTCTCCCTCCTGATGCTGCCTGCCTTGCTGTGTCCCTCTCCCTCCTGATGCTGCCTGCCTTGCTGTGTTCCTCTCCCTCCTGATGCTGCCTGCCTTGCTGTGTCCCTCTCCCTCCTGATGCTGCCTGCCTTGCCGTGTCCCTCTCCCTCCTGATGCTGCCTGCCTTGCTGTGTCCCTCTCCCTCCTGATGCTGCCTGCCTTGCTGTGTACCTCCCCCTCCTGATGCTGCCTGCCTTGCTGTGTCCCTCTCCCTCCTGATACTGCCTGCCTTACTGTGTCCCTCTCCCTCCTGATGCTGCCTGCCTTGCTGTGTCCCTCTCCCTCCTGATGCTGCCTGCCTTGCTGTGTTCCTCTCTCTCCTGATGCTGCCTGCCTTGCTCTGTCCCTCTCCCTCCTGATGCTGCCTGCCTTGCTGTGTTCCTCTCCCTCCTGATGCTGCCTGCCTTGCTGTGTCCCTCTCCCTCCTGATGCTGCCTGCCTTGCTGTGTTCCTCTCTCTCCTGATGCTGCCTGCCTTGCTGTGTTCCTCTCCCTCCTGATGCTGCCTGTTTTGCTGTGTTCCCCTCCCTCCTGATGCTGCCTGCCTTGCTGTGTTCCTCTCCCTCCTGATGCTGCCTGCCTTGCTGTGTTCCTCTCCCTCCTGATGCTGCCTGCCTTGCTGTGTTCCTCTCCCTCCTGATGCTGCCTGCCTTGCTGTGTTCCTCTCCCTCCTGATGCTGCCTGCCTTGCTGTGTTCCTCTCCCTCCTGATGCTGCCTGCCTTGCTGTGTTCCTCTCTCTCCTGATACTGCCTGCCTTGCTGTGTTCCTCTCCCTCCTGATACTGCCTGCCTTGCTGTGTTCCTCTCCCTCCTGATGCTGCCTGCCTTGCTGTGTTCCTCTCCCTCCTGATGCTGCCTGCCTTGCTGTGTTCCTCTCCCTCCTGATACTGCCTGCCTTGCTGTGTTCCTCTCTCTCCTGATACTGCCTGCCTTGTTGTGTTCCCCTCCCTCCTGATGCTGCCTGCCTTGCTGTGTTCCTCTCCCTCCTGATGCTGCCTGCCTTGCTGTGTCCCTCTCCCTCCTGATGCTGCCTGTTTTGCTGTGTTCCCCCAGCCTCCTGATGCTGCCTGCCTTGCTGTGTTCCTCTCTCTCCTGATACTGCCTGCCTTGTTGTGTTCCCCTCCCTCCTGATGCTGCCAGCCTTGCTGTGTTCCTCTCCCTCCTGATGCTGCCTGCCTTGCTGTGTTCCTCTCCCTCCTGATACTGCCTGCCTTGCTATGTTCCTCTCCCTCCTGATGCTGCCTGCTTTGCTGTGTCCCTCTCCCTCCTGTTGCTGCCTGCCTTGCTGTGTTCCTCTCCCTCCTGATGCTGCCTGCCTTGCTGTGTCCCTCTCCCTCCTGATACTGCCTGCCTTGCTATGTTCCTCTCCCTCCTGATGCTGCCTGCCTTGCTGTGTTCCTCTCCCTCCTGATGCTGCCTGCCTTGCTGTGTTCCTCTCCCTCCTGATGCTGCCTGCCTTGCTGTGTTCCTCTCCCTCCTGATGCTGCCTGCCTTGCTGTGTTCCTCTCCCTCCTGATGCTGCCTGCCTTGCTGTGTTCCTCTCCCTCCTGATGCTGCCTGCCTTGCTGTGTTCCTCTCCCTCCTGATGCTGCCTGTTTTGCTGTGTTCCCTCTCCCTCCTGATGCTGCCTGCCTTGCTGTGTTCCTCTCCCTCCTGATACTGCCTGCCTTGCTGTGTCCCTCTCCCTCCTGATGCTGCCTGCCTTGCTGTGTCCCTCTCCCTCCTGATGCTGCCTGCCTTGCTGTGTTCCTCTCCCTCCTGATACTGCCTGCCTTGCTGTGTCCCTCTCCCTCCTGATGCTGCCTGCCTTGCTGTGTTCCCCCTCCCTCCTGATACTGCCTGCCTTGCTGTGTCCCTCTCCCTCCTGATGCTGCCTGCCTTGCTGTGTTCCCCCTCCCTCCTGATACTGCCTGCCTTGCTGTGTTCCTCTCCCTCCTGATGCTGCCTGCCTTGCTGTGTTCCTCTCCCTCCTGATGCTGCCTGCTTTGCTGTGTCCCTCTCCCTCCTGATGCTGCCTGCCTTGCTGTGTCCCTCTCCCTCCTGATGCTGCCTGCCTTGCTGTGTCCCTCTCCCTCCTGTTGCTGCCTGCCTTGCTGTGTTCCCCTCCCTCCTGATGCTGCCTGCCTTGCTGTGTCCCTCTCCCTCCTGATGCTGCCTGCCTTGCTGTGTTCCTCTCCCTCCTGATGCTGCCTGTTTTGCTGTGTTCCCCCTCCCTCCTGATACTGCCTGCCTTGCTGTGTTCCCCTCCCTCCTGATGCTGCCTGCCTTGCTGTGTCCCTCTCCCTCCTGATGCTGCCTGTCTTGCTGTGTCCCTCTCCCTCCTGATACTGCCTGTTTTGCTGTGTCCCCCTCCCTCCTGATGCTGCCTGCTTTGCTGTGTTCCCCTCCCTCCTGATGCTGCCTGCCTTGCTGTGTCCCTCTCCCTCCTGATACTGCCTGCCTTGCTGTGTTCCTCTCCCTCCTGATGCTGCCTGCCTTGCTGTGTTCCTCTCCCTCCTGATGCTGCCTGCCTTGCTGTGTTCCCTCTCCCTCCTGATGCTGCCTGCCTTGCTGTGTCCCTCTCCCTCCTGATGCTGCCTGCCTTGCTGTGTCCCCCTCCCTCCTGATGCTGCCTGTTTTGCTGTGTCCCCCTCCCTCCTGATACTGCCTGCCTTGCTGTGTTCCCCCTCCCTCCTGATACTGCCTGCCTTGCTGTGTCCCCCTCCCTCCTGATGCTGCCTGCTTTGCTGTGTTCCCCCTCCCTCCTGATGCTGCCTGTTTTGCTGTGTTCCCCCTCCCTCCTGATGCTGCCTGCCTTGCTGTGTCCCCCTCCCTCCTGATGCTGCCTGCCTTGCTGTGTCCCCCTCCCTCCTGATACTGCCTGCCTTGCTGTGTCCCTCTCCCTCCTGATACTGCCTGTTTTGCTGTGTCCCCCTCCCTCCTGCCCATCTACTTTGAATTCCAGCAATTGCAGTCTTTTTGTCTCAAACCAGGTAAGGATGGCAGTTTCCTTCCCTAAAGGACATTAGTGAACCAGATGGGCTTTTCCAACAATCGACAATAGATTCACAGCCATCATTAGTCTCTTAATTTTGGATGTTTTTTTAAAAATTGAATTCAAATTGTACCATATGTGTCAGAATTCCAATCCATCTCCCAAGGGAATTACCTGGGCCTCTGGAGTAACAGTCCAATGATAGTACCACTAGGCCATCACCTCCCATTATGGAGCCCTCAGCCAGTTTTCACTAAGAATAGGCAATCTGGTTCTTATCTCATTATTGTTTGTGGAGCTTTGTTTGAATAAGAGAGAGATAGAGATAGATATAGAGAGAGAGAATGACGACTGGTGGTGGTTTAACCTGAGGTGGGGAGCGAGGTTGAGAAGGTAGGGCTTTCACAGTGATATCAGTCTTACGGGAATTGAACCCACTCTGCTGTCATCTCTCTACATCACAACCTGGCCATACTGACACCCCCCACTCGCTAGAAACAAGTTGACTGCTTCCTGCATTACAGCCTCAACGAAGCCTTGAAAATGTATCATTGGCTGTCAAGCCCTTTTTGATGTTTTGAGGCTGTGGAAGACACTAATATAAATGCATATCCTTTATTTTGTATATAAGACAATGAGGCTCCATCCAATGCTGGGCTGGGGAAGATGTAAGGTAGAATAGAGACTGGGCTGGGGCCTTAAGGAGAGAGACTGTACTTATTGATGGTATCATCATTTGTTTTTATCCTTCTAAAGTATCCTTACAGCTTTGTTCCATCTCAGCCGAGAGATCTGGATACATTAGGATGCTTCTCTTTCATAAATTACTGCAAGGCACTCAGCATCCTGACTGGGTCAAAATTCTGGAATTCCCTCCCTAATGGCATTGTGGATCAACTGCAGCAGTTCAAAAAGGCAGCTCACCACCACCTTCTCAAGGGGCAACTAGGGATGGGCAATAAATGCTGATCCAGGCAACAATGCCCACATCCCACAAATGAATTTTAAAAAGCCATGCCCTTGGATTGTCACAGAAATGGAGGTGAGACATCAAACTGGGGGATAAACTCTCTCAGATACTGGAGTATGATAAATTCAAACCACCATCAGGATAAGAAACATTGCGGGTCTCAGGCTCTGTTTAATTATAGCCATCCCTCGCATTCAGACTCGGTTCAGGCTGCAGACTCAATCATGCTCTATGCAGGTCTTCACCTTAAGCACCAGCTTTTATGATTTATTGGAATCTGGTAACACTCTCGGGATAGACATTGAGCAATGAGAGTGCCCTGCATCTTTGGGAATCTCTCCCTGAAAAGGTGGTGGAAGCAGAGACCATGAATATTTTTCAGGCAGAGATTCTTGCGTAGGAAGGAGCGAAAGATTACCAGTGCTAGGTAGGCCGAAGGGCGCAGGATTTGAGATGATAAAAATAGATGCATTAGCTCGGGAATTTTAATCATAGTTGACAAAAATAACAGGAAGGGAAGACGATGCATGGTTATGGAGTTGTAAACTCTTTAGGAAGTGGGTTTGCCATCTATGATCTTATTAAATGGTGAAGCAGGGTTGAGAGGCTAAATGATCCATTTCTGCTCCTTGTTCATCTGTCTAGAAGATGGGAGGATAGAAAACAAACAGCCTTTCCTTTTGGAATACCTACACTGTGGAAGGAGACCATTCGGCCCATTGAGTCCACACCGACCCTCTGAAAAGCACCCCACCCATTCCTGCACCCCTACTCTATTCCTGTAAACCTATGTTTTCCATGTCCAATCCACCCTAACCTGGACATCTTTAGACTGTGGGAGGAAACTGGAGCACCCAGCAGAAACCCACGCAGACACGGGGAGAATGAGCAAACTCCATACAGACAGTCACCTGAGGGTGGAACCGAACCCAGGTCCCTGGTGCGGTGACGCAGCAGTGCTAACCACTAAGCCAGGGTGCTGCTCTGTATTAGCACAAAGCTCTTCATTTGCAGGGCACAGGAGAGATAGTTGACCACTCTTAATCAGGAAAGCACAACACTCTCTCGATGTCTGATTAATTTCAGACACAGCGCTGTTTGACGTGACCTGCCGTTATGCCTTATCCAGCAGCCCCCACTACTTTATTCTCAGAACGAATGCCTCATCAGTTCAGGAGTCTGATGTTACTGCTTTAGAATGCCAAGACACTGTTACAACCAGCTCAGTGTAGCTGCCAGAGACACTGGGCGCAGGTAAAAATATAAACATTAGGAGCAGGATTCAGCTACTTTGCCCTTCCAGCCGTCTTCGTCTTCAGTGAGATCACACAGAATAGAAAGCTATTGTCACATGTACTTTTACATGAAAAGTTTAATATCAGGACCGACCTTGTACACCAGCATCACCATCCCTTGACATTTTTAACTGATAGAAGTCTATTGATCTCAGTGTTGAACACAAACAACAACTGAGCCTCCCCAGCAGCTCTGGAGTGGAGAATATAGTTGGCATGTTGTTGTTGCTGTTCGGCTGATTGAATTGTCTGAATGGGGTATCATCAGGCTAGCTCCTCCAGGACTGTCAATGGGCAATTCTGAAACATGCTTGTGCTTTGCAAGCAAGGTGCATGGTGGCTCAGTGGTTAGCACTGCTGCCTCACAGCATCAAGAGCCGGGTTCGATTCCAGCCTCGGGTGACTGTGTGTGTGGAGCTTGCACATTTCTCCCCATGTCTGCATGGGTTTCCTCCCACAGTCCAAAGATGTGTAGGTTAGGTGGATTGGCCATAAGAAACGCAGGGTTACAGGCGATGGCTCTTTGTGGGAAACTCTTCAGAGGATAAGTGTGGACTCAATGGGCTGAATGGCCTGCTCCCACATTGTAGGGATTCTATGATTATAAAGTGGTTGGGTGTCATGATGTAGAAGTACAACACAGTCAAATGAAAACCTATAATACTCTGTTCCAAATCACTCATGCTGAGTAAGTGATTTGGTGATTTGGAGGTGCCGTCAATGTACTGGGGTGGACAAAGTTAAAAATCACACAAGACCAGGTTATAATCTGACAGGTTTATTTGGAATCGTAGTGCTGCCCCCCCCCCCCAAACACACATACACACGCACCCTCTCACAGACATATACCCCATTACACTCTCACAGACACACAGATCCACAAGCACACACTAACTCGGTCTCCCCTACACACACACAAGTTTGTGGGTGAATTTGTATTTGCAGAGTTATATTTAACTTTGCTCAAAAACTGCATAAATCCATGCAAGATTCTGTAAATCCCACTTTAGAAACAGAATCAGTCTGACCTAACATTGGGACACACACAGACTTTAACTTCACACCTTCAGTGCATTATCTGAGCTGAGATGGCACCTATTGTTAAAAGCTATTTTGAGAATGTAACTTTAAAAAAGTTCTGGGATTTACAAATGAAGGAACCGAAACCTGAAATGAAAAATGATCATTCTAAAAGATGAAAGACTTCAGCTAGATTTGTTGAATATTACATTCCATGGCACTGCAATCGTGTTGCTATAAATTCTGTGTGTTATAGCACACTGCTCCACAACCACCTGATGAAGGAGCAGTGCTCTGGAAGCTAGTGCTTCCAAATAAACCTGTTGGACTATAACCTGGTGTTGTGTGATTTTTAATTTTGCTTAGGAAAGAAACATTTACCTGTGGGGGCAGGTGGAAGATTACCGTTCTGTTACTGAAAGGTTGAGCAGGATGTTAAGCCCTATCTCTGCTATTAGTATGAAAATGCTCAAAGTTGGATATCCTGAAGAAGGGCCTGTGCCCGAAACGTCGAATCTCCTGTTCCCTGGATGCTGCCTGACCTGCTGTGCTGTTCCAGCAATAAAGTTTCAACTATGCTTCCCATTGCACTTGTAGCCAGATTACTAAATGGAGATTAATTAAAGTAGGAAAGAATTCATGACCAGATGTAAGCTGCTGGTCACAGTGCTATGTGTAAGTACAGGTTTGGAGTCTGGGTGCAAAAGGGCTTGTATACAAGGAAGGCAAACTGAGGGAGATAAGGAGGTTCACGTTTGGAAATTCCTGGAGAAGAATGTGTTAATGCATTGGGAGCTAGGACAAAGATCTATGACAATTGTCATGATTTGGAGTTGCCGGTGTTGGACTGGGGTGAACAAAGTTAAAAATCACGCAGCACCAGGTAATAGTCCGATAGGTTTAATTGGAAGCAACTAGCTTTCGGAGCGCACAACCACCTGATGAAGGAGCGACGCTCCAAAAGCTAGTGCTTCCAATTAAACCTGTTGGACTATAACCTGGTGTTGTGTGATTTTTATCTATGACAATGGTACTTAACTTTATTCAACACTACAGTGCTTCTAGAGTAGGAAGTGAAAAGGTAGTGACAAAGTAGTGAAAAAGATCCCCCTTGGTGTTCAGATGGTGTGAGAGGGGACTAAACACTAAGGAAAGACCATATATTCTGATTTTTGGAAATGGGTCATTGGTCAAAGAGAAATAGAGGAAGGCAATTTGAAGACGTTCCAAATGACATTTGACAGCGTATAACCCGATGTGGCATCTTTTACATTAAATTCTGTAAAAGTGCTGAAGGACTGTTATTGGGGAAAGTGTGTTCAAAGTGAGGTCTGAAGGCACTGAGAATTAAATACTGCAGCAAAAGTTTAAACAGCTCAGCCTCCTGGATGTTTTAGGTGGGAAAGCAGTTAAGTTAGGAAGTCAGATGCCAGGTCCCTGAAGTGCACCGTGTATGACTCTCTGGCAGTCTGGCATTCTGTGTGGGTTCAAACCAAGGCCATGAACAGAAAATATTAAATATTTAAAGACAGCTACAAATGTTGAGACTAATTTTTAACCATTAAGTGGAGGCTTTTAACACATTTGTTATGCAGGGTCAGAAGTTTATCACACTTCTGTCAGATGGATCTTTGTAGAACATGGGCACTTGCTCAAAAGGATTTGACAACTTCAGGGAAGGCAGGAATACTCAACTTATCCATCACCCTGTGCCCTCCTCACACTTGGCCAAACTCATGGTGCGCTACCTTCCCATGACCTATAGGAAAGTGAGTAAATCGCTCATTACCCTGATTGGATGATAGGAACATAAGATCCTCATGAGCCTGTTGCACCATTCAGGGGATCATGGCTGATCTGCAACCTAACTCCATATACATGCCTTTGGCCCATTTCCCTTAATATATTTGAATAACAAAAATTAATCTATCTCAAATTTAGCAACTGATCTGGAATCCACTGCTGTTTGTGGAAGAGTGTTCCAAACAACTAACCCCCTTTGTGTGTAGAAATGTTTCTGAACATCTCTCCTGAATGATCTGGCCCTAATTCTCAGTCTATGCCCCTAGTTCTAGAATCCCCCAAACAGTTTAACTTTACCGACCCTGTTTTTTCTGCTATCATCTTGACGATTTTGATCAAATTATCTCTTTAACTTGTAAGTTTTAGAGAAAACGGGTCTAATTTACATAATCTCTTCCCGTAACCTAGCCCCTGAAGTCCATGTATTATTTTTGTGTTAACCTATGATATACTCCCTCCAAGGCCAATCCATCCTTCCTATGGTGTGGTGCCCAGATCTGCTCACAGTACTCCAAGTTGGGTCTACTCCCCAGGGATTTGTATAACTGCAGCATAACCATGATTCTTCCTGCCTCCAATGCTCCCTCTTAATATAACACATTTTAAAAATAAAACATTTCAACAATGATAATAATTGCTTCATGACTTTTTCTTATAAGATTTTGCTTCTGGTGAAGTCATGGAAATCCATGCCTAATTCCTGGAGAGTCCAGGATAATTCTGGAGGGTTGGTGAAGAGTTTGATATCTTCCCAACTTCTTAAAGCCGTTAAGTCTCTACCAAGATCATGGGTACCTGAATGTTGAGTTAAGCACGAGAAAGACTGGGGGAATCACAAAGGCATCTTTGTCACATTAATACTCCATGCTATTTTAACACACATACACACACACATTCACTTACTATATTTTCTTTACGAATGTCCATTAGTAAAAGGTGATCCATCCACTTCCTTCTCACCAGAGCAGAAAACATTAAAGCCACATCAAAAGCATCACTTTGTTTGAAGTAGTGTTTGTATAGATTTCCATTACTCATGACAGGACACTGAAGTACAGTCACTGACATTTGAAATAGAGTCATAGAATTATGCAGCACAGAAACAGATCCTTCAGTCCAACTCGTCTGCACCGACCAGAAATCCCAATTTGACCTAATCCCAATTGCCAGCATTTGGCCCATATCCCTCTAAACCCTTTCTATTCATATACCCATCCAGGTGTCTTTTAAATGTTGTTATTGTACCAGCCTCCACAACTTCCTCTGGCATCGCCCTCTGTGTGAAGATGTTGCCCCTCTCTCTGTAAACCTATGCACACTAGTTTTGGACTCCCCCACACTAGGAAAATTATTTTAGCTATTCACCCTATCCATGTCCCTCATGATTTTCTATACCTTTATAAGGTCATCCCTCACCCTCCAATGCACTATGGTAAAAATCCCCAGCCTATTCAGCCTCTTCCTTTAACTCAAACATTCTTGGCAACATCCTTGTAAATATTTTTTGCACCTTCTCACATTTAATAACATCTTTACTCTAGAAGGGTGACCAAAATTATACTCTGTATTCTAAAAGTGGCATCACCGATGTCCTGCACTGCCACAAGATGACATCCCAACTCCTACACTCAATGTTCTGACCAATGAAGGCAATTGTGCCAAGCACCTTCTTCACCACCCTGTCTACCTGCTTTCTCAAACTATTTACCTAAGGAGTTATGTGGACCGCAGTGGTTTCCACAGCTACATCAATTACTCCAGATATTCCTGGGGACTTAAACAATTGCAATGATTGAAGTTACCAACTGAATATTCCTGGAAATACCGCCACATAATCTCCGGACTCCAACATCCCAGTCTGGCTAAATAGTCCACTCTCACCATCATTGTTTCCAATATTTCTATGACTAATAAACAGAAACTTCCAAACAATATGGGGGGACAAAAGCATTGTATGTTCAAACAACCCCATGCTTTTCTCCTGGGATTTACTCACAATAGTGTCAAGCTGATTAACCTTCAAATTATGACGACTCCAGAGCCTATTTACATTGAATATATTCACTGAATGTGGGAGATAACTGGTACGATGACCTTTAAGTCATAAGGTATAATTATCTTAGAACTCAGAAACAGGGGGTGTTGGTACTCAGGTCACAAGGAAACTACTGTCACAAAGTTGCAGCAATTAGCAAGAATGGAGAAGAATGTGAAACAGGAAAAACATCCAATTACCCCTCCAATATAAAATTCTTGTCTTTTGACAAATTGGCTCAGTAGTAACAAGCGAGAAAGAAGTCAATTCACCTAATTGGCTTGGTACTGTCTGAAGTAGATTTAGTTTGTATCTGCTAAATGTTTACATTTAAACACGTTTGACCAGTGCTAACAGGGAAAGTTAGACTTAGCTTTGGATTAAACTTGTTTACAATAAAAATTTCACACCGCCACAATGAGTAGAATTTTGATTTGATTTATTGTTGTCACATGTACCTAAGCACAGTGAAAAGTTTTGTTTTGCAAGCAATACAGGCAGATCATACCGTATAAGGACATGCAGATCACAGGGTGATAGAACAGAGTGAGGAATATAAAGGTATGGCTGCACAGGAGGTGTATGAAAAGTAAGATCAACATTAGATTTGAAATTTGAGAGGTCCATTCAGAAGTCTAAAACCAGTAGACAATGTTAAAAATCACACAACACCAGGTTATAGTCCAATAGGTTTAATTGGAAACACAAGCTTCAAGGAAAGAAGCTTTTTCTTGCACTATTGGCACATGTTTAAGCTTATATCTTCAGAGGTTGGAAGAGATCATAACTGGGGTGAGAGGTCTTTGATGATATTAGATTAGATTCCCTACAGTCTGGAAAGAGGTCCTTCGGCTTAACCAGTCCACACTGATCCTCTGAAGAGTAACCCATCCAGACCCGTTCCCCTGTCCTATATCTACTCCTGACTATGGGCAATTTGGCATGGCCAATCCATCTAACCTTCACATCTTTGGACTGTGGGAGGAAACGGAGCACCCAGAGGAAACCTGCACAGACACGGGGAGAATGTACAAACTGCACACAGACAGTCACCTGAGACGGGAATTGAACCCGGGTCCCTGGTGCTGTGAGGCAGCAGTGCTAACCACTGAGCCACTGTGCTGCCTTGTGCCATGGCTGACTTTCCACAGCAATGAGAAGTGCAGATGGAGTCAGTGGGTGGGAGGTTGGCTTGCGTGATGGACTGGGCTGTATTTACAACCTTCTGTAGTTTCCTAGGCCCATTCTGTTAAGAAGGGAGAAGAGGGAACGTAATTGGATGAGATGCAAAATTGCTGTTTCCCAATTGCAGGTTAAACGTTTATATTAAGTTCCCAGAATTTTTCAGGTTTTCACGTCTCCTTCTGGTAGCGCCATTGTTACCAAGCCCCACTATTCTTGGCATTGCCAGAAAACTTGAAGGTTTTAAAATGCATACACAAAATTAATGTTCTCAGTCCCAAGCCATTCAGATACTGAGAGCCAATAACATGGTCATTGGCACACAAAAAGGCATTTAATGTCAATGCTGGTCACTAGTCCATAGACCATTCAAGAATGGGTGGCCAACCAGAGCCCCACCAGTACATAGAATCCTTTGGCTCCAAATTATCTGCAATTACTGCTTGTTCAATTCAGCAGCACAAACAATGCCTACAATGAGAGTCAGCTTACTTGCTTTTTAAAACATGCAGCAATCTTTTAAAACACTGCTAAAGGATGAAGGAACAGCACTCCAAAAGCTAGTGCTTCCAATTAAACCTGTTGGACTATAACCTGGTGTTGTGTGATTTTTAACTTTGCCCACTGGTTTTAGAACAGTTCTTTCTCCTTTCAGCCCACAGTTCTTTAAGGAAAGTGCAAGAATAAACCAACATGGTATTTATGAGCTGGCCAGGTTTCCTGAAAGTAATCAGCAGGAACCTATCTTACATTGATTAGCATGTCATGAATACTCATGAACACCCCATCCCACTAGAATTATGTTTGTCGGAGTTAACCAAAAATGGGAAATGTGTCTGTTCACAAATCTCAGAAATTCCTGGAAAAGCTCAGCAAGTCTTGCAGTATCTGCGCAGAGAAGGCAGAGTGAACATTTCAAGTCCAGTGACCCTTCTGCACAACTGGAAGCAGATCTCTTGATCCAGCAGGGAGACTAACTAAAAGATGCAGGAGCAGAATTGGGCCATTCTGCCCATCAGGTCTACTCTACCATTTGATCGTGACTGATATATTTCTCAACCCCATTCTCCCACCTTCAACCCATAACCTTTGATCCCCTTACTCATCAAGCACTTATCTTTCTCTCTGTTAAAGACCCTCAATGACTTGGTCTCCACAGCTCTCTGTGGCATTGACTCACAACCCTCTGGCTGAAGAAATTCCTCCGTATCTTAGTTCTAAAGGGTCATCCCTTCATTCCGAACACTAGTCTCTCCTACTAGTCTCTCCATGT
This sequence comes from Chiloscyllium plagiosum, assembly GCF_037043375.1. Lineage (NCBI taxonomy): Eukaryota > Metazoa > Chordata > Chondrichthyes > Orectolobiformes > Hemiscylliidae > Chiloscyllium > Chiloscyllium plagiosum. The sequence continues at coordinate 7,390,466 of NW_028270174.1, forward strand.
CCACACACTCTAGGCCTCTCAGTATTCTGTAAATTTCAGTCAGATACCTTCTCATCCTTCCAAACTTCATTGAGTACAGACCCAGAGTCCTCAACTCCTCTCCATCCCTTTATCCCTGGGATCATTCTTGTAAGCCTACTCTGGATTTTCTCCAACACAGCACATCCTTCCAAAGCTGCTCACAATATTCCAAATATATAGACTTATACAAGGCAAAAGTGAGTACTGCAGATGCTGGAGATCAGAGTCAAGATTAGAGTGTTGCTGGAAAAGCACAGTAGGTCAGGCAGCATCCAAGGAGCAGGAAAATTGACGTTTCTGGCAAAAGCCCTTCATCAGGACTTCTACAGCCTCAGCAGTACAGCACTGCTCTTGTACTCTAGCCCTTTTGAAATAAATGCTAACCTCTGACCAGGCTGCCTTTGTCAGTGAGATGACCTCTTGTTGGAATCCATCAGGAAAAATAGTCTTTTCTCTTGTAGGCAAGCTTCATGAAAACCTCATGGGAGGAATCACCAAATTATGGTTTTGATATAATTTCACAGAGGCTGGTATTCTGCAAACAAGTCCCTCTTTATTTTCACGCGCTTGGTACTTGACACTGATCCTGTTCCCTCAGAACCAGCTCTCAGAGTGACCAGAACCTCTGACACTCTGTTTGTATCTGTCAGCCAGGGCTTCCCGATTGGTCCAGATTAACAGCCCCAATCAGGGAACCCATATTCTTTGAGGTCTACCTGGCTGACCTCGTTACAATCACCAGAGGTCTCACATTTCTACCCTGGTCTCTGCCATCTTCAAGGCTGGATGAGGGTCATGAATAGTGGTATTTACCATCAAGAACAGGCAAGGAACTTTAAAAGAAGATGCGGTAAGCGGTGTATCTGTGTTATTACAGACAGGATGTTAAAAGCAGTTGATATCAATATGTTTAAGTGATTTTGAGCTATGAAGTGAAACCTGGAATCCCGACTGTGTAGCAGCAATTCTGTTTCCTCAGTTACAGTATAGTTTGCAGGTCATGTTGATTTTTCAGTCAGTCATAGTTTCTCCAGGTTGTTTTTTTTTACCAGCACTGATTTTATGAGATTGAGAGAGAGAAGGGATCTTTCTGTATCCTTGCCATATTCAGTTCTGTCCTTTCTTGCTCAAAGTAAGCCACTGAAATACCGTTTGCTAATATATTGAAGTATAAGTCCATTGTTTCAACATACTGCTGGTATCCAGTAATCTGCAATTTGTGAAATTATCACATGAGCATGAAGAAAACAACAAATATGAATCCCCTGGTGCCTTGCTGAGTTTCTGTGCCCCCTGACCCTGATGGTAATTCCGAGACAACCAGTTTTATATATAGTCAGTTCTAATATAATGCGTGTTTCTTCAACACAAATTGGCTTTAACACAATTGAAGCATTTAGATCATTACTTGTAGAACTGAAACTTTCCTTACCTGTACAGGTAGTTCTGGGATAAGATTAGAGTGGTGCTGGAAAGGCACAGCAGGTCCGGCAGCATCTGAGGAGTAGGAAGGACTTTTGCCCAAAACATTGATTTTCCTTCTCCTCGAATGCTGCCTGATCAGCTGTGCTTTTCCAGCACCACTCTAATCTTGACTCTGATCTCCAGCGTCTGCAGTCCTCACTTTCACCTGGTTCTGGGATAACACAAGTTTCACAGTGCAATTTGGCTATAATGTCACTGAAGAATTAGGAACCGTGTTTGAGAATATTTACTTCCTTTGGCCATAGCGCGATTCCAGTGGGGATCTGTTCACGCACTTTGTTCTGTGCAAGATCTGGAATCTTCATGCTGTTTGGCGCATGCACTGATGTCAGCTGCTGACAGAGAAGCTTTCTGTGGAAGGTACTGTACAGAGAGCAGCTTTATTACATTTTTAAAAATGTGCTGTGTTAAATTTACTTTTGTTTTGTTAATCAATATGATTTCAACATTCATTCAGCCTGTGCTATACTTTGCATTAGGTTTTTTGGGTGATTTTTGAGCGATCGTGAGTGATATATTTTGCAGGTCTGCCTCTAACCCCACTTTTTCCAAAGGCCCCATTATTTCCAAAGTGATTTTCTATTAACCGAGGTTTCACTGGAACACAACTACAGTGTTATAGGAGAACTGCCTGTATTGGCTATACCACAATTCTGGCCCCATTAGTTTAAATGGCATGGCTATTGTGCAATTTTCTTATAATAAAGATTGCACAAAAACAGAACTATCACGTTATATGAGAACTGAATGTATTTGTTCTGGATTGCTTGGGTTGGTTAGGTGACTCAAGCAGCCACTTTATATCACAACAGTCTTTTTTTTAAAACCATTTAGTCAAATTATGAAAATTATATACTAATAAACCGTTATCACTGTGAGCGAGATGGGTTACACAGAGTAACTCAGCTGTCTGAGTGTGGAGCCCAGAAGGTCCTCGGAGGGAACAGATCATTCTGTAGATTGCCTCTAAGGTTTATTGCTTACTCAGTTATGAATATTTAATGTGGAGGCCTAGTGGTATTATCACTGGACTGTCAATCTACAGACTCAGATAATATTCTGGGGGTTTGAGTTCAAATCTCACCATGGTAGATGCTGGAATTTGAATTAAATAAAAATGTGCATCTAATGATGACCATGCCACAATTGGGAAAACACATCTGGTTCCCTAATATCCTTTAGGGAAGGAAATCTGCCATCCCTACCTGGTCTGGCCTACATATGACTCCAGACACACAGCAATGTGATTGACTATTAACTACCCTATGGACAATTAGGGATGGGCAATAAATACTGGCCTAGCCAGTGACACCCTCATCCTATCCTCAATGAGCTGACAAGAAGGTAACTGTGTGGGATGACAGCCCTGCTTGTGAGTGGAAGTCCCTTCCTGTTCTTCAGCACACATTCACAATCAGCCTTAAAGGTGAAAGTTCTAACTTGATGCAGTGTTGTAAATTGATACAGTCAGGCAGCATTGTGACAACACTGAGACAACGATGCAACAGGCTTACGGTCTGATACAATATTACTGGAATGTTGCAATCCTGTAATGTCACATTGTTACAATGTGATACAATAACGCAGCATTGTTACAATTTGACACAAATATACAGGTCTGCTATCATCAAAACATAGTCCAAAAAAAATCCAGAAACATTCTCACAAGTTTTACGCTGACAGATTGAAGTTAGGAAAATAAAGGATTTGCAAGTTTTGAGAAGGTTTGTAGCTCAGGCTGAGGTTCTGGATGTAGGTTTGCTTGCTGAGCTGGAAGGTTCATTTTCAGACGTTTGTCATCACACTAAGTAACATCTTCAGTGAGCCTCTGGACGAAGCACTGCTGATGTTTCCTGCTTTCTATTTATATGTTTGGGTTTCCTTAGGTTTGTGATGTCATTTCCGGTTGTTTTTCTCAGGGGGTGGTAAATGCGGTTCAAGTCAATGTGTTTGTTGATAGAATATGTAGGATTTGATTAGATTAGATTAGATTCTCTAGAGTGTGGAAACAGGCCCTTCGGCCCAACAAGTCTACACCGACCCTCCGAAGAGCAACCCACCCAGACCCATTCCCCTACACTCACCCCTGACTAATGTACCTAACACTACGGGCAATTTATTATGGCCAATTCACCTAACCTGCACATCTTTGGACTGTGGGAGGAAACCGGAGCACCCGGAGGAAACCCACGGGGAGAATGTGCAAACTCCACACAGACAGGCGGGAATCGAACCCAGGAACCTGGTGCTGTGAGGCAGCAGTGCTAACCACTGAGCCACCATGCCACCCCTTTGAATCCATCCTTGAATATCCGATAGGCTTGCTCCTTTCTCCAGAACTTCAGACCACTTTCTCACCTCCTCATTTAAACTCTCCTGTCCCTCTGACATGGATTGAATTGTCTCTTGACCTTGCTAACTTCCACTCGATTATCCTTCTCTGATAATTAATCCCAGAACTTTATATTATCTTCTATCTGAAAGAGTTTCACCTGAATACCCTCTCATTTGTAACTTAGTCTTTTTAACTTTTGCTTTAATTTGCAGCCACTGGCATATGAACTCGTCACCACAAAATGCATTTTGCTGGAATGAGTTTTCTCAGCCACTGTTGTAATTTTGCAAACCTCAATTAAGTTGCTTCAAAAGATAACTGCACACTTTCCTTTAACATTATCACATAATTTAAACTCCCAGTTTCTTTGGCTGCTTTTTATTGCCCTTTCTCAGGAGGAGCAAAGTTCTACTCATAATTAGAAGGCCAACAATGGACATAGTACTCCATCTGGGATCCAATCAAGGACTTCATTCAGCAGCAAAGGCATATTGCCCTAATAAAGTATCCAATATAAATAGAGACACTCCCTTTCATTACTAGTGTAGTGATTGCAAACAACAATCCTTCCCTAAACCAAGCACAGACTGCACGTAAACAGAAACTGCCTTACACTCTCTGTACTCATAATGTGAACAGATCAATCCTCTCCCACACTGTGAAAGTATTCAATCTAAACAAACGCACAGCCTTATACAGAGAAGCTACTCTGTGTGGGCAGACTGTCCCTTGCACCGACATCTGTTTTTGAAAGGTAACCTCTTTAGAGAGGTTAGTGAGGCAACATCCTCCAAGTTCTCTGGCAAAATGGGATGTTCAAGCCCCCCTGAAGATGTGTAAGATAAAGTGCCAACCAGAAATATCCCTTTAAATCTGACAGTGGCACATTCATTATCAGTGGGAAAAATATGACATTCCTTTGGGGACCGACCTACAGCTAACATTATGAGCTTTAGGCAGATTCTGGTGAAATAGCAGGTTCTACTACTCAGGTCCTTGTAATTAATAGCTCAAAGGGGAATGGTTATGAGTGCCTCAGTATTTTCTGGATTTGTTATTAGTGGTTTTCTGTGTCAAGTGCCTTAGGAATTCTGAAAATTAACAGTGTCACTTTGCGGAAGCTTTCACTGAGGAGACTGTCAAGGTCTAGGATCTCTGAAAGTGTTGTGGAGATGCCTCTATCTGAACACACATCAAATCCCATTTGCCCACTATCATCATGCAACACCGTCATTTTTAACATTTTCATCCTTATTTCCCCTCCATGGCCTCACCCATCTTGATTGGTCCACCTTCATCCCTACAAGTTGAGTTGAGCTTCTAAACTACTCAAGACACTGTCCAAGACAAAGCAGCCTCCTTGACCATCACCTGATTCATTCCCCTCAATGGTGACTCCCTGGTTAGCACAGTACACAGTGGCAACAGGGAGAGTACCATCCACAAGATGTACAGCAGCAACTCACCAAGGTTCCTTCAACAGCACCTTCCAAACCCACCACTTAGAGGGCCAAGGGCAGCTGATATATGGGAAAACTACAACCTCCAAGATCCCCTCCGAGTCACACATCCTATTGAGTTGGAAATACGTCCCTGTTCATTCACTGTCACTGGGTCACTGTTGAGCTGAATACAATTTCTGAATTGTAAATTGATTGAATTCTTGGGGGTAAAGATGGACATGGCTAATCTAGTTGCTGTCATTCCTGATGAAGGGTTTTTGCCCGAAACATCCACTTTCCTGCTCCTTGGATGCTGTCTGACCTGCTGTGCTTTTCCAGCACCATTCTGATCTAGACTCTGATCTCCAGCAACTGCAGTACCCACTCCTGCCTAATAGAATGGCTGGTTCAATTCCATCTGTAACAATATTATATTTCAAATCAATCCATCTAGGGATCTTTTGACCCATCTCTGGAGCAGATGGAACTTTTACCTGGACTCCTAGCTCAGAGATATGGGGACAGTTTGCTTTCCTTTATTGGTCAGTGCATTGAGTACAGGAGTTGGGAGGTCATGTTGTGGCTGTACAGGACAGTGGTTCGGCCACTTTTGGAATATTGCTTGCAATTCTGGTCTCCCTGCCATAGGATGGATGTTGTGAAACTTGAAAGGGTTCAAGAAAGATTTTTTTTTGGATTAGATTAGATTACTTACAGTGTGGAAACAGGCCCTTTGACCCAACCAGTCCACACCAACCCTCCAAAGAGTAACCCACCCAGAACAATTTCGCTCCTAGCACTAACACTAGTGGGCAATTTAGCATGGCCAATTCACATCTTTGGATCGTGGGAGGAAACCGGAGCACCCGGACGAAACCCACGCAGACATAGGGAGAATGTGCAAACTCCACACAGACAGTCATCCGAGGCTGGAATCAAACCTGGGACTCTGGTGCTGTGAGGAAGCCTTGCTAACCACTGAGCCACCGTGCCACCTTTCAAGGATGTTGCCAGGATTGGAGAGTTTGCGCTACAGGGAGAGGCTGAATAGGCTGGGGCGACTTTCCTTGGGTGACCTTATAGAGATTTATAAAATCATGAGGGGCATGGATAAGATTGTTTCCCCTTGGGTGAGGGAGTCCAAAACTAGAAGGCATAGGTTTAAGGTGAAAAGGAAAAGATTTACAAAGGACCTAAGGGACAACTTTTTCACGCAGAAGAGCTGGGGAAGGCTAGTATAATTGCAACATTTAAAAGGCATTTAGATGGGTATATAAATAGAAAGGGTTTAGGAGGGATATGGGCCAAATGCTAGCTAATGGGACTAGATTAGGTTTGGGTATTTGGTCGGCATGGATGAGTTGGACCAAAGGGTCTTTCTGTGCTGTACGTCTCTATGACTCTATGATTACCATTGCACCACAAGAGTCCCTCATGTGTAACATTAATTTTTTAAATCTATTTTTCTAATCAACCTGTTCAGAGATGTTATTACATGTCACTGGGGCAAGTGGGACTTGAACTCAGGCCTCTTGGTCCAACAGTAAGGACCCTACAGCACCTCAAGAGTCCCTCACATGTAACAATACCACAATGTCCCCTATCGTTTTCAGGTGTGTTGAATAGATTATTTTTTTTGTTGCAATCAGCTACAGAGGTTGAAACAGGAAACCAAATGGCCTTGAGTAAAAGAAATGACACCTAAGTTATAGACATTTCCATTAGTGCTATCTTCAGTATATCAGCAGTTAGCTAACAAAACAAGAGCAATCCCACTCTCATTGTGTTAAATACATCAAAGGGCACTTATACCTGAAGACAGACTTTGTGGCTTAGAAGACAAATGGGTAAGTAAGCTAGTAAATTGTTTCTTGGCAGGAGACCTCCAGTCGCTGTATAATTTGGACATATGAACATTTGACAGCTAACCCATCAGCAGCAATGCACCCTGGGGAGGTGACTGAGTCATGATGCTATAATCAGCTAACTATTGACAATGAAGTGGCTAAATAGGTGCAAAATATTTCCAATCGAATACCTCAGCAGCTATTTATTCATCCAACAAGGAGTACTGTCAGAAGGTTGCAGGTCTTCAACACATAACTTCTGATTTAATTGTTGCCACTGCTTCCTGAAGAGAAGTTTAAAAACAAAGCACTTTCCCTGTCCATTTGCTGTTGGAGGTGGGAGAGGTGATGTGGCATTTTATGGGTACCAGCAATTCTTTGTGTCTAATCTTCATGCCTGAACCAAAAAATAAGCGAGCATAAGGAATTTGTTGGCTGGGTAAGAAGGGCTTATGCCCGAAACGTCGATTCTCCTGTTCCTCGGATGCTGCCTGACCTGCTGCGCTTTTCCAGCAACACATTTTCAGCTCTGATCTCCAGCATCTGCAGCCCTCACTTCCTCCTTGAGGAATAAGTATTGGGCAGGACACCAGAGAGAACCGTCTTGTTGCTGTTTGAAATCGTGGCGTGGATTCTACACTGTGTAAAAACCAAAAGAACTACAGATGCTGTAATCAGAAGCAAAAGCAGAAGTTGCTGGAAAAGCTCAGCATGTCTGCCACCATCTATGAAGAGAAATCAGAGTTAACATTTCAGGTCCCATATTGCCATAGCCAAATAATCAACAATACTGTCAAGGTGTGGAGGGCAATGCATCATGGTGAAGGCAATATTGCCAAAACATCATGTTTTATAACTATAGTAGGTATGCCAGGTTTTCACCCAGGGATGATCAACTCGGGGTTTAAACTATGGGCAGCTAGGGGCGTGTCTTGCCTGGGTGATTTATTCGAAGGGGACATATTGATGTCCTCTGACCAGTTGGCTCCGAAATATGAATTGTCCAGTCGGGACCTGTTCTCTTTTTTCAAATTAGAAATTTCATACAAAGAGGAGACCACACTTCTAACTGATTCTTATAGGTCTGACATGGAGAAGAGGGTGTTGAGTGCTGAGGGTACATTGTCTGTTAGCAACGTTTATCATCTACTGGGAGAGGGTCCCTCGGATGAGACCGAATGGCTCTGTAGGGTATGGGAGAAGGAGTTGGACGTTGAGATCTCTTCTGAATTATGGGAGGATATCTGGGAAAATGCGAGAAGGATCTCAATTTGCAACAGGACCCACGCCTTGCAATTGAAGATTCTCCCCTTGACCATGACCCCACCCCCCACCACCAAACCATCATCTCCCAGACCATCCATAACCTCATCACCTCAGGGGACCTCCCATCCACCGCCTCCAACCTCATAGTCCCACAACCCCGCACTGCCCGTTTCTACCTCCTGCCCAAAATCCACAAACCTGACTGCCCCGGACGACCTGCTCCTGCCCAACCAAACTCATCTCGGCATACCTCGACACGGTCCTGTCCCCATTAGTCCAAGAACTCCCCACCTACGTTCGTGACACCACCCACGCCCTCCACCTCCTCCAGGATTTCCGCTTCCCTGGTCCCCAACGCCTCATCTTCACCATGGACATCCAGTCCCTGTACACCTCCATCCCCCATCACGAAGGACTCAAAGCACTCCGCTTTTTCCTTTCCCGCCGTACCACCCAGTACCCTTCCACCGACACCCTCCTTCGACTGACCGAACTGGTCCTCACCCTGAACAACTTTTCTTTCCAATCCTCCCACTTTCTCCAAACAAAAGGAGTAGCCATGGGCACCCGCATGGGCCCCAGCTATGCCTGCCTCTTCGTAGGGTATGTGGAACAATCCATCTTCCGCAACTACACTGGCCCCACCCCCCATCTTTTCCTTCGCTACATTGATGACTTATCGGCGCTACCTCGTGCTCCCACGAGGAGGTTGAACAGTTCATCCACTACACTAACACCTTCCACCCCGACCTCAAATTCACCTGGACAGTCTCGGACTCCTCCCTCCCCTTCCTAGACCTTTCTGTTTCTATCTCAGGCGACCAAATCAACACGGACATCTACTACAAACCAACCGACTCCCACAGCCACCTGGACTACACCTCCTCCCATCCTGCCCCCTGTAAAAACGCCATCCCATTCTCCCAATTCCTTCGTCTCCGCCGCATCTGCTCCCAGGAGGACCAGTTCAAAATACGTACAACACAGATGGCCTCCTTCTTCAAGGACCGCAATTTCCCCCCCCGACGTGGTCGACGGTGCCCTCCACCGCATCTCCTCCACTTCCCGCTCCTCCGCCCTTGAGCCCCGCCCCTGCAACCGCCACCAGGACAGAACCCCACTGGTCCTCACCTACCACCCCACCAATCTCCATGTACAGCGCATCATCCGCCGTCACTTCCGCCACCTCCAAACAGACCCCAGCACCAAGGATATATTTCCCTCCCCTCCCCTATCAGCTTTCCGTAGAGACCACTCCCTCCGCGACTCCCTTGTCAGATCCACACCCCCCACCGACCCAACCTCCACTCCCGGCACCTTCCCTTGCAACCGCAGGAGGTGCAACACTTGCGCCCACACCTCCCCCCTCACTTCTCTCCAAGGCCCCAAAGGAAACTTCCATATCCGCCACAGATTCACCTGCACCTCCACCCACATCATCTACTGCATCCGCTGCAGCCGGTGTGGCCTCCTCTATATTGGGGAGACAGGCCGCCTACTTGCGGAGCGATTCAGAGAGCACCTCTGGGCCACCCGGACGAACCAACCCAACCACCCTGTAGCACAGCATTTCAACTCCCCCTCCCACTCCATCGAGGATATGCAGGTCATTGGACTCATCCACCGCCAAACCACAACAACGCGACGGTCGGAGGAGGAGCGTCTTATCTTCCGACTGGGAACCCTCCAACCACAGGGGATGAACTTGGACTTCACCAGTTTCTTCATCCCCCCTCCCCCCACCTTGTCTCAGCCGAATCCCTCCAGCCCGGCACCGCCTTCCTGACCTGTAGTCTTCTTCTTGACCTCTCCGCCTCCATCCTACTCCGACCTATCACCCTCACCTTGACCTCTTTCCACCTATCACATTTCCAACGCCCCTCCTCCAAGTCCCTCCTCCCTACCTTTTATCTTCTCCTGCTGAACACTCTCTGCTCATTCCTGAAGAAGGGCCTGTGCCCGAAACGTCGAAACGTACAGATTTGTCCACCAAACTAATAAGAGCCTTTACACAGCCATGGCAATTCTATGTAATGAATTTGGTATCCAGAGGGGAGGAACTACGAACATATGAATATGTATAAAGTTACGTGCTTGATGATCGAAGGTTCAAGCTTTGTTTCATTGAGCTGTATTAGTATTATTAATTACTCTTAAGATTCTCCTTTTTTAGCTTAGTTATTAGTTTTTTTTTTCTATATAATTAATGGGTTTGTTTTTACCATTGGTTTGATTTGTTTGGTTTTGGATCTGCTGTAATATTCAAACAAAAAAATTCTTTTTTCAATAAGAATATATTTTTTTAAAAAATTCAGGTTCAGTGACCCTTCCTCAGAACTTACAGTTCTGAGGAGGGGTCACTGGACATGAAATGTTAACTCTGATTTCTCTTCACAGATGCTGCCAGACCCGCTGAGCTTTTCCAGCAACTTCTGTTTTGATCCTATACTATAGGTCCATCAGAAATGGCAAATGGATCTTTAATGTCGCATCTGAAATATGGCAGCTCATACAGTTCAGTTTATCCTCATACTGCACTAGCAAGTTAGACTGGACGTTTTTGCATTCAAGTCTCTGGAGAGACTTGAGCATGAATTCTTGACTGACATTCCAATTTGAGCACTGATAGAGGAGTGCTTTTGTGTCAGAGGTACCATGTTTCTGATGTGCTTATGCCCTCAATGGATCAGTGGTGAAGCAAAATACATGAGCACATGCTGGTTGTGTGCATTAAGGTGAGATTTACCAGAAGCTCTGCAATTGTACTTCACATAATATTGCCTGTTGATGGATTCCTCACAAAGTTGGCTCTTGCCAAGTGTTATGCCAGCTCAGATGCCCCTTATCATTGCAAAGCCTGAAACAGATAGAGCATTCTCTTTGAGCTGTGAATTACAGCAGGCACCTCAGTACACTTACTACTTACAGTGGGCCTCAAATATGAATTTATTACATTGCGTTGTAGTGCAGAAACAGGCTGATCAGCACTGCAGGTCTAAGTTGACATTTATGTTGTACGTGAGCTTCCACCCCTCCATCCCACCTCAATGGCACACTCTTCCATTCTTTTCATGGTATAAACAGGAGAAAGTGAGGACTGCAGATACTGGAGAGTCAGCATCGAAAAGTGTGGCACTGGAAAAGCACAGCAGGTCAGGCAGCATCTGAGGAGCAGGAGAGTCAGCATTTCAAGCCTAAGCTCTTTATCAGGATGCTGCCTGACTTGCTCTGCTTTTCCAGCACCACACTTTCCGACGCTTTCGTGATGTAAGTTCATTTTAGATGCATCTTGTGTGTGTTTCTTGCCACTGCCTGTGATAAATATCCAAAATTCCCACTACTCTCTCCAGAAAGAAGTTTCACCCAAATTCCCTGTTGAATTGATTGGTGACCGTGAAAGTGCCTTCCCATTGTACACCCAATCAAACCCTTTTATCCTCTCAAAGACCTCTATACTTTCACCACTCATCAAGTCAGAGCAAACTACTGCAGATGTTGGAATCTGTACTGAAAACAAAAAATGCTGGAAATCACAGCGGGTCAGGCAGCATGTATGGAGAGAGAGCATGAAGAAGAATTTAATGAAGAGCCATCTAGACTCGAAACGTTACCTTGCTCTATCTCTATGGATGCTGCCTGACCTGCTGTGATCTCTCGCATTTTGTTTTGAGTTCATCCTTCATGAAGTTAGCATAAGGTGACCTATTGACTCACCTGATAACTTCTAAATTTATCTGTAATTCCTCTATTTGCCTCATGCATTCTATTTGTCCTTAAATTTCAAATTCCTGGGTTTGTCCTGTTTGGATGCTGTGAGTGGAGGTTTGTAAAGGCTTGCTTTTCATGCTGTTCCCTCACTGTTGAAGAAACAGCAGAAACAAAGATCAGATGAGGACCTGGGATGTGTACAGATTAATCTAAGAAATAGGATCAAACTTCATACTGGACTCCCAAGGCTTCATGCTTCATGCCTACATTCTCCCATGAAGATTAAAGGCTTACTATCCATCGATTTAAAAGTTAACATAACCTCCTGCACTGAGATTGCTCAGCCCAGTGCAGATTTTCTTTACTTTTCAAAATTAGCTATGTTGTTTGATGCCAACTTTTCCTAATTAAGTGCAATCGTAGACCAACTGACTCCTGGGTGTATGACTGTAAACTTGTGAGGGTTGGAAAAACCCTTTTGGTGACATTTCTGAAATGCCAGGACATTTACAAAATGCCAGGATGCTGCAGATTGTGCCGTCAAAGCAGCAGCTTCACCAGAAGAGAACATTTCACACTGCAAATATCAACACCAAGCAAGCTCTCCCTAATCAGTTCATTCTCTTTCAATAAGCCATTAATTATTTCTCTTTCACGATCCACTCTCTGAAGCATCTTTGTTTTCAGGGCTCTGTTATTACTGTTCTTTACACAGCAGTGAAGGAGTTAAATTACAAAGACAAATTACCCAACAAATGTACAGCATAGAAGGAGGTCATTCAGCCCATATCTATGTGTACACTCCACATGGGCTTCATGCCAATTTTCTATCACCAATCCTATAGACATATTCTCCTATTCCCTACTCTCACAGATTCGGGTGGAATGAACCAATGCCATTCACTTTGATTCTTCTTGTAGTAACCTTTTCCCATTGGCTGAGTATGTTTCTCCGAAAATAAAAAGAAGAAAATGATGGAAATTCTCTCCTGGTCTGCCAACACCTGGAGAAAGAGTGAAATGGAGTTAACCTTTCATCAGAAACATTAACTCTGTCTTTCTCTCTACACCGATGCTGCTAGACCAGATGAATTTTTTTCCATGATATTTTATTTCAAATTTCCAATATTTTAATTATTACGAAAGCTATCCTCCTGTTGGTGACCATCTCTTATTGATGAACCTTGAGTTTGGTTGACCCCAATAATTAAACTGAGTTGGTAGTACCTTACATCTGAAAGGCAGAGGGGTGAACTCATAAGCATAGAGTCATAGAGTCGTAGAGATGAACAGCACAGAAACAGACCCTTCGGTCCAACTCGTTCAGGCTGACCAGATATCCCAAAGCAATCTAGTCCCATCTGCCAGCACCCAGCCCATATCCCTCCAAACTCTTCCTATTCATATACCCATCCAAATGCCTTTTAAATATTGTAATTGATCAACCTCCACCACTTCCTCTGGCAGCTCATTCCATACACGTACCACTCTCTATGTGAAAAGTTGCCCCTTAGCTCCCTTTTAAATATTTCCCTTCTCAGCCTAGACTTAGTTCTGAACTCCCCCACCCCAGCAAAAAGATCTTGTCCATTTACCCTACCCATGCCCCTCATGATTATATAAACCTCCGTAAGGTCATCCCTCAGCCTCCAACATTCCAGGGAAAACAGTCCTAGCCTATTCAACCTCTCCCTATAGTTCAAATTCTCCAATCCTGGCAACATCCTTGTAAATCTTTTCTGAACCCTTTCTCCGATGGAAGGAGACCAGAATTGCACGCAATATTCCAACAGTGGCCTAACCAATGTCCTGTACAATGGCAACATGATTGCCCAACTCCTGTACTCAATACTCTGACTGATAAAGGAAAGCATACCAAACGCCTTCTTCACTATCTTATCTATGTGCGACTCCACTTTCAAGGAGCTATGAACCTACACTTCAAGGTGTCTTTGCTTAAAGTAAACAAAAAAATAGTTATGCTTGGCCAGACGGCGAGAAAATACTTTCCCTGTTAGATTAATTCCAGAGCAAAGTAACATAATATGAAAGCTAGAGTAAGGTTATTCAGGAATGGAAATCAGGAAGCACTTCCATGCACAAAATGTGGTGTTTATCTATCTGTCTTTACCCCAGAGGACCCCCTGCTGTTGAGATTTTCAGGACGGAGGTTGATAGATGTATTTTTGTGAGGCGTCTGGTGAGGATTAGGTAAGGGATTTGGAACAAAGGTGGATTGAAAAACACTAAGGTGCAGGTTGGCTAATGGAATGGCAGAATGCATTTAAAGGGATGAATGGACTTTTCTTGTTGACATGTTTTGACCCAGCAAGAATGGCAGAGACCAGTGTAGTGATAGTAACGAGGCCAGCCAGCTAGTCCTCATAGAATATGAGTTCCCTGATTGGTCCAGATTAACAGACCCAATCAGGGAGCCCGGGCTGACAAATAAAAAGGGGAGTGTCAGAGATCCTGGCACTCTGACAGCTGGCTCTGAATAAGGCAGAACTGGAGTCAACGAATGTTTGTGGGTAAATAAAAGATGTGACGATGGGATACAGGCCTCAGTGGAGTCATGTCAACCAGTGGCAAGATTGTTTGGATGTTAGAAGCTGCCTGACAGGTAAGTCAGCTTCTCAGGGGTGTTAATTCATAGAATCCCTACAGTGTGGAAGCAGGCCATTCAGGCAATGAAGTCCAGACTGATCCTCTGAAGAGCATCCCACCCAGACCCACCCACCTACCCTATCCCTATAGCCTTGCATTTCCCATGGCTAACCTACCTAGACTGCACATATGTGGACAGTGTGGGCAATTTAGCATGGCCAATTCATCTTAACCTGCACATCTTTGGACAATGGGAGGAAACCAGATCACCCAGAGGAAATCCATGCAGACACAGGGAGAATGTGCAAACTCCACACAGGCAATTGAATGAGAGTGGAATCCAACCCGGGTCCCTGGCTCTGTGAGGCACCAGGGCTAACCACTGTCAATTATTCATTTTGTAACTGAGATTGAGAGACTTTTTTGAGAGAGAATGGGGTGCTGGAAAAGCATAGCAGGCCAGGCAGCATCTGAGGAGCAGGAGAGTTGACGTTTTGGGCATAAGTCCTTCATCAGGGAACTGACTAGGGCTTATACCCAAAACATTGATTCTCCTACTCCTCAGATGCTGCCTGGCCAGCTGTGCTTTTCCAGCACCTCACTTTCAACTCTGATCTTCAGCATCTGCAGTCCTAACTTTTTCCTAGGCTTCTCTGTTAACCAAGCACTTTATAAGAAATGGAGGAAAAGGCAGGCCATGAAATTGGGTTACAGTTTAGCATGACCTCATTGAATATGGCAGAATAGGTTCAAGGAGTTAAATGGCCACCTTCTGTTCCAGTGTTACTTTGCAAGCATTTTTATTTTCAACTTAAATCTGTGCCCAAGAGTGCACTGGCAGGTTATCTATTACTGTTTTGAAGTGAAAGACTAAAATGTTATTCTCAATGGGAGATGTCATATGACATGGAAGGTGAATAAGAAAAGTCTTCTGGCCCATATTTTAAACCATGAAAGATGATTATCCAAATGCGGACTTTTGACAAAGAGGACTCTTCCCTTCAGGCACTAAGTACTTCAGCAGGGCCAAGTGATATATTAAGATACTTAAACAAAGGATACATTCTGTGAGATGCTCAAAAAATCGTCCAAACACAGACCCTTTTGAGAGTTTGCACAGTTTCATTTTAGAGATCCATGTATTTATCCCATGAATGGTGTGTTAGGTGTTCGGGGCTAGCTCTACACGCACACGCGCACGCGCACACACACACGTCGTGGGATTTGATACACAAAATCACACAGTTACAGTGAGAAAATGCTTTCCAAGACTGGCGTTGTTGCAAATTGTTGGGTCAACTAGACATTATAATATAAAGTAATCCAACAGGGCAGATAACTTTGTCATTTCCAGCTCTGAAGTTCATTCAGTTTCCCTTACCCAGGCAACTGGGAAAATCGTTTCAATTGATCTTGATAGACTGACTATAAGACTGTAAGGCATAGGAGCGGAGGTTGGCTTAATCAGTCATATCATGTCGGAGCAGAAGTAGGCCATTCAGCCCATTGAATCAGCTCTGCCATTCAATGAGATCATAATCCTCAACTCCACTTTCCTGCCATTTCCCCATAATCCTTGATTCTCTTCGTCATTAAAAATCTCTCTCTCAGCCTTTAATATACTTAATATCCCAATCTCAACAGCTTTCTGCAATGTAGAATCCCACAGATTCACAACTCTGAGAGAAGAAATTCTTCTCTGTCTCAGTCTTAAATGGGTGACCCAATCTTCTGAGATAGTGCTCTTTGGCCCTAGACTCTCCCTGTCAAGCTCCTAAGAATCTTGTATGCTTAGCGACAATTCAGATGACGTGGATCCATTCACACACATAGGCTGGAATTATAGGGACATGGGGAGTGTTGGATCTGTCATGAACCTTTTGAATGATAGAGCAGGTTTGAGGGGCCAAATTACCTATTCCTGTTCCTATTTCTTGGCCTTATTATGGTCTTATTCATTTTTATGCATTCCCCAAATGCTTCTGTATCTATGCTTCCTTCAAGAATCTCCTTAAAAGCTTCTTTTTAATCTGCTGTTCATGTGTCCATTTTGTATTCAGTGCTTTCAGACATCTTCTGTGATGAAGAAAGAATTAGACATATGTAAGTTCCTGTTATTGAAAGGTACCTTCAAAGAATGAGATCCAAAGGTCTGAAGAAGCCTCTTTTATATAAATCTATCCTGTGATGTTCAGAAATATATTCAAGGCGGTGATGGATTTGTAAAAGAACACTGAGTTATACTCACGATCATACAAATTCAGAACAGACTAAGGTCATGACAGTAGTACTTTTGTGTGGTTCCACTTTGGAACAGATGCTAATTTCAATAAAAATAATCACTTGCACAACTCTTGACATGTTATATCTCATCACGTCAAGTGATAGATAATTAAGAAATTGCTCCAGTTTCATATTGGAAAGACCAAAGTCTTCATATTTAAATATTGCTGACGAAAAAACACATTTTGTCAAGGCTTTTTATCTTGAACTGATCAGGACAACTTGCAAGAATACCAATCCAAGGGGAAAACCAACAATCGTATTATATGAGAGGAAAGTGCTGATCGGCTGGCAAGTGGGCTCTGATTGGTAGAGGTGTTGCCATGGAAAATGTACCTATTAATGCTGCTTGGCATTTAACTTTCAAGCTTTGTTTAAATTTGAAACTAGACAGGTTGACTCTAATTGGTTAGGAGATTGTCCTGAGAAATGACTCAGCTAATGGCTGTCACCTACTTTGTTTGGCTAAAACATGCAGAGTGCCTGGACATATTCTTTTAGTGTGTGAAAAACATTACCTTGTATATTAATTTATGTAGCTTACAGTGCACCATATTGTGGGCTGATTAGCAATTCTAAATTGTTACTAAATGTAATTGTTTGCAATCAGGATTATCCAGCAAATGTCCAATTGCAGAATTACATCCAATGTTGGACACTGTGCAGCATAGAGTAGAAGTGTGTTCTGGTAGGGTATGGTCGGACCTTGTTTGTTCCAAACAGCTGAAGGGATATGCTGTTTGATTGTAGTATTGGGATGTATGACAACATATTCGTTCTTCCTGTAATATTTAATCTAGGATGAGGGAGCGTTGTCTAAAAAAACGCGAACCAGAAATTATGAACAACTTCTACACTCAAAGGATGAATGATGTCTGGAAGTATCTTCCACACCTTATAATTAATACTTTCCCAATAGTTAATTTTTAAACCTGAGACTGACAATTTTCTGAAAGCCAAAGGGGACGACCCAGAGCAGTGAAGCAAATGCAACAAAAACAGAAAAGCTGCTGGAAAAGCTCAGCAGGTCTGGCAGCAATTGTGAAGAGAAATCAAAAGGTTAACCTTTCAGGAGCGGTGACCCTCGGAACTGATGGTAGCTAGGAAAATGTCAGTTTTTCGGCAAGAGGTGGGTCTGGAGTAAATGATAGATAGGGATAGAGCCCTCAGAAAATGGTAGTGCTTCTACCAGTTCAGTTGATAGCACACTTGCCTCAGAGCCAGAAGGTTACACGTTCAAGTCCCACAACAGACATGTGAACATCAAAGTCTAAGCAACCATTCTAGCCGAATTATAAATGCTGGATGAGCTGTAAGAGATGCTCCATTTTGGATAGGATATTAAAGTGAGATCTTACCAGCCCTCTCAGCTGGGCTTAAAAGATCTCATAGCATTATTCAAACGGAAGCAAGAGAAGCAATTTTTATCTCTCAAATAACATGACTGGCCATTATTACATTGTTCTTTGTAGGAGATTGCCTCGCACAAATTAGCTGTTTCTTTTCCTCACTTTATAACAGCAACTACACTTCAAAAGTACATCAGTGGTAGTAATCTGCTTCAGAACATCTCGTGGGTGTGAAAGTGTGGAAAAAGATTTGCTAACTCACGATAAGCCCACAAAAGCAAAATTGGTCAAACTGTAGCAGAACACCCAGAATTCCCGAGCAACTCACAAACTGAATCAGACAGCATGCAGATAAGGCAATACACTTTTAACTCCCATGAACATGACCGATCACCACAGATATGTCAAAGCCCTAAGGGCAGTTTCACAACTCGGCAATACCCAAGCCACACAAAGAGCAGGTCAGACAGCGAGGCACCAGCAGGGACATGCTCCAGGAACAGGACAATGGAAGCATCTTACCACTTCAGAAGAGACATTAACACCTACCTGTGAAGATGAATGGAATCATGATACTGTCAGGATGTTGCATTGTGTGAAGGATCAGAACATTCAGCTGATAAATTGTTTTCCAATTAGCATCCTTGCAACTAAATTACTCCATTTCCAGAAACATTGTAGTTTCCCATTTCTTAATCAGTGTAATTGTGCAGCATTACTATAAAACTGCTCTCATCCTCAGCTCTGGGAGGAGAAATCGGATCTACCTGTGCAGACTGTCAGTTCTGTGTCAGCCTCGTCAGTTTCTTTTCCAGCGATATAGCTTGCAATAAACTGTTTGTCAATTTCACTTCGAGCTGTGTTTTGTGATCTCTAACCTATTGGGCAAAGTTCTCTGACAGAAATGCACCACATAAATGCAAGATTTCCTTTTCGTTGCTGTAACCTGCTAAACTGGCACAAACCATAGAATGAGCCTGTGGCACTTTGACAACTGCTCTTGAAAGCTATGCATTAGGACGGTCAAACTTTCAGCTCAGTATTTCCCTTTTCTTTGAGCAAATGTTTTCTGCTCAATATTTATGTTCAAGCCCATGCTTTCTGTTCTGCTTCACAAAGGCCAACATCTTGGTGGGCGGCACGGTGGCACAGTGGTTAGCACTGCTGCCTCACAGCGCCAGAGACCCGGGTTCAATTCCCGCCTTGGGTGACTGACTGTGTGGAGTTTGCACGTTCTCCCCGTGTCTGCGTGGGTTTCCTCCGGGTGCTCCGGTTTCCTCCCACAGTCCAAAGATGTGCAGGGTCAGGTGAATTGGCCATACTAAATTGCCCGTAGTGTTAGATAAGGGTAAATGTAGGGGTATGGGTGGGTTTCGCTTTGGCGGCTCGGTGTGGACTTGTTGGGCCGAAGGGCCTGTTTCCACACTGTAATCTAATCTAATCTAATCTAATCTTATCCAGCCTTGCCTATTTGCCCCTCATCCTCCAGCATGTCATGAAGGGAAAGCAGACTTGGTTCAGATTCCTACTCAGCAACTTTGTGGTTTCTACAGCAATGGTCTCACAATCCAGGGGTTGGGAGTTCAAATTCCATCATGGCAAATTGTGAATTAGAATTTAACAATTCTGGTTATTTCAGCAAGAAGCTAATGGATTGTCATTACCAATGCTGTTACCTTTCACCCTTACCTGATCTGCCCTATACATGACTCTGCAATTAACTCTTAATACCCTGATAGGAGCAGCCAACTGTTACTCAGTTCTATTTGGCCAGCGCCTCTTCCACCTCCCCATGTTAAATTGAACAGTAAACCTGTACAAATCCCTTCCTCCACTGCCTCCTTCCACACAGTACCCTCCCTTCTTATGATTCATACTAATTTTTCATGTACTTCTCTCCGTAAGCACCTCATCTCTGTCCCCATCCAAAAACCTGGATACAGTAGCTGCTGCAGTGCAGTACTGAGGGAACGCTGCACTGTCGGTGGTACCACCTTTTAGCTGAGCCATCACTCTGAGTCCTTATCCACTTCCTCAGATTAAAGATGCTTTGGTAATATTTTTGAGGAAGAGAGATATCCCTTATGTCTAAGCCAATATTTATCCTTCAATCAACATCACAAAAGAGTTATCTGTTCTTTAACATGCTGCTGTTTGCGGGACCTTCCTTTGCATAAATTGTTTTCCTTACACCTACATAAGCCAGTCGTATCGGAGTACTTTGAGATGTCCTATGATTAGGAGAGACACTATAAAATCCCTTTGTTTTTAAAAACATCTGAGCACTAATTTCCATTGTCAGCCTTGTGATCACCTCACTTCATCTTTCCCCCCCACACTACCCGTGTCTACTCGGTGTCTACTTCCCTATCCAGCTTCTTGAAGACAGAAGATTATCAGGAATGATGAAAGAGTACACAATGCAGTCCCCCGAACTTGCCTTGCCATTCAATAAGGTTGTCATTGATCTGATTGTGGCTTTAACTTCACCCTACCACAACACTCTTGTTAATCAAAAATTTGTCTTACTTTGTTTTGAATAATCTCAAACATTCAGTAGCAGCAGTGTGCACCATCTACAAGGTGTACTGCAGAAATTCACCAAGACACCTCAGAAAGCATCTTCCAAACCCACAACCACGAACATCTCAAAGCGCAAGGGCAGCAGATACATGGAACACCATCACCTGCAAGTTCCCCTCTAATCCACTCACCATCCTGACTTGGGAATTATATCCTTCAGTGTCACTGAGTCAAAATCCTGGAATTCCTTTTCAAACAGCATTGTGGGTCAACCTATAGCTCACGGACTGCAGTGGTTCAAGAAGGCAGCTCCTCAAGAGTAAGTAGTGCAATAACTGCTGGCTCAGCCACCAAATACCCATATTTCATGAATAGATTTTTATAAAATGGCACTGCTTGGAGAAAGCCCAGAAGGGGACATTTCCAAAAACTAACAATCGTTGGAAAGGAAAACAATCCTCCTCATCTATGTCTTAAATGGGAGACCTCTAATTATAAAACTGTGGCCCTGCATTGAAGGGAGGTGATAGCCTAATTATATTATCACTGGATTATATTATATAATCCAGAGACCCAGGTAATGTTTTGGGGATCTGGGTGTGAATCTTGTTCATGTTGGAATTTGAATTCAATTAAAATATGGAATTAAGTGTCTAATGATGACCATTAATTAATTGCCAATTATTGGAAAAAACAATCTGGTTCACTGATGTCTTTTAGGGAAGGAAACTGCCATCCTTACCTGGTCTGGCCTATATGTGACTCCAGACCCACAGCAGTGTGGTTGACTCTTAACTGCCCTCTGGGATGGGCAATAAATGATTGCCTAGCCAGTGGCACCCTCATCCTGTGAACGAATATATTTTTAATAACACAAATATCATCTCAACATCTACCCTGACAAGTGCCCTCAGAATCTTTAAAAGGCACCACATTGAGTGCAAGATGTTATTTTTGCTAAATTCATCAAGTTCTGCCTTTGGTGTTGATCTGGGAATAGAAGGAAATGGAAGATGTGACTTTTACCTGACCCAAATTTAAATAAATAGCATATACCCAGCAAGTGCCTGACGTGTTTGCTTTGCGTGTGTGCAGCGTTTTGAGCAGAGAGGTACCGTGGAAGTGGAAATTACTCAGACTATTGCATTACTCTGGGATAATTGACAGTTAGCTCCACACTACGAATGTAGTTCAACTCTACGATCTTTGACCTCTGGGCAGGGGTTGGAGGGGGTAGATGTCAGTGCGAAATGAAACATTGAGCCTCAACGTTGTTTGCAATGTTTATCCCATGAGGTATCAGAATGGTGCGGCTTTAGTCATTATCCTGTAGATTGTTTGGAAGGAATTAGAGTTCAAATAGATAATGCACAAATATTTTTACAGCAGTTTGTTCAGTGATGCAGGAGATTATGGGATGATGATTAAGACGGTGAGAGAACCATCCAATGTATTCAGGAGTATTGGATCAGTTCATTGAACTGAATGTGACTTGTGTTATTACCTGGTGACCTTGCAATACCATGGTCATTATAATTGGGCTATGTTTTACTTCGACATTTCCTATGGGTATAAAATTTATCAAAGAAATTACGGGGCTGTTCAGATCAGAAATACGGTGACACCAGATTCGAGGTGATGGTCTGGAACTAAGTTGTTCTTTCAAGCATCTGCAGTGAGAGTTACAATGGGGTTTTCAATGTATCCCTTAAGGTTTCATCAGATGACCCCCAACTCCATTAGCCCTTTCTAAAATTGCTTTAACCTCCCCCCCTTCCCCATAGCCTTACTTCTCTCACAGTGTTGTTCATCTTCAAAATTCTTTTCCCCATTGACCAGCGGAGGCCGGATCATTGAATACATTCAACGATGAGTTGGACTGGCTTCAGATTGTCAAACAAAACATTTTGGGGGGTTGGGCACAATATAGAGTTAAGGCCACATCATCAGCCAGGATCCCATTGAATGCCACAGCAGGTTTGAAGGGCCGGGTACATTTTTGGTTTCTTTTGCCTTTAGTACAACCTTCTCTCCAGGAGGGTTCCAGGGCCACTGGGTGTGAACTTGGCAATCAGGAGAGGAAAAAAACCTCAAAAATTACCACATACAGATCCAAATGGATCATTATTAAGTATTTACTAGATGTTAAAACTAGGTTTTCCTTCTGGGGGTGAACAGGCAGCTCATGTCCTCAAGTGGGAGGACTAAGAGGGAACCAAAAATGCCACCTCTGGCTTTGG
The DNA here is from genome assembly GCF_037043375.1 of Chiloscyllium plagiosum. Taxonomy (NCBI): domain Eukaryota; kingdom Metazoa; phylum Chordata; class Chondrichthyes; order Orectolobiformes; family Hemiscylliidae; genus Chiloscyllium; species Chiloscyllium plagiosum. The sequence goes on from NW_028270174.1 coordinate 7,413,572, forward strand.
CTCTGTACATTGGGGTCCCTCAGATGCCTGATGTCAGGCAGTTGACCTGACTTGCATTATTGAACCTCAGGCAATGTCCCACAGCAACTCTAATGGAAGTCCAGACAGAGGAGTATAGTTGCTGGATATAATCAGTATGGGGTCAGGGAAATCATTTTCAATAGGGTTTAAATTGCATGGGGTGTGGCTGCTCAGAGCACTGTGGGCCCTTTAAGCATGCCACACTCTGTGATCACCAGTTTAGAAAGAAGATCCCAAAACAAGTGTTACTGCCATCATTTATATACGTAAAGGGATAACACCTGTTTTATGTGCTTTACAGTACAGTCCCCGAGTCAGTACACAGTCAGAGATTTTGTACAGAGGTCCTTGGAAGTTAGTCTTCCAAATTCACTCTGCTTGTTCTCGGCTTTGCACTTGGAAATAAGAGGCTTTATATTTATTGTATTTGGTAAGTGAAATGATGCGGGTAAAAGAGTGTGAGGGAGGCAGTGCTTAGAGACTGGAATAGACTGTCTGTGAGTGTGGGGCAGACGGTGGTTAGGGTCTGGAATTAACTGATTGACAGTGTGGGTTGGGCAGTGGTTAGGGTCTGGGATGGACTGTCTGAGAGTGTAGGGCAGGCAGTGGTTAGGGTCTGGAATGGACTGTCTGAGAGTGTGGGGCAGACAGTGGTTAGGGTCTGGAATGGACTGTCTGAGAGTGTGGGGGAGGCAGTGGTTAGGGTCTGGGATGGACTGTCTGAGAGTGTGGGGGAGGCAGTGGTTAGGGTCTGGGATGGACTGTCTGAGAGTGTGGGGGAGGCAGTGGTTAGGGTCTGGAATGGACTGTCTGAGAGTGTGGGGCAGGCAGTGGTTAGGGTCAGGAATGAACTGTCTGAGAGTGTGGGGCAGGCAGTGGTTAGTGTCTGGAATGGACTGTCTGAGAGTGTGGGGTAGGCAGTGGTTAGGATTTGGAATGGACTGTCTGAGAGTGTGGGTTGGGCAGTGGTTAGGGTCTGGGATGGACTGTCTGAGAGTGTGGGGCAGGCAGTGGTTAGGGTCTGGAATGGACTGTCTGAGAGTGTGGGGCAGGCAGTGGTTAGTATCTGGAATGGACTGTCTGAGAGTGTGGGGTAGGCAGTGGTTAGGGTCTGGAATGGCTGTCTGAGAGTGTGGGGGAGGCAGTGGTTAGGGTCAGGAATGAACTGTCTGAGAGTGTGGGGCAGGCAGTGGTTAGGGTCTGGAATGGCTGTCTGAGAGTGTGGGGGAGGCAGTGGTTAGGGTCAGGAATGAACTGTCTGAGAGTGTGGGGCAGGCAGTGGTTAGGGTCTGGAATGGCTGTCTGAGAGTGTGGGGGAGGTAGTGGTTAGGGTCTGAAATGGATTGTCCGAGAGTGCGGGGGAAGTAGGCTCAGTCAAGGTGTTGGAAAGGGAGTTGAATCATAACCTGAGAAGGAAGGATATGCATTGTTATGGGGAGAAGGATCACCCATGACCCTGTTGAATGGCAGAGCAGGCTTGATTGGCCAGATAACCTGCTCCTGTTTCTGTTGCTTGTGTTCTCACACAGGTGCAAAGGTTCCCAGAAACTCCATCAAACCCCGTAAACTGGGAGATAGGTCCGGGTGTATAAGGGAAGACTACCTGTTACATTTCATGATCCCCAAACCTGGCCTTGTACCCGTCTGCAGGAGACTATAAAACTGCAACAGATCTCGTGGCCAAGCACCAGTGTCATGGTTCACATTAAATCAGTCAAACAGCAATAATAATAAATATACATATTCAAAAGTACAGCTAGTTTTTAAGAGATTAAAAATCTTGTGTTGTGTCAGTGGATTTGGGCCTGTGTCTGTAGAATTTTACAAGAAAGTTATGGGCTATCTCCAGCAGCAAAGCAAGTTAAGAGGATCAGCTCAGTGCCTGGACACAGATCAGAACTGTTTTGCTATTTTAATTCTTTTTCATGTTTGGCAGAAGGATTGCTGACTATGAAATGAGATGGTGTAAAAAAAAACACTTGTGTAATGACCAGTGCATTGCTCATAAAACATAATATTTAATTTAACAGAAGTGTTAAGCTCCTTAAAATTAATGATTTTATGTCAGTGAAAATTAGACAACTGAATTTGCAAACAAATGCTATTATATTGGCTGAGCATCATCATTCAGAATTCCAAGGCTTTACTCATGCAATTTGACCTTTCAAAGCTCTGTTCTCAAAATTGTCTTGTTTCCTAGTTATGGTAAAGACAATAGTGAAGGCTTATTCCGCAGAGTGCACTCACAGAGATTACTATGCATGAATCACAGATATCTATATTCCTTTGTTGGCTTCTGCTGACTTTGATGAGATTAAATTCCCTACGGTGTGGAAACAGGCCCTTTGGCCCAACAAGTCCACACCAACCCTCCGAAGAGCAACCCACCCAAACCCATTCCCCTACATTTACCCCTGACTAATGCGCCTAACACTACAGGCAATTTAGCATGGCCAATTCACCTAACCTGCACATCTTTGGACTGTGGGAGGAAACTGGAGCACCCGGAGGAAACCCACGCAGACACGGGGAGTATGTGCAAACTCCACACAGACAGTTGCCTGAGGCGGGAATTGAACCCGGGTCCCTGGCTTTGTGAGGCAGTAGTGCTAACCACTGAGCCACTGAGCCACCGTACCACCCCTGACTTGTGTCACAATCAACCTGATTACCCTGTGCCTAAATTGGTAACTCACTATTCTTCTCACATTATCTTTTTAAAGATCTCTCCTGCTTTAATTCACTGTTTCAAACTTCCCTCATTGACAGTAGGCATTTAGTCACCTGTCTTAATATCTCCTTAGTGGAAACAAAGTTGTTGCAGATCACAGTGGGTCAGGCAGCATCCATGGAGAGAGAGAGCAAGCTAACATTTCGGGTGTAGATGAAAATGTCCAAGTCACTGTCATGATACAAAATCCGTGGCAGCCAAATTGTACAAAGTGAGCTCTCACAAACAGCAAGCATCTCTGCTTCTTTTATAAGTTTGTGAAAAAAGGATGTCATTAGCAAAGCCAGTATTTATAGCCCTTCCCTCATTTCCTGGAGAAGGTGGTGACAAGTGACCAGGCAATCTGTTCTAGTGATGTTCAAAGAATCTATACAGTGTGGTAGCGGCCCATTTAGCCCATCAAGTCCATACGAACCCTCTGAAGAGCATCCCTCCCAGACTCACCCCCCTACCCTGTCCATGTAACCCTGCATTTCCCATGACTATACCGCCTAGCCTGCACATCCATGGACCCATGGGCAATTTCCCATGGCCAATCCACCCTAACCTGCACATCTTTGGACTGTGGGATGAAACCAGAGCACCTGAAGGAATCCCACGCGAACGCAGGGAGAATGTGCAAACTTCACACAGACAATCACCTGAGGGTGGAATCGAACCTGTGTCCCTGGCTCTTGGAGGCAGCCATGCTGACCACTGAGCCACCCATGTTAGTGGAGGCATAAATATTAACAGCAGGGCACCAGGTAGAACCTGCCTACTCTCCTTTGAAATGGGTCCATGGAGTTTGTTTTACATACACTGCCAGGGTCCCTGTTTAATGTGTCATCTGAGCGACAGCGTCTTCAAAAATCACTGCCTCAGTAGTACACTGGAATGTCAGCCTTAAGTTTTCTGTCAAATCCCCAGAGTGAGACTTGAACTCCCAAACTTTGAGCAGGTATGTCATCTGTTGAACAGCAGTTGACGTACAGCTGACAATTGTCATAGATGAAAAGTGTGGTGCTGGAAAAGCACAGCAGGTCAGGCAGCATCCGAAGAGCAGGAGAATCGACGTTTCAGGCATAAGCCCTTCACCAGGAATGCCGTACAGTCATACATCATAGATACAGGCCCTTTGGCTCACCTTGTCTATGCCAACTAATAAACAACCAAACTACATTAATCCCATAGCCTATTATTCCCTGGCATTTTAAGAGCTCATCCAGAATCTTCTTCAATATTGCGAGAGTAATTGCCTCCACCACCCTCTCAGGCAGCACCTCCCCCTGGGTGAAGCATTTTTGTTCTCAGATCTCCTGTGAAACACATACTTCCTCACTTTAAACTTATACCGTCTGCTCTTAGGCATGTTTGCCATGTGGATGAGAGTCTCGTGAGTACTCTGTTTGTGCCTCTTGTAATGTTGTATACATCAATCAGATCCCACCTCCCCACCACCTTCTCTGCTCCAGGGAAAACATATCCAGCCTATCCAGATGCTCCTCATAACTAAGAGCTAAGAACTTTCATCCCAAGCAGTATCCCAGTGAATTTCTGTCTACCTCATTCACAGGATGATGGTGTCGCTGGATAACCAGCATTTATTGCCCATCCCAGAGGGCAGTTAAGAGTCAAACACATTGCTATAGGTCTGGAGTCACATGAAGGCCAGAACAGGTAAGGATGGCAGTTTCTTTCCCTGAAGGACATTAGTGAACTAGGTGGGTTTCCAACAATTAACAATGGATTCCTGGTCATCACAGACCCTTGATTCCAGATATTTATTAAGATCAAATTCCACCATCTGCTGTGGCAGGATTCAAACCCAGGTCCCCAGAACATAACCTGGCTCTCTGGGTTAAGAGTCCAGCAATAATACCACTAAGCCATTGCCAACCCTGCACTTCCTCTGCCCTCTGTTCTTGCTGGAGTTGAAATAGATCCTCAGCTTTCTCAGTGCAAAAGAGCCCTTCAGGTCAGAGTGAATGAACTTTGCTTTGTGCCACGGTTGACATGACCATCACCTTCCAGACTCGGACTTCGAATGGAAATCTGAGTCCTCCTGTGAACATGAGGGAAGACCAGCTGTTTTATTGAGTTCTGAATGGTTTAATAAAGACACAAATGATTCCTTGCTTGGGTGACCCATTAGCTAATGCAGGAACTGAGATATGAGATGGCTCATGATACGACTGCTGTGTTACAAGGGGCAATCTGTCTGGTGCATACTAAATGAGTCTAAATTACATGAACTGATCCACAAGCATACGACCTACAATCCATCAATCAGGTTGCTGGTTTTCAGCTTTCTTAGCTACGTGTATTCCTGTCTGCTCCAGTGCTTTGATGAGCATCTGCTTTCCCAGTGTCACCTCACTTCACACATCACTCAATCAACCATGACTCATCTCTGAGGGAGCAGACTGACGTTGGCAACATCACTAATTCAATGATGAATTTGACCTGCACTAGCAGCTTCTGGGTGGCTGGGTTTCTCAGCCTATCAGTTTTTATCGTCCATTCACTTGAAAAGTATTGCCAAGAAACTTTCATCCTCAAGCCAACTGAAAGCGACAATGAACCAGGCAAACAGAGCTTCTGAGAGATTGGCATGGGGTGACCTTCTGTGAAATTCAGCCACTGAATCGTAACTGATCCGTTTCATGCTATGAGCACAGCCTGGCCATGTGGGTCTAACTACAGCACAAGAAAATCTACCTCCTTTGTCACCGCTCAAGGCATTACATGTGTCAGAGAGTGGAACATCACATTAAGAAAGGGAACAACAGCCGACCGCACCTTGAATTCCCCACACTGCACCCCTACCTCAAGGGGGGGGGAAGAGGTGTAAGGTGAAAAAAAAGGCACATTCACAAAAGCCATTTTCATTCATTTCAGTTGGAGCATCAACTCTTGATTGTACAGTTTCCTGGATTTAGAGTCACAGAGATGTACAGCATGGAAACAGACCAACTCATCTATGCCAACCAGATATCCTAAATTAATCTAGTCCCATTTGCCAGCAGCTGGCTCATATCCCTCTCAACCCTTCCTAGCCTGATACCCATCCAGATGCATTTTAAATGTTGTAATTGTACCAGCCTTCACCACTCCTTCTGGCACCTCATTCCATACACGCACCACCCTCTGTGTGAAAAAGTTACCCCTTAGGTCCCTTTTAAATCTTTCCCCTCTCACCCTAAACCTATGTCCTCTAGTTCTAAACTCCCCCGACCCAGGGAAAAGACCTTGTCTATTTGCCCTATCCATGCTGCTCTTGATTTTATAAACCTTTATAAGGTCACCCCTCAAGCTTCGACGTTCCAGGGAAAACAGCCCCAGCCTATTCAGCCTCTCCCTAGAGCTCGAACACTCCAATCCTGACAACATGCTTGTAAGTATATTCTGAACCCTTTCAAGTTTCACAACATCCTTCTGATAGGAGACCAGAATTGCACACAATATTCCAAAAGTGGTCTAACAAATGTCCTGTACAGCCACAACAAGACCTCCCAACTCCTGTACTCAATACTCTGACCAATAAAGGAAAGCATACCAAATGCCTTCTTTACTATCAGAATTCATAGCAGAAGCGGTAATGCAAAGACGAGAACAAACAGCCCGACCAACCATCAAATCAAAAATCTGGGTCTGCTACGTAGATGACACCTTTGTCATCACAAAACGAAACAAGATAGAAGAGACATTTAACATCATCATAAAGTTCACCAAGGAGGAAGGAACCGACAACAAACTCGCATTCCTGGACGTCACAGTCGAAACAACGGACAACGGAGAACTACAAACCTGCGTATACAGAAAACCGACAAACACTGACCAAATACTTAACTACACCAGCAACCATCCCAACACACACAAACGAAGCTGTATCAGAACACTATTCCAATGAGCCACCTCACACTGCAGCACAGACGAACTTCGGAAAACAGAGGAGAACCACATATACAGTATATTCAAGAAGAACGGATACTCAAAAAATACAGTCCGCAGATTCCTCAAGAACAAACCACGACAAGCAGACCAAACACAGCCAGAAACCCTAACCACCTTACCATACATCAAAGAAGTTTCAGAAATGACAGCCAGACTACTAAGACCCCTCAGAATCCTAGTAGCACACAAACCCACCAACACTCTCAAACAAAAACTAACAAACTTATAAGACCCAGGACAACCCATGGACAAAACCAATGTCATCTACAAAATTCCATGCAAGGACTGCCACAAACACTACGTAGGACAAACAGGAAGAAAGTTAGCCACCAGGATACACAAACACCAGCTAGCCACAAAAAGACATGACCCTCTCTCCCTCATAGCCCTACACACGGAGGAAAAAACCACCATTTCGACTGGGACAACACATCTATCCTGAGACAGGCTAAGCAAAGACATGCCGGAGAATTCCTAGAGGCCTGGCACTCCAACCACAACGCCATAAACAAACACATAGATCTAGATACCATCTATCAACCCCTCAGAAAACGAACAGGAAATGACATCACCACAAACCTCTGGAACACCCATCCAGGACAAACGTATAAATAGAAAGCAGGAGACAACAGCTTTGCTTCACTTGGAGGTCGCCACTGATGATGTTACCTAGCTAAGTAATGAAACGTCTGGATATCAAAACTACAGCTCAGCGAGCAAACCTACACCTTAAGCCTTCTTCACTATCCTATCTACCTGCGATTCCACTTTGAAGGAGCTGTGAACCTTACTAACTATACGTCCTGTGTTCACATCCAAATCATTTATATAAATGATGAAAAGCAGTGGACCCAGCATCAGATCAGTACTCAGAGGTCTGCGACACGACACTGGTCACAGGCCTTCAGTCTGAAAAGCAACCCTCCACCACCATCCTCTGCCTTCTACTTTCGAGCCAGTTCTGTATCCAAATAGATAGTTCTCCCTGTATTCTGTGAGATCTAACCTTGCTAACCGGTCTCCCATGGGGAACCTTGTCGAATGCCTTCCTGATGTCCACGTAGATTACATCCACCGATCTGCCCTCATCAATTCTCTTCATTACTTCTCAGTTCATGAGACATGATTTCCCACGCACAAAGCCATGTTGACTATCCCTAATCAGTCCTTGCCTTTCCAAATACATGTAAATCATGTCCCTCAGGATTCCCTCCAACAACTTGCCCACCACTGATGTTAGGCTCACCGGAGTATTGTTCCCTGGCTTGGTCTTACCACTTTCCTTAAATAGTGGTACCACATTAGCCAACCTCCAGTCTTGCGGCACCTCACCTATGATTGTTGACAATACAAATATCCCAGCAAGGGGCCCAGCAATCACTTCTCTAGCTTCTCACAGAGCTCTTGGGGACACCTGATCAGGTCCTGGGGAGTTACCCACCTTTATGCATTTTAAGACATCCAGCCAGTCTTCCTCTGTAAAATGGACACCATCTATTCCCCCACATCCTGTATCCTCCAGGTCCTGGGTTACACTAATGATTTGCTATTACATAACTTCCAACATCCACCCTCCCAAACCCTGCATACGTTTACCGTTGATTGTACACCAGGCTCATCCAAGCAGTTCATCAACTGCCCGTGGCCAGTGCCTTCATTGCCTGATTAGATGATTCTTAGCTGTGAATTAAGTGAATTTATTTTACAAAAACAGAAGTTGCTTGAAAAGCTCAGCAGGACTGGCAGTAGAGAGAAACCAGAGTTACCAGGGTGGTGGGCAAATGGAACACATTGCCAGCAGAGGTGGTAGAGGCAGGCACGCATTTAAGATGCGTCCGGATGCATCATGAGTAGGATACAAATGCTTAGGAATTGACCGACAGGTTTAGACAGTACATTTGAATCGGCTCAGGCATGGAGGGCCAAAGGGCCTGTTTCTGGGCTGTAAATTTTCTTTGTTCTTTGTTCTTTCATGTTTCAGTTTGAGTGAACCTCCCTCAGAACTGAGACTTCTTTTACCTTTGCCTGCTACTTTCAGAATCAATAAATAATTCTTCAGGGATCTTTCTTTGTTGATATGATTGTGCTGCCAAGTGTTGACAGGATCCTGGAGATGAGACCCCAAGGCAAGCCTATGAAGTTGTGAACTTGACTATTTGCGTTTGGCTCTGCTCTGACAGAAAGGTTGGAATAACAGAATGTCTCATTGTTCCTTTGTTGGTGGAATGCTCTTTCTCTCAAAACGCCACTCCTCAAAACATGGAAAGTGGTAATCCTGCATTGTAGCCATCTTGTGGTAATGTTGGTGGGGACAGGGGAGGAGATGGTGCCAACAAAAGAATCTTAATGGAACATATCTGAGTGCTGCACAGATCAGTATTTTTAATCAGCTGGTTTTGGAGTGAGGTAGGACTAGTTCTTGGTGCAAGGATGCTGCCATTGTGCCAGAGGAGCCTTATATCACATTCTAGCCAACTAGTTCAGAGTTGTTGCTACCCACCTCTGAAACAGGAGAGAGTTGAACCTGGGGTCTTCTGGCCTAGCTACAGGTTGTAATTTGAGCCAATGTTTACAGACTGCAAAGAGATTTTTCTCCTCCATGGATGAGATGCTCTATCAAAAAGGATTCTGGGTAATCCAAGATGGAAGGCAGGAAACATTTCTGGCTGTAACGGGCTGCTCCTTTTTTGAGGTATTTTAGGTGTTGGAAGTGATTTCCTTGAAATCCAGGAGCAGCAATTACTGTTTTATATGCTGTGGCATTCTTTTGGAACTTTGGAAAAAAAAAGGTACTTTTAAAAGGGCGAGGAAAAAAGGCAGCACATGGAGAGTGCAGGAGAGAGAAAGAAACTCTCACTGCTAACTGACACAGCAGTGAACCTGCGTCATTACTGCCTTTGCTGTTTGAATTCAAATGTCGCTGGACATCAGAGTGCGTCTGGGAAAATTAACAAATAGTGAAATTCACAACTGATCTTGGAAGAACCTGTTTGGGAGAGATCACAGCACAGAAACAATTAAGTAAATAGCTTTAAGTGTGGCCATGCTGTAAGTCTGCAGTAGTGAGTAGAGTGGATTCTTTCTTGATTATAAGTTTTATTGAGATATGTCTCTTGATTAAACTTAAAAATATAAACCATAAGTATTACGTTAGCCTGGAGCAGTGTTTTATAGAGGAACAAGATGATGCTATTTTCTGGGTCTGCAGATTGGAAGAAGCAAAAATGGCCTTTAGTAGAGTGATATGCCCTTCTTGTTGGATGTGGGAGTTTAGGGAGAGTTTACGTGTTACTGAGAATTATATCGGCAATAAATACCATTGGTTGTCAATCCTATCAGATTGAGTGGATCAGTTGGAGCAAATATTAGAGGCATTGAGGAATTTACAGGAGTTTGGGGTGTGATGGATGGCAGTTATAGGAAGGGAGAAAAGTTACAGATACAGTCACATAGATGGGTTAACTCCAGGAAAGGTAAGAAAGGTAGGCAGGTAGTACAGGAGCCTTCTGTAGCTATCCCCATTTCAATCAAGTGTGCTGTTTTGGAAAATGTAGGGGGTGATGGATTCTCAGGGCAATGTAGCATGAACAGCCAAGTTTCTGGTATCGAGACTGGCTCTAATGCAATGAGGGGTATGTCGGATTCCAAGACATCGATTGTGTTAGGTAACTCTCTAATCCAATGCACAGATAGATGGTTCTTTGGCCAGTAGTGAAAAATCAGAACGGTGTGTTAATTCCTTGGCGCCAGGATCAAGGATGTCTCAGAGAGAGTGCAGAATGTTCTCAAGGGGAAGAGGGCCGAGCAGGAGGTCATTGTACACATGGAACTAATGACATAGGAAGGGAAAACGATAAGATTCTGAAGGGAGATTACAGAGAGTTAGGCAGGAATTTAAAAAGGAGGTTCTCGGGAGTAGTAATTTCTGGTACTCCCAGTGCTATGAGCTAGTGAGGGCAGGAATAAGAGGACAGAGCAGATGAATGCATTGCTGAGGAGCTGCTGTATGGGAGAAGGATTCACATTTTTGGATCATTGAAATCTCTTCTTGGGTAGAAGTGACCTGTACAAGAAGGACAGATTGCACCTGTACTAGTACAATTGTAACACTTAAAAGGCATTTGGATGGGTATATAAATAGGAAGGGTTTGGAGGGATATGGGCCAGGTGCTGGCAGGTGTGACTAGGTTGGGTTGGGATATCTGATCAGCATGGACGAGTTGGACCAAAGGGTCTGTTTCCGTGTTGTACGTCTCTATGACTATGACTCTTAAGGCACCATCAGCTGGACAGGAGAGATTTCCCCCTACCCTCTGGTGAAGTAAAGCAGGAAATGGCATGATGGCTCAAGGATTAGCACTGCTGCTTCACACTGTCAGGACCTGGGTTCAATTCCAGCCTTGGACAATTATTAGAGTGGGTTTCCTTCAGGTGCTCTGGTTTCCTCCCGCAATCCAAAGATACGCAGGCTACGTGGATTAGCCATGGCAAATGCAGGGCTATCAGGATAGGGTGGATCTGGGTGGGATGCTCTTGGGAGAGTCAGTGTGGACTTGTTGGGCTGAATGGCCTGTTTCCATACTGTGTGTTTCTATGATAGGAGAGTTGTCACTCAAGCCCTGGACAATTATTTTTCCTCATTCAATGCTTATTACAGATGATTTGGATATCATCACATTAACACGTGATAGTGTGATACACTGGTTAGAGTACTGTGTACAGTTCTGGACACCACATTATAGAAAAGATGTGAAAGCGTTGAAGAGAGAAAGGGCAGAAGCAATTTCCAAGAAGGGTTCCAGGGATGAGGGACTTCAGTGATGAGGATAGATTGAAGAAGTTGGGATTGTTCTCCTTGGAGAGAAGAAGGCTGAGAGGAGATGGAATAGTGGTTTTCCAAATCATGAACAGGTTGGATCGAGTAGAAAGGGAGAAACCGTTCCCATTTGTAAAAGGAGAAAAATGAGAGGGACATGGATTTAAAGTGGTGTACAAAAGAAGCAAGGGTAACGTGAGAGAAGAGTTTTTCAGGCAGTGAGTCGTTAGGGCATGGAATGCACTACCTGGAAATGTTGTGGAGGCAGGTTCAATTGAGGAATTCAAGAGGGGCACTTGATGATGGTTTGGTTGGAAATTGTGTGCAGGTATATTGGGGAAAGGCAGGAGATTAGCACTTCGGAAAGAATTGGTACAGGGACAATGGGCTGAATGGTCTGATTCTGCACTGTAACAGTTTTGTGATCCCATGAATGTGGGAGCATGCTGTAATCAAACTGATATAGAAACATCGAAAACAGGAGCTGACGTAGGCCATTCAGCCCTTCGAACCTGCTCTGAGTTTCGCAGCTCATCATCCAACTCTGTTCCCTGTTCTCTCTTTCTCCCCCGCACCCTTTGATCCCATTAGCCTTAAGAATTGTATCTAACTCCTTCTTCGAGGAGAAAGTGAGGACTGCAGATGCTGGAGATCAGAGCTGAAAATGTGTTGCTGGAAAAGTGCAGCAGGTCAGGCAGCATCCAGGGAACAGGAGAATCGACGTTTCGGGCATAAGCCCTTCTTTAGGAATGAGGAAAGTGTGTCCAGCAGGCTAAGATAAAAGGTAGGGAGGAGGGACTTGGGGGAGGGGCGTTGGAATTGCGATAGGTGGAGGGAGGTCAAGGTGAGGGTGGTAGGCCGGAGTGGGGTGGGGGCGGAGAGGTCAGGAAGAAGATTGCAGGTTAGGAAGGCGGTGCTGAGTTCGAGGGATTTGACTGAGACAAGGTGAGGGGAGGGGAAATGAGGAAACTGGAGAAATCTGAGTTCATCCCTTGTGGTTGGAGGGTTTCCAGGCAGAAGATGAGGTGCTCTTCCTCCAGCCGTCGTATTGCCATGGTCTGGCGATGGAGGTGTCCAAGGACCTGCATGTCCTTGGTGGAGTGGGAGGGGGAGTTAAAGTGTTGGGCTACGGGGTGATTGGGTTGGTTGATCCGGGTGTCCCAGAGGTGTTCTCTGAAACGTTCCGCAAGTAGGCGGCCTGTCTCCCCAATATCTTCTTCCTGACCTCTCCGCCCCCACCCCACTCTGGCCTATCACCCTCACCTTGACCTCCCTCCACCTATCGCATTTCCAAAGCCCCTCCCCCAAGTCCCTCCTCCCTACCTTTTATCTTAGCCTGCTGGACACATTTTCCTCATTCCTGAAGAAGGCCTTATGCCTGAAACGTCGATTCTCCTGCTCCTTGGATGCTGCCTGACCTGCTGCGCTTTTCCAGCAACACATTTTCAGCTCTAACTCCTTCTTGAAAACATTCAATGTTTTAGTCTTAAACACTTTCTTACACTCTCTGGGCGAAGACATATCTCCCCCTCTCAGTCTGAAATGTCCTGTACCCCTTATCCTGAGACTGTGTCACCGTCACCACCATTTCCATAAGATTCTCATCCCCTCCCCCTTACCTTCATTCTTTTAGCCTCCAGACCGACTGCTGCCTCCCCCTGCATCATAACAGTGACTAATTTGCACATGGATTTATTTGGCTGCTGAGCACTTTGGGGCCCTCTGAGGTTGTGAAATGCTCACGTAAACTTTGCCCACCATGGATTATAACGAAAACAGAAATTGCTGGAAAAGCTCAGTAGGTCTGGCAGCATCTGTGGAGAGAAATCAAGAGTTAACGTTTCGGGTCCGGTGACCCTTCCTCAGAACCAGATCTGAAACGTTAACTCTTTCTCCACAGATGCTGCCAGACCTTTTCCAGCAACTTCTGTTTTCGTGTCTGAGTTGCAGCATCCACAGTTCTTTTGTTTTTCACCTTGAGTTATATCTCGGTCAGACGTTAGGGACACAGCTGCTGAAGTAAAATACCTGGGACCAGCTGGGGAGTAAGTGGTCGGGGATATATTTTGTTCTTTCATATCCCTTTCAGCTGATGTTTCCATTGCAAAAGAACAATTGTCTTTCTTGTTTAAATTAAGCTTTGACGGCTTCGAACTTGCCATTGTACAGAGAGAATCCTAGCTCTGATAGCTCTACTGGTGGCAGTCGAAGCAGCTCAATAATGAGCTTGTCATAATTTTTCACAGTGTTTCTTGCTTTGTCTGGCAGGAATCATTTCTCTTTGAACCAGCTAATGGATTTCTAATGTGAATTAAAGTTCTATAGAGATAAATCTCTTGCTACTTAGATATTTATGATTCCTTATGAAAAAAAAAGGTCCTGGGCAGTCATCACTTATTCTCCTCTTAATACATCTTTCATTTCCTGAGAATTTCTTTGATTGTTGGTGAGAAATTGGGGTAATTATCTGTTAAAGGGAAATGCTCCTAGCTTCCTTTCTCGTGCTTCCTCCGAAGATGAGAGAGTGTAAGAATAATTTAATTAACCAAAGTATAACGTCTCAACCGGTTTAGGTAAAAGGTTATTGGTTCAGCTTGGTTGACACCACAACGTGTGATTTGATTTTTTTTGCTCAAGAATAGGCCAATTGGCCTCACAGTGATACTGTGTTGAGCAGCTATTTAAAGGTAAAAGTATTAGTCTTACCAAAGCAAAGGGTTGATCTCTCATTAGACAGAGATGACCATTAGACAGTGGTGCTTTAACCTGAGGGTCACCACGCCTCAGACAAGGGGAGATGTTGAGAAGGAGGATCCTTCATGGTAACTTCTGCCAGTGCTGGAATTCAGCCCACACATATTGACATTATACTGCATTAGAATGTAGCTATCCAGCCAACTGAGCTAATCAATTTAATGACTGAACATAAGTATACAGAACGCCCCTCCCCCCCCTGTTGGGTGCAGGATCAAGCTCAATTGGCAGCTGCCTCACTGCAGACTCAATGGGGCAAGGGTTCAATTCTCAGTCCAGAGACTGGTGTGTAAAGTCTGGCCTAATATCCACAGTGTCAGTGCTGCACACTCAGAGCTATCATCATTCAAGGTGATCTGTTAAAACAGAAGCCTGTGGGTGCAAAAGATTCCATGTCAGTATTCTGAAGAAAAGCTGGGAAATTCTCCCCAATGTCCTGCTCAATATCTTCCCCCTTGGAAATTAGCTGCTACGGTTTTTACATTATAAAGTGGCCCCACTTCAAAGTTATTGGCTGTTAAGTGCTCTGTGATATCGGAGTTTGTGAAAATGCCGTGTAAGTGCAAGTTTATTTTTCCCATCAATCTATCCTGAATTAGAAATATATCATGGTTCCTTCCTTGCATCAAAATCCTGGAACTCCCTCCCTAACAACATTGTGGGTCTATCTACAGCACGTGGACAGCAGGAAGGCAGCTCACCATCACTTTCTCAAGTGCAGCCAGGGATGGACAATAAATACTGGCCCAGCCAGCGATGCTTCATAAAAATTAATCTCATGTAAGAACTGTGCTTAATGTGTTATTGTTAGACTACTGATTCCAACACCCCAGGTAATGTTCTGGGGGCCTGAATCCCACTATAGCAGATGGTTAGAATTTAAATTCAACAAATATCTGTAGTTAAGACTCTGTTGATAATCTGAAACTCTGCTAATTGTTTAGTCAGACAGTCCCGTCCAATTCACTAATGTCCTTTAGGGAAGGAAATCTGCCAGTCTTACCAGGTCTAGTCTACATGTACCTCCAGACCCATGGCATTGTCTCTTTACTGGTCTCTGGGCAGCTAGGGATGGGCAATAAACACTGACCTAGCCAGGAACAACCACATGCTGCAAGCGAATAAATCAAAACTTGGACAGAACTGCATCCAGGCTCCTGTGAGTCGAGTGAAATTGTATTTGTAACTCTGCTGAAAATATCTCGCCCTTGTAACAAACATAAGAATGACTTTTGAGCCTGATATACTCACAACTTCTGCTCAGAAAAGCAAACAGTTTGACATCTTAAGACTGATTGCCCAGGTGGCACTTGGGGCAAGACAATCTCTTTAAGTCAACTTAAACCATTGATCTGAAAGACAAGGGGAGTTAGTCTCCTTCAGAGACTGTGCCAGTGATGTTGGGGCAGCAACATGTGTTCAATAGATTCTCTTCCACAATTAGAACGACGTATTTGTACTGACAAAACTCAACATCCAATCTATTTACACCCCTTCAGTACAGGAGCTCCGCTATTCCCGTGTTCCTTTCTGCTGATATTGTTTGCCCACGTGCTTTCTGCATGCCCCATACGTAGCGACTGCTTTACCAAGTTGTTAGGCCGAATCAAGGACATGTGTCAGACAAGTAGCAAGGAGAAACCGGAGTTTCAGGTGCAGGAACTGTGAGAGAAAATCAGGGAGAATCCTCGGAATTCAGAGCTGGAGAAATTTGGGTTATGGGGAGAGGCTGGCAGTGACTGGATAGAAGAACCCATGGAGAATTAGATATGAGGAATTTTCTGTAAACTCTCATTTGTTTAGTCTATGTGTTCAATGTCTTTCTCTGTGAACATTTCTTCCTTGCTGCATTGATATCGAGGGTAGATTGTGCCTTCTTCACACTGTCAGCAATAAGATATGGGTGCTTCCCACCAGCCTCAGGCCAGTTGTATGAATAGACCTCACAAAAGATTTATGAATCCAAGCTTCATCCACCTTAATTAGTAATCCAGGTTAAAGGCTAGGGTCAGAGGCCCCTGGCTATCGATGACTGATGTGTCAAAGGAATGCAAGGCCTCAGACTGAAAAGGAAACTGGGCCCTTTTAAGATTTAATAATTCTGTGACCCTGGGTCAACCATTAAAACAACTAATTGTGCATCAAAAATAACAAACAGAATGGGGACACGTGTTTTTATTTTGTCACTGAATGAACTCTCAAAATTTTCATTTCTCGTGGAATGAAGTGTGCAGCAGGGGAGGCAGAGCTCACATCAAGCAGCCAAATAAAAATGGAATCAGGTCTCCCCTCCTCCTAAGCTCTGTGGCCTCCCCTTGCAACTCTATAAACTACCAGGATCCCTGTGCTCCATTCATCCCAGCTCCTTGCTGAACCCCAAATTTTAATTGTTCCACCAATGGCTGCTGTGCCTTCAACCATCTAGCTCCTTTCTTCATACACTCATTGAATCCCAACAGTGTTGGAACAGGCCATTAGGCCCAAAACTCCACACCGACCCTCCGAAGAGTAACCCACCCAGAACTGTTCCCCTCCCCTATTACTTTCCATTTCCCCTGACTAATGCATCTAACCTGCAAATGTTTGGACTGTGGGAGGAAACTGGAGCACCCAGAGCAAACCCATACAGACATGGGGAGAACGTGTAAACACCACACAGACAGTCGCCCGAGGCTGGAATCGAACCCGAGTCCCTGGTGCTGTGAGGCAGCAGTGCTAACCACTGAGTCACCTTGCCACTGGGTCATCAGATGGCATTTCTTGTTTGGCCAGTATTTATTGCCCATCTCTAAGTTGCCCCTTGAGAAGGTGCTGGTGGGTGGAGATCTCATAGAGACTTATAAAATTCTAACAGGACTAGACAGAGTAGACACAGGGAGGATGTTCCCGATGGTGGGTGAGTCCAGAACCAGGGGTCACAGTCTGAGGATTCAGGGTGGACCATTTAGGATGGAGATGAGGAGACATTTCTTCACCCAAAGAGTGGAGAGCCTGTGGGATTCCTTACCACAGGAAGTAGTTGATACTAAACCATTGAATATATTCAAGAAGCGACTAGATATAACTCTTGGGGTGAATGGGTTAAAATGTTATGGGGAAAAGCAGGATTAGGCTTTTGAGTTGGACGATCAGCCATGATCGGGATAAATGGCGGAACAGGCTCGAAGGGCCGAATGGCCTCCTCCTGCTCCTATCTTCTATGTTTCAATGCCTTCTCGAACTGCTGCAGTCCAGCTGGTACAGATAAACTGTTATGGAGGGAGTTCCAGGATTTTGACCCAGTGACAGTGAAGGAACGGCGATATATTTCCCAAGTGAGGATGGCATGATGGGAAAAATTAACTTGCTCGTATACAGCATTTTCACAAACTCCGATATCACACTTTGCAGCCAATAACTTTGAAGTGGGGCAACTTCATAATATAGAAAACATAGCAGCTAATTTCCACACAGCAAGCTCCTACAAGCAGCGTGATGATGAGCAAATAACCTGCTTTAGTGATGGTGACTGAGGGGAAGAGATTGAGCAGGGCATTGGGGAGAATTTCCCTGCTCTTCTTCAGAATACTGCCATGGAATCTTTTGCCTAAGTTGTGGAATTCTATCCATTGACCTGTCCTCCTCTCTACTTCTGACAGTTAAGACTTCTTAAAATCTGTCCCTTTGACCAAGGAGAAGAAACCACAGGTGGCCAATGGTCACAATAGTCAAAAAGCTATAGCGAGGGAGGTGCAGTCATGAAGATCTTGGAAGCTGGAGACGCGGGTACCAATCCAGACAGAATGGGAGAAAACCAAAGGTTTCCGAAGATTGTAGAGCTGAGTGGGATTATAGAGAAACAGAAGGGATCAGGCACTGAGGATTTGGCACCGCCAAACCTGGAGCCAGTGTATGACAGTGAGCACAGCGGTGCTGGCTGAGTTTGGATAAAGGAAGTCTGCATGCCATTGAAACACAACATCATCCAAACACCTAGCTCATGTAAGTTAAATGGGGGAGGTGATGGCCCAGAGGTATTATCACAATACTATTCACCCAGAGACCCAGGTGATGTCCTGGGGACCAAACCCTGCCATGGTGGAAGTTAAATTCAATTTTCAAAAATCTAGAATTAAGAGTCTAATGGTAACTATTACCTGATTGTCAGGAAAACCCCATCGGGTTCACTAATGCTCTTCCGGGAAAGAAATTGCCATCCTTACCTCGTCTGGCCTACATGTGACTCCAGACCCACAGCAATGTGGGTGACTCTTAACTGCCCTCTGGACAATAAATGATGCCCCCATCCAGTGAGTTAAAAACAATCCTTCTGTGTTTGACACTTCAGACACATTTGAAGTCCTTTGAAGACCTGTGAAATTCATGTGGAAACACTTTTCCTTTTGAACTGTATCCACTTGTCCTCACCTTCCACCCCACCAACCTCTGGATACATTGTATCATCCTCCATCATTTCCACCACCTCCAAACAGACCCTACCACCAAGGATATACTTCCCTCCCCTCCCCTATCAGCGTTCCGAAAAGACCACTCCCTCCGCGACTCCCTCATCAGGTCCACACCCCCCACCAACCCAACCTCCACTCCCGACACCTTTCCCTGCAACCGCAAGAAGTGCAAAACTTGCGCCTACACCTCCCCCCTTACTTCCCTCCAAGGCCCCAATGGATCCTTCCATATCCGTCGCAAATTCACCTGCACCTCCACACACATCATTTACTGTATGCGTTGCACCCGATGTGGTCTCCTCTACATTGGGGAGACAGGCCGCCTACTTGCGGAACGTTTCAGGGACACCTGCACCAACCAACCCAACCGCCCCGTGGCTGAACATTTTAACTCCCCCTCCCACTTCGCCAAGGACATGCAGGTCCTTGGCCTCCTCCATCGCCAGACCCTGACCACACAACGCCTGGAGGAAGATCGCCTCATCTTCCACCTAGGAACCCTCCAACCACACGGGATGAATGTAGATTTCTCCAGCTTTCTCATTTCCCCTCCCCCCACCTTATCTCAGTCCCAACCCACGGATTCAGCACCGCCCACTTGACCTGCAATCTTCTTCCCGACCTCTCCGCCCCCGCCCCCTCTCCGGCCTATCACCCTCACCTTAACCTCCTTCCACCTATTGTATTCCCAGCGCCCCTCCCCCAAATTTCCTCCCCCCCTCCACCTTTTATCTCAGCCTGCTTGGCACACCAGCCTCAGTCCTGAAGAAGGGCTTATGCCCGAAACGTCGATTCTCCTGCTCTCCGGATGCTGCCTGGCCTGCTGCGCTTTTCCAGCACCACACTTTTCAACTCTGGTCTCCAGCATCTGCAGTCCTCACTTTCTTCTGTATCCACTTGTGTTCTGTAACCTGACATGTGCTTCCAGCTGCTGAGTACTGAGCCAGACTGTGTACATGTGTCATCCTAAAGGCACTGCCTGTGCTGTGGGAGGCACCACCATGATTGGAAGTAGCTTGTATGGTGGTGTTTGACAGCAAGTTGGACAATTCACTTGGAAAGGTAAAACCAAAGTGACAGGGTTGTGGGGTGAGAATGGGAGAATGGCACTAATGGGAGAGTTCCTCATAAACGTTAGCATGTTTACAATGGACAAAAGTGCCTCCTGCTGCATTGCAGGATTCCACAACATTTAGATACTGTAAAGGGCAAGTTTACCACTCTGGGAAGTTTAAGTTTCTGCTCCAACCAGGAATTAGTCAGGGCTGATGCAGTTACAATTTTGCACCAATCACATATGAACAGTCTGATGGCCCATTGGATATTGGCGTGCTATGGACTGAGTCATTGAACCCAGTGGCTTTATTTGGTGATCCTACCGAGGTGCTGTAAAAATTGCTACTCTGTCACTGACTGAGTCACAAGAAAATCTGGCCAGGGTTTCCACTTCTACAGACCTTTGCTGAGAAGCATGCTGTGTGAACACAAGTACAAGGTCGATCTTGACTATGATACCCTTTATGTGGAAATAGATCACTGACATATAGAACTAAGGTTAAAGTCAGATCAGCCATGATCTTGTCGAATGGGAGAGCAGGTTTGAAGGCCCGAGTGGCCCGTTTTTGTTCTTTGTATGTTGCTGAGGAAGGATGAAGCTAGGCTTTGATACAAGCATCTGGCAGCAGAATCAAAGGATGAGGAGAACCGGAGATTCTACTTTCTATTAAATCGAACATAGAATTATACAGCACAATGGCTGGCCGTTCAGCCCTCTGAGTGTGTGTTGGAACTTCTGAAGAGCAATTCCCACCCTCTTAGCCTCAATCACTGCAATGTTTCTCCTTCCACTATTGATTTGTCTCCCTTTCAAAGGCTAATGAGAAAACTCTCTGTCCAGCTCTTTCAATCACTACTTTCCAAATTCTTAACCGATTGTTGCATTTGAGAATTTTCCCCCTTGTCAACTCAGCCTCTTGTAGGAGCAGAGAGTGACGAGAGACAGTAGGATAATGACAACAGGTCACCTGGTTCTGTGCTAGCCATCAATCCCAAAGATGATAAATTGTGAGTTAACTTGCGCAGTTGGACGAGTGCAACTTGATGCTGTTTATTTTTAGCGGGACTTCAGCTGGGGAGTGGTACATGGATCATAAGAGGAGGGGGAGGTGTGAAAATGGCGCTAAAGTACAGGGTCAATGTTATCTCACAGAATTAGAACTGAAACAAGATCCAAAACTGCAACTAAAGCACCACTTAGGCAGGAATACAAGAGTCAATCCCTATTGATTTACTCCAGATTAACCCATTGTCGATCCCATCGATTTGCTCATTTACACAATCCTGGCTTGAGGCCAACCACTGACTGAGTGATCACTCTGTTTCTCCCTAAATGCTCCATTTGGTGTCGATGTCTCATTGTCTAGGTCAATGGGTAATTCATGCATGGTATTTAGCAGTACGGTGTATACTCTGATCATACACCAGGCAAACTCACCCTTAGTACAGAGTGAAACTGCTCATGAAGTTGTGTCCCCTTTGCTGATTAAGTGCCAATCAGTAAACTTGCTTGACATTTCCTAAACTAACTGCAGTTTGTTCTGGTTTCACTCACGTTTTGTTAACACGAGTTGGCTATAGCACAATTGACGAATTGTGAATGCTGTTTGGATAACACAAACTTTCTATTGAGTGGGTATAGTGATTTTCTATTAGCGGTTTTCCATAGCATGATTTTCTATAGCACGAGGTTGCAGAGGTATGTAACTGTTGTGTCACAGCAGAACAACCTCTGTTAACACTCAAATTTCCTAAAAATCTGACTGTATGGACTACGTGCAGTAATGATAAAGTTTAGCGATAAACGTTTCTGCAGTACCTTTAGAAATATTTCACCAAACAATCACAGAGTTTTGAGAATTTATAATGAAACTGATGTGGACAAGTCAAACTTAGCTCCCTCTCAACAGTATCAGCTGAAATTTGGCACAAATGCACGTCTTTCAGTGCTAATGTTAATCTCTTCCCACCTCACTCACACTGACTGGTGGCTATTGCTCACGGAGTACTGCTGTCCCTTCTGAGTAAGTCGGCTGTGAGTTCAAGCCCCCATTTGAGAAACCCAGGCTGACACTTCAGTGTCGAGCCAAGGGAGTGCAGCACTGTCGGAGATGCTGGCTGTCAGCAAAATGAGACCTTCTCCTCTCAGAAAAGGCAGAGTGGGGGGAGGTGAAAGAAATAATAAAAAATTCTTCAAAGAATAGCAAGCAAGCCCTGTCTCTCTTAAACAAGATCAAGCAGAAACAAACAATGTGCTTGTTCTATCATCGCAGTTTGTGGGACATTGTTACACACAAATTGTCAGCTGTGTTTCTCCTACATTAGGAGTTGATTATTCAAGTTCTTTTTAATCACAGGTAAGTTTATACTTGAGCAAGAAGGTCCAGCTCTTTCTACCAGTCAAAAGGTAGTTAAGAGGTAGCTATGTAAAAAAAAAAAGGTTGCTATGTTTTTTTAAACTCTTTGGGGCGATGTGGGTGTTACTGACTGGGCTGCCTTCTTGAACCGCTGCAGTCCATGTTCTGTAGGTAGACCCACAGCGCCGTTAAGGGGTAATTTCAGGCCACCAATGCACATACATCACATATCTTTTAATTAGAGGCAGAAGCGCCAGCTATATATTTAAATGAACTAGATATCCCATTCATGACATTATGATAAAGTCCGGTCTTGTTGACAAGAAACTGATGGAAATAGAAAAAGAGATGTCAAAAATAACACAGTTGCTGGAAATCTGAAATAAAAACAGAAAATGTTGGAAATACTCAATGGGTCAGGTGGTATTTGTAGAGAGAGGGAAAAATGGGGAATATTCCCAGGGGTGCGAAGGTGGGTTTGGAGAGGGGGCTATGAGGAAAGTTTGAGACAGAACCCATTGTCTTGGCTTTCCAGTGGTCGCTGAGAGTGATGTGGGTTTACTGTCAACACATGGGTCCCCTGCTTTGTGGGGAGCGGGGCAATTCAGTAGGGGGCAGTCTTCTCAATGGGAGATAAGAGGGTCATCAGATGGTGCAGTGACAATGGGTAGACACCGGGGGCAGAAATGGGCAACTGCAGCCAGGTGCAGGAGGTATCAGAGGGTGGAGTTTTAAAGCAACTTAACTAAAGGGAAGGGGGACTCTTTCTGACCTGGCATGGCTGCCGTGATCAGAAACATGCCAACTGGAAGCAGATTCAGTCAGACCTTTCAAAAGGTAATACTTTAAGAAGGGAGAAATTTACAGGAATTTGGGGGTGAAGTCAGGTCGGGGGAAGGGTTGGGTTAGTAGGGTTCAGTGGACCGAATGGCTGTCTCATGTTATTTCTATGAGTCTAAAATACTTTATTGGGCCAGATATTTGTCACATTCAGTTGTAACATATTTGAGATAAATACAAGAAACGAGATTTTGTGAAGGATATGTGTGAACCACCTATTTATATTTTTCTTGTGAAGGTGACTTCATATTTTCAAAGTGGAGTGTGAGTCATACCTGCTGGTGAAGCACAAATAAAGATGACACACCAAACCACTACGTTATCCCATTTATAGCAAAATAACAGGAAGAAGAAATAACAGGAGCTGGGAAAGCACAGCAGGTCAGACAGTATCTGAGGAACAGGCAACTCAATGTTTCGGCCTGAAACCCCTCGTCAGGCCTGATGAAGGGTTTTGATCTGAAATGTTGACCTTCCTGCTCCTGGGATGCTGTCTGACTTGTTGTGCTTTCCCAGCTTCACATTTATTGAGTCTGAATTCCAGCATCTGCAGTCCTTACTGTCTCCATGAAGAACAAATGAGTTTGTTTTAGTCGACATTCTGTCCATGTCAAGACTATCCAGCTCCACTTTTCCCTCACCCCATTCCTTGAGATTCGTTTCCAATATTTAGCTGCTTCCAGACGCTGATATCTTCTCACTTCCCATGGCTGTACCTCTCTCAAACTCCCTCATTCTTCCCCCAATCTAATCCCTACTCAACCCACCCACCAGCCTGTCTTCATGAGAATCCCCCTGTCTGCCAATATACTGGGTACAGCCTGCTGCATTTTCTTGGTTCAAAGCCAGCCCTGACTTTGGTAAGACCTCACACCCAGGAGCATATCTGTGTTCTTCAGACTCCGCACATAGATGGAGGTTAGAGACTTTCTCAGTTCTGTTCTCTAGAAGCAGTGTGACTGTTACGCACACCACAACCCACCCACCATAATCCTGTGACCCTTCTCCAAAGACTTTCCTTCTATCTCTGGAGGTGTCACTTTGTGGAAATTACTGGGTAAGTTTACCGAGGGGGAAACTCGCTCCTTCACACCAACTTGCTAATTAGTCTCCAGGAGAGAAGGTCCCTGGTGCCACCAATTGAGACCATTAGGTGGTCAATTGAGACCCCAGTAGCTGCCCCCAATGTGCCATATCCCCAGGCCCTAGCTTCTCTGGTAGGTAAGAAAGCTGAATCATTTTTCAGCTGGGAAGCAATGGTGACATGCCAGCTGTATTTGGGCTTCAAATTGCCACAGTCTGGTGATGTGGGGAGGGGGAAGGAGGGCAAATGAGTTACTTCCGAAAGCCAATCCCTCGGTCAACTCCTGAACATAAACCCCAGTACAATCCCCACCAAATGAGGAGTATATGCAAAGCAAGCCCCACTCTCACCATTGGATCCTCTGATGATTAGGACTGGACTGTTGGACTTTAGGATCCAGAAGCCACCAGCCTCTGATTGGTCGACAGCTTCAGGTGATCTGGGTCACCAGTGGCGAGGCCTGTGATTCGCTGAGAAATCTTGCCGATGCTCACCAGCTCTTGATGGTAAGATCCTGGGGATTGTTACTGAACAAAGAGACTTTGGAGTGCAGGTTCATTGTTCCCTGAAAGTGGAGTTCCAGATAGATAGGATAATGAAGAAGGCGTTTGGTATGCTTTCCTTTATTGGTCAGAGTACTGAGTACAGGAGTTGGGAGGTCTTGTTGCGGCTATACAGGACATTGGTTAGGCCACTTTTGGAATACTGCATGCAATTTTGGTCTCCCTCCTATAGGAAGGATGTTGTGAAACTTGAAAGGGTTCAGAAAAGATTTACAAGGATGTTGCCAGGGTTGGAGGGTTTGAGCTACAGTGAGAGGCTGAATAGACTGGGGCTGTTTTCCCTGTAGCATCTGAGGCTGAGGGGTGACTTTATAGAGGTTTATAAAATCATGAGCAACATGGATAGGGTGAATAGATAAGGTCTTTTCCCTGGGGTGTGAGAGTCCAGAACTAGAGGGCATAGGTTGAAGGTGAGAGGGGAAAGATTTAAAAGGGCCTAAGGGGGAACTTTTTAATGCAGAGGGTAGGGTGTGTATGGAATGAGCTACCAGAGGAAGTGGTGGAGGCTGTTACAATTACAACATTTACAAGGCATCTGGATGGGTATATGAATAGGAAGGATTTAGAGAGATATGGGCAAAATGCTGGCAAATGGGATTAGATTAATTTAGGATATCTGGTCGGCATGGATGAGTTGGACTGAAGGGTCTGTTTCTGTGCTGTACATCTCTATGACTTGATGACTCTATAATTGATTTGAAGGTGATACAATGAGTTATCTTCACAGTCTGGGTAGAGCATGTTAGTTGCCATCAAACTTAAACAAAAATATTGGAAAATTTCACAAACTCTTCTTTGTCTTTGCCTCCGCTTCCTCTGCATTTCACAGAATGATGCATCACAGAAGAAGAGTCAAGATTAGAGTAGTGCTGGAAAAGCACAGCAGGTCAGGCAGCATCTGAAGAGCAGGAAAATTGACGTTTCAGACAGGAGTCACTCACTCCAACCTCTTACCCTCACAACGCCCATTCCAACCTCTTACCCTCACAATACACAGTCTTCCACACTCTCTGCTCCAATCCCAACCAAAAAATGTGCTTTTCTAGCACCACTCTAATCTTGACTCTAATCTCCAGCATCTGCAGTCCTCACTTTCGCCATCACAGAAGAAGGCTATTCAGCCCATTGTACTTGTGCCAGCTCTTTGAAAGGGCTTTTCTACTGAACTGACTACAGGGGATGCAGTATGTCTGTGCTAACCACTGAACCTTATATATAAAAGAAAATATGCTGTAAGTGAGACTTCTGGTGTTTTTTTTTGTATTGTAACTGCTTAAACTGCCTCAAACACGAAAGATGGAAGTGGGTGATTTACTTAATCGGATATCAGTAATTTCAGGAAAACCTGAATTTCAGGTTGTTTTCACCTGGGAGTCTCATTATTTTCAACAGTTACTCTCAACAGTTTGATTTATTTTTATATTGATTCCTGTTAATATGATTATGCCAGGAAACACAGTAGCAAAGGGGCAACAATGGTAGCTCAGTGGTTAGTATTGCTACCTTACAGAGACAGGGACCCAGGGTCAATTCCATCCTGGGTTGGCTGTCAGTGTGGAGCTACCACATTCTCCCTGGGTCTGCATGGGTTTCCTCCCATAGTCCAAAGAAGCGTAGGTTAGGTGGATTGCTAAATTGCCCAAGGTGCCCAGGGATGTACAGGCTTGGTGAATTAGCCTGTGCTGTTTGGAGAGTCAGTGTGGACTCAATGGGCAGAATGGCCTGATTCCATAAAAAGTTTCAAGAACGAAAGATTTTTGGGGATTAATGTGACTCTTGCATGACATGCTTGAAGCAAAATCAGTCCTCATACCTCCACAACAGGAGTGTGATCCAACTTCTGTACCAAAATGTCATTCAGGAATACTGTGTACAGTTTCGGACCCTGTATCTATGAAAAGGTAGATTGACCTATCTCTACTCCTGTCTTTTATGGTCTATGGTTTTTTTTCCTTGTCAGTGTTTGAGCTAATTTGCTATATTAAACACTACACACCAATCGCTTATGAGAGTTTGGTTCAAACGTTAAGTATTCACTTACGAAGTATTAGGACATGAGAACAGTAGTCTTACATTGCTGCGGTGTTTGGAAATATTGAGTAGCTGCTTGCACCAAAGTGAAAGTAAAACGGATCATATGGTACACACTTAATTTCCCTTCCAGTGAGTACACAGGTATACACTCATCCTTTGAAAGACATACCACAAAAATATCCATGGGCATATGATTGATAGATCAGTCAACTTAACGCACTGATGAAAGTTGGAAAGGTAGCTGAACATTGAGGATCTTCCAACATGACAAACATAGCAACAAAAAGGCCATGCTGTTTGAACCCTAAGTTCTGGAATTCCTCTCCAAAGCCTTCTCTTAATTCTCGACCCCCTTTTCTTCCTTTAAAGCATTCCTTAAAATTTCCACCTTCATGTAGTGTTCAATTGTTCTATGTTTAATGGTGACACTTTTGACAGAATTAAAACAAAACTGTGCTTGGTTTGTTAAGCCCAGATGTAGACTCAGCGTAAAAAGCTGAAGAAAGCAATGAAAAGCTTGGGCCTTGACAGGGGAGCAGCCATTTTATAGCCTTGTGAATAAATCCTATCACAGACATAGAAACGTGTCAACTCTGCACAAATCTGAGGTCTAAAATATACCATAATTCAACCAATATTTTTGTTCACCTCCTAATATCATCTCATGCAGGCTTGATTTTAAATTTAGTTTGATAATTGTTTCTGTGAAACTGTTTGGAACATTTTGCTTTGTTAAAGGTGATCTAGCTGAGGTTACCATTAAGGACTCTCCTTCTCAACCTTTCCCCTTGCCTGAGATATGGTGACCCTCAGGTTAAATCACCACCAGTCATCTCTCTCTAATGAGACAGCAGCCCTACAGTCTGACTTAGAATCCCTACAGTGTGGAAACAGGCCATTTGGCCCAACAAGTTCACACCGACCCTCTGAAGAGTATCCAGCACAGACCCATTCCCCTACCCGATCACTTTACATTTCCCCTGAATAATGCACTTAACCTACACATTCCTGAACACTATGGGCAATTTAGCATGGCCAATTCACTTAAGCTGGTAAGACTACAACGACTTGACAGATTCCTGTTGTGGTTGGAGAGGTCAACCTGAGGCCAGAAACTTTTCCAACTTTCTACGGCTCAATATGTCAAAAGCCTCATCTGGTTGAACATCTCTCGGCTGGGCCAACAATGGGAAGCACCTTGCAGAACCACACAGTCCAAGATCAAGCACTCATTGTGGAGTTAAGCACCGTTCTCGTTTGTATAATTTCACAGGGCTTAGTGAATGCCAAGGCAGCTGGTGTGAGGAAAGCTGTTTGTCCTGAATACGTTGATGAGTATTGCAGTATTTCTTTGCTGCCTGTTACAACCCATGCAAAACATCTCGTATAATTCAGCATCATTGCACAGGGTTTATGGGGAAAATAATTTATACTGACATTTGTTGAATCATAAAAGTAAATTAAATCAAAGGTTATCAATGCCCCAAAACTATAACTATGCGCTGAGTTAGTAGCTCAACCTCACTAGGCTGTTTTGCTACCCACACCTACCCACACACGAGGGTGAGTTTTAAAACAAAGAAATTGTAGATAATATGATATCGAGGCAAGCCTCTGAGAAGATGGCCATCCCTGCATGTGCTGGCGCCTTGAATAAGCTCCCAATTAGTCCCAGTCCTCTTCCCATTCCACACAGATCTGCAAATTCTGCCTTTATATGGATATGTACAATTTCTCATTTGAAGGTAATGATTCAAATTACTTCCACCGCCTCTTCAGGCAGCATACTCCAGAACACACAGCTCACTGCGCAAAAGAAAACCTCTTCATCTGTCCCCCTTTTTTTTGCCAATTATTTTAAGAATAAGTCATTAAATTAGTTGATTGAATATTTTGGGAGTGGGTTAGCCATCCAAACCAGAACCGCACTGCATTCAGATTGAAAGGGTACATTGTACATTGGACAGTAGACTGGTTTTCTGTTACTGAGCAACATCTTGTATTTTGCTGATGTAAGTGATTCTTGCATTTGGGGATTAAAATTTGCATTCAGACATCTGACAGCACTGGAGAGCTAAAATTGTTAACTCTGTATATTTGTATTGTCAATGGCATTCTGAATGATTTATGAACTATCAGAATTTAATTTGACTGTTTTTCACTAGTGATTGCAAACAAGACTAGTCCCCACCCATACAGCTAAATCTCGAGATGAATCCCATCTCAGAAGATTAAGGTTTTCTATTTAAGATCCATCGTGATTGATTGACATTCTTAAATGTGGTGAGGAAATATTGTTTGCAAATGAGTCCCCTGCAGACTACATATTTCAGTTGGTGAATGAACTGTCAGTGTTCTAGTTATTAAATGTGGAAGTAATGATTAACCTGATTTTGGATGAAAACAATGAATTTCAGACTTTGGTTGTGAACTGTTAAGGCAGTTGTCACTCCCCTATTTTGCCTCCGATGTTGGTTGTTGGGGATAGTTTTCCCCGTGGGATCAGGCTCATCCTGTTGCCATAGCAACGCTGAACTTTGGTCAGACCTCCCCAGGAGCTTTCAGCAGTAGTCCCTGCACCTCAGGAAGGATATGTTGGCCTCAGAAGGAACATATGCAATGCAGATTTGCCCGAATAACACCAGAGTGTCAAGAGCTTAGTAGTTATCTATCAGTCATCACCTAACTGGTGCATCGTCCTCATGGAAACACCCCTGCCAATTAGAGTCTAATCACTCAGCACACTACCTGTCCGAGCAACTTTCCCCCCACCTTCCTATTTATCTCTCAGCCCCCTTCCCACCCACCCACCCCACATTCCTGATGAAGGGCTTATACCCGAAACATCAACTCTCCTTCTCTTCGGACACCGTCTGACCTGGTGTGCTTTTCCAGCACCACATTGTTCGACTCTGATTTCCAGCATTTGCAGTCCTCACTTTCTGTCACACTGCCTGTCCTTGCCTATCATCCATCTTCCTACACTATCCAGCACAGGTTGTTGGATAGTTGCAAGCTACTGTGATATTTTGTTCCTGCCCAGACTAATCATGTCCCACCCTACCCTTGTAACACTGAATTTCCCATGGCTAACCCACCCAGCCTGCACATCACTAGACAATACAGGGCAAATAGCATGGCCAAACCACCTAACATCTTAGGACTGTGGGAGGAAACCGGAGCACCTGGAAGAAACCCACACAGACGTGGGGAGAAGATGCAAAATTAATACAACCAAAGATAGAATTGAACCCTGATTATAATCCCTCTTCCATTGGTAACCGCAACTTCTGTTGTATTGTATAATGGCCAGGAAAAGGTTAATCTTGTTGTTCATCTGAAACCCACCCACTCTGACACACAATACTGGGTGGAGCATTGGGTAGCTCTGGACATTTGAAGTTGGAGACAGTCATGTCTCCTTCCACTCACAAATGTCATCAGTATTATGTAACCTGTAAGTAGTTACTCAGATATAATTAACCTGATCTTGCTGCCAAGGCTAATTGCCTGTTCAAACAGAAACAGAAATTGCTGCAGAAACTCAACAGTTCAGGCAGCCTCCGCGGAGAGAAAAACAAAGTTAACATTCTGGGTCCAGTGACCCTTCCTGTACTGATGGTATCGAGGAAAAGATGGTACAGACATTGAAATGTTGTGTACTTTAAACTTCACCCGATGAACAATTAGCACTTTGAAAGTTTGTGATTTCAAATAAACCTATTGCACTATTAGCTGGTGTTGTCTGACTTTATACGCTGAAGGCAGGCAGTGGGGTGGGGATAGAAATATGTGATGGGTGGCCCAGAGAGAGAGAATGAGAGTTAGACAGACAAATGAATGGATAATGGTAAACCACAGAGAAAGAAACGCTGATAACAGGGACCATTATTAAGTTGCTGACTCATTTGTGGTTCACCCTTCACCATAAACTATTAGAAAACCCATCATCTAGACTACGGTGAAGGATTATTGGCAGCAGTATACCTGAGTTCCAGGCCTTATTGTTCGTGATTATAATAACTTGAATTGCCTAGCTTCCCAAAATCTGGAATTCATTCCCCACACACCTCCTTTAGAAACTAACTCTGCTGACAGCTGACTGACAGATAACTGCCAGATTTATGTTTTCTTTTTTTGGTTAATTTTGTTAAACAGTTTTATGGATAATATCTGGTTGTCCACTTGACATTGTGAATCTTTTATTTAAGATATAATGTCATTGAGAATTCTTTCTGTCATTTCTTAAAATGTAGCTATTTGATCAAGCATTCAATCACGTGACTGAAAATCTCCTCACACAGCTCGGTGTCACACTGTTTTATAGTGCAACGATGCATTATATCAAATGTACTGTGTAAATGTAGGTTGTGTTCCTAAGCTAACTTAGGTTGTGAAATAACTGCACAAAGGCCAGTATCCCATCACCAAGTCACCTCCCCCTCCCCCCTTTCAATTATGGCATAGTGGCACATTAGTTAGCACTGCTGCCTCACAACACCAGGGACCTGGGTTCAATTCCACCCTCGGGCGACTGTCTGTGTGGAGTTTGTACATTCTCGCCGTGTCTGTGTGGGCTTCCTCCAGGTGCTCCAGTTTCCTCCCACAGTCCAAAGATGTTAGGGTGGTTTGGTTACGTTAAATCGCCCATAGTGTCCAAGCATGTGCAAGTTAGATGGATTAGCCATGGGAAATATAGAGTTGGGGTGGGATCATCCTGAGAGGATTGGTGTGGACTCAATGGGCTGAGTGGCCTGCTTCCACACTGTAGGGATTATATGATTCCACCTGTGCAAAGTCCCCTGAACTGTGGCGATTCTAAATCCCTTGTTTATATGGGTCAGCCGAGTTGACCCAGGGAAACAACCCCAATCAAAGACCTCACCGTCAACAACATCCACCTGGTTCCAATCACTACACCTTGTTTCAATTTAATTTTCACCAATGAACACACATCAGAATTCTCCCCCATTGCTAAATGAGCAAAGTCTAATTGCACAAAATCTACATTTGTGTTCATTGCTCTGTTGTTCTGCTGTTGAAATACCAAGCATTCTGGATTATATTCATTATTCCTTTGTCAGTTGTTATGAAATTGGTCACTGTGTAGTAGAAGCAGAAATTGACACTTCAGTCAATGAAAATCTAAATATGAACTGAAGTTAACGCCTCTGAGGGGACTTCTAATTATAATGGGAAGAAACAGAAATGATTACACAGCAGGGTGTTGTTATTCTGAACTTGTTTTCTCGGGATTAAGGTATCTATTGAGTAACACTTCCTTGGATATAATTACAATGGGGTGATGAGTCTGTCACCCCACAGATAAAGAAATCTTGAGACAAGGCTCCAACACGTTTGCTTGAACCACACAAAGCAACTTCATGCTGCACTTTCAATCAGAAAGCCCATAATGATATCGACAATGAGTAGTCATGATTTGGAGATGCCGGTGTTGGACTGGGGTGTACAAAGTTAAAAATCACACAACACCAGGTTATAGTCCAACAGGTTTAATTGGAAGCACACTAGCTTTCAGAGCAAAGCTCCTTCATCAGGTGATATCACTTGATGAAGGAGCATCGCTCCGAAAGCTAGTGTGCTTCCAATTAAACCTGTTGGACTATAACCTGGTGTTGTGCGATTTTTAATTTTGTACAATGAGTAGGGCTGCCAATCTTCCAGATGTGTGCTGGAGTCATAGAATGATCTGTGGCACACAAGCAGGCCATTCATCCGACCTACTCTATGCCAAATTCTAAGTAGGACTCCATGGAAAGCAACTCAGGAGAAAAAAAAATTACAAGGCCAGACAGAGTCATAGAGATGTGCAGCATGGAAACAGACCGTTTGGTCCAACCCATCCATGCCGACCAGATATCCCAACCCAATCTAGTCCCACCTGCCAGCATCCGGCCCATATCCCTCCAAACCCTTCCTAATCACATACCCATCCAAATGCCTCTTTAATGTTGCAATTGTACCAGCCTCCACCACTTCCTCTGGCAGCTCATTCCATTCATGTACCACCCCCTGTGTGATAAAGTTGCCCTTTAGGTCTCTTTTATATCTTTCCCCTCTCACCCTAAACCTATGCTCCCTAGTTCTGGACTCCCCAACCCCAGTGAAAAGACTTTTTCTATTTACCCTATCGATGCCCCTCATAATTTTATAAACCTCTAAAAGATCACCCATCAGCCTCTGACGCTCCAGGGAAAACAGCCCCAGCCTGTTCAGCCTCTCTTTATAGCTCAAATCCTCCAACCCTGGCAACATTCTTGTAAATCTTTTCTGAACCCTTTCAAGTTTCACAACATCTTTCCGATAGGAAGGAAACCAGAATTGCACGCAATATTCCAACAGTGGCCTAACCAATGTCCTGTACAGCCGCAACATGACCTCCCAACTCCTGTACTCAATACTCTGACCAATAAAGGAAAGCATACCAAACACCTTCTTCACTACCCAATCTACCTACGACTCCATTTTCAAGGAGCTATGAACCTGTTCTCCAAGGTCTCTTTGTTCAGCAACATTGCCTAGGACCTTACATTAAGTGTATAAGTTCTGCTAAGAGTTGCTTTCCCAAAATGCAGCACTTCACATTTATCTGAATTAAACTCCATCTGTCACTTCTCAGCCCATTGGCCCATCTGGTCAAGATCCAGTTGTAATCTGAGGTAACCCTCTTCGCTTTCCATTACATCTCCAATTTTGGTGTCATCTGCAAACTTACTAACTATACCTCTTATGCTCACATCCAACTCATTTATATAAATGATAAAAAGTAGTGGACCCAGCACCGATCCTTGTGGCACTCCACTGGTCACAGGCCTCCAGTCTGAGAAACAACCCTCCACCACCACCACCACCCTTTGTCTTCTACCTTTGAGCCAGTTCTGTTTCCAAATGGCTAGTTCTCCCTTTATTCCGTGAGATCTAACCTTGCTAATCAGTCTTCCATGGGGAACCTTGTCGAACACCTTACTGAAGTCCATGTAGACCACATCTACCACTCTGCCCTCATCAATCCTCTTTGTTACTTCTGCTAAAAACTCAACCAAGTTTGTGAGACATGATTTCCCATGCACAAAGCCATGTTGACTATCCCTAATTAGTCCTTGCCTTTCCAAATACATGTACATCCTGTCCCTCAGAATTCCCTCCAATGACTTGCCCACCACCGAGGTCAGGCTCACTGGTCTATAGTTCCCTGGCTTATCCTTACCACCCTTCTTAAACAGTGGCACCATATTTGCCAACCTCCAGACTTCCGGCACCTCACCTGTGACTATCAATGATACAAATGTCTCAGCAAGAGGCCCAGCAATAATTTCCCTAGCTTCCTACAGAGTCCTAGGGTACACCTGATCAGGTCCTGGGGATTTATCCACCTTTATGCGTTTCAAGACATCCAGCACTTCCTCCTCTGCAATATAGACATCTTTCAAGATGTCACCATCTATTTCCCTACAGTATATATATTCCATATCCTTTTCCATAGTAAATACTGATGCAAAATACTCGTTTAGTATCTCCCCCATTTTCTGCGGCTCCACACAAAGGCCACCTGAAAACGGTTACATTAATTTTTCCAATTTTCTTTGATTATTAATTTAGAAAATGGGAAGCGGTAATGCATGGGGTGAGACTCGAGGGTCAGTGAGGAGCTGGAAGTCATGTGCTGAAGCCTCCAGAAATACATCCACCAGGAGTTGGGAATTCTAAGGTCCATGCAGAGTATGATGGCTGAATTATTGTAGGTTAATGAGAATCATTGGCAGCAGACGATGAGAGATTTCTTGTGCAGGGATCAAGGAATACTCAATGATGTCTTTATCTCACTGCACTGACTCAGAAATATGCGACAACAGGTGTCAGCTGCATGGAATTTCAAATCATTAGGGTTTAGAAGGATAAGGGGAACTCAGAAACCCAGAAGTTCTAACAGGAATAGACAGAGTAAACACAGAAAAGATGTTTCCAATGACTTGGGAGTCCAGAATCAGGGATTGCAGTTTAAGGTTACAGGGTAGACCTGAGATAAGGAGAAATGTCTTCATCCAGAGAGTGGGGAGCCTGTGGAATTCTCTGCCATAGCAAGTAGTAGAGACCAAAACATTGAATGTTCTCAAGGTGTTAGATGTAGATCTTAGGGATAAAAGGGTGAGAAGGTATGGGGAGAAAGCTGGAACAAGCCATGATCACATTGAGTGTTGGAGCAGGCTCGAAGGGCCGAATGGCCTCCTCCTGCTTCCATTTGCTATGTTTTTCTAGAAGGGATGACCCTTTCACCCACCTCCAACACACCCCATCCACCTGGACACCCCGTGCTGGCCTCTTACCCGCCCTCGATCTCTTCATATCCAACTGATGCTGCGACATTGACCGTCTCAACCTGTCCACCCCTCTCACCCACTCCAACCTCTCACCCTCACAACACGCAGCCCTCCACTTCCTCTGCTCCAACCCCAACCTCACCATCAAACCGGCAGACAAGGGAGGCGCGATGGTAGTTTGGCGCACCAACCTTTACATCGCTGAGGCTAAACGCCAGCTCGTGGACACCTCCTCCTATTGCCCCCTTGACCATGACCCCACCCCCCACCACCAAACCATCATCTCCCAGACCATCCATAACCTCATCACCTCAGGGGACCTCCCATCCACCGCCTCCAACCTCATAGTACCACAACCCCGCACCGCCCGCTTCTACCTCCTGCCCAAAATCCACAAACCTGACTGCCCCGGCCGACCCATTGTCTCAGCCTGCTCCTGCCCCACCGAACTCATCTCTGCATACCTTGACACGGTCCTGTCCTCCTTAGTCCAAGAACACCCCACCTACGTTCGGGACACCACCCACGCCCTCCACCTCCTCTATGATTTTCGCTTCCCCGGCCCCCAATGCCTTATCTTCACCATGGACATCCAGTCCCTGTACACCTCCATCCCCCATCACAAAGGCCTCAAAGCCCTCCGTTTCTTCCTTTCCCGCTGTACCAACCAGTACCCTTCCACTGACACCCTCCTTCGACTGACTGAACTGGTCCTCACCCTGAACAACTTCTCTTTCCAATCCTCCCACTTCCTCCAAACCAAGGGAGTAGCCATGGGCACCCGCATGGGCCCCAGCTATGCCTGCCTCTTTGTCGGATATGTGGAACAGTCCATCTTCCGCAGCTACACTGGCACCACCCCCCACCTTTTCCTCCGCTACATCGATGACTGTATCAGCACTTCCTCGTGCTCCCACGAGGAGGTTGAACAGTTCATCCACTTTACCAACACCTTCCACTCTAACCTCAAATTTATCTGGACCGTCTCAGACTCCTCCCTCCCCTTCCTAGACCTCTCCATTTCTATCTCGGGCGACGAATCAACACGGACATTTACTATAAACCGACCGACTCCCACAGCTGCCTAGATTACACCTCCTCCCACCCTGCCCCCTGTAAAAACGGCATCCCATATTCCCAATTCCTTCGCCTCCGCCGCATCTGCTCCCAGGAGGACCAATTCCAATACCGAACAACCCTGATGGCCTCCTTCTTCAAAGACTGCAATTTCCCCTCAGACTTGGTCGATGATGCTCTCCACCGCATCTCCTCCACTTCCCGCTCCTCCGCCCTTGAACCCCGCCCTTCCAATCGCCACCAGGACAGAACCCCCCTGGTCCTCACCTACCACCCCACCAACCTCCAGATACATTGTATCATCTGTTGTCATTTCCGCCACCTCCAAACGGACCCCACCACCAGGGATATATTTCCCTCCCCCCCCATCAGCATTCCGGAAAGACCATTCCTTCCGCGACTCCCTCGTCAGGTCCACACCCCCAACCAACCCAATCTCCACTCCCGGCACCTTCCCCTGCAACCGCAAGAAATGCAAAACTTGCGCCCACACCTCCCCCCTCACTTCCCTCCAAGGCCCCAAGGGATCCTTCCATATCCATCACAAATTCACACACATCATTTACTGCATCTGCTGCACCCGATGTGGCCTCCTCTACATTGGGGAGACAGACCGCCTACTTGCGGAATGTTTCAGAGAACACCTCTGGGACACCCGCACCAACCAACCCAACCGCACCGTGGCTGAACACTTTAACTCCCCCTCCCACTCCGCCAAGGACATGCAGGTCCTTGGCTCCTCCATCGCCAGACCATTGCAACATGACACCTGGAGGAAGAGCACCGCATCTTCCACCTAGGAACCCTCCAACCACAAGGGATGAATGCAGATTTCTCCAGCTTCCTCATTTCCCGTCCCCCACCTTATCTCAGTCCCAACCCTCGGACTCAGCACCGCCTTCTTGACCTGCAATCTTCTTCCCGATCTCTCCGCCCCCATTCCCTCTCCGGCCTATCACCCTTAACCTCCTTCCACCTATCGCTCCTCCCAACGCCCCTCCCCCAAGTCCCTCCTCCCTACCTTTTATCTTAGCCTGCTTGGCACACCTTCCTCATTCCTGAAGAAGGGCTTATGCCCGAAACGTCGGTTCTCCTGCTCCTTGGATGCTGCCTGACCTGCTGTGCTTTTCCAGCAACACATTTTTCAGCTTAATTAAGGAGGCCAACACCGACCACTGCAGATGTGGTCCTCTATAAGTGAAGTATAATCTTGCAACTTTTGTATTGATTTACCTCACAATAAATAATTACATTCTATAAGTTTTCCCAATTACTTGCTGCACCTGCAAACTAATCTTTTGAAAATCATGCACCAAGATACCCAGATCCCTCTGCATCTGAAAGCTCTTCAATCTCTCACCATTTAGACAAAAGGCTCCTTTTTTGACTCTTTCTGTCAGAATGGACAATTTCATAATTTCCCACATTATGCTCCATTTGCCACACCATTATCCACACACTTGATCCATCTTTACCCCTTTGTAGCCTCCATATTAACCTCTTCACAACTTAACTTCCCACCTACTTTCATGTTATCAGAACATTTTGCAACATACCATCAGCCCCTTTGTAGTGATTGGAACTCATTGACTATGTGATCCTTCATTGGACTTGTTAACCTGAGCCACTCAGGGAGCCCTGGTTGACAGATGGGCCGAAGGGCCTGATCCTACACTGTAGGGAATCTAATCTAATCAAAGAATGATTTATTAAACTGCGCTATAAACAAACCCAGCTTTGGAAAAAAAAAATCAACAGGAGTGTTGAGGACTGGCTCTGAGCTGGCTGGTCAGAACCCATGTACTGTGCACATATAAGTAAAGGGTGAGTTGGTGATGGGACACCCCCAGTCTCTGTGCATTTATTTCACTATTCATCCAAGTAATTTAGAAAATTTGCAATAAACATGAGGGCCCAGCCCTGATCCCTGTGGCGGTATACCACTTATTACATCTTGGAGAAAGTGGGGACTGCAGATACTGGCGATCAGATTCGAAAAGTGTGGTGCTGGAAAGGCACAGCTGGTCAGGCAGCATTCGAGGAGCAGGAGAATCAACGTTTCTGGCATAAGTGCTTCCTGATGAAGTGCTTATGCCTAAAAGTTTGATTCTCCTGCTCCTCGGATGCTGCCTGACCTGCTGCGCTTTTCCACCACCACACTTTTCAACACTTGTTACACCTTGCCTACCAGTGAAATTACTCCATTATGCTTCAACTCAGTTTCCTGTTAACCAAGTAATCTTCTAATCATATCAATATGTTACCTCTGAGACAATGAATTTTTATTCTTGTAACATTTCATGTGGTACCTTCGCAACTTACAGAAAAGCATTCTCAACATTTAAATGCAGTACATCTATCAGTTCTGCTTTATCCAATTGTTACTTCTACAATGAACACTAACAAATTGATTAAATGCGATTTCCCTGTGACAAAATCATAACGACTTTGCTTGATTACATTGTATATTTCTAAGTGCCCTGCTCTGATATACAATCATAGAGTCATATGTTGCAGTTATACCAGCCTTCACCACTGGCAGCTCATTCCATACACGCACCACTCTCTCCGGGAAAATGTTGCCCCTTAGATCTCTTTTATACCTTTCCCCTCTCACCCTAAACCTATGCCCTCTAGTTCTAGACTCCCCCATCCCAGGGAAAAGACTTTGTCTATTTATCCTATCTATGCCCCTCATGATTTTATAAACCTCTATGAGGTCACCTTTAAGCCTTTGACGCTCCGGGGAAAACAGCCCCATCTTTAATAATAGTTTCTAGCAGCTTACTTATAACAGTTGTTAAGTGAACTGATTTGTAGTTTCCTGCTTTCTGCTAAACTCCCTTTTTGGATTAAGACGTTAGTCACAATTTCTCAATGTAATTGTACCTTCCCCAAAGCTTGGGAATTTTGGGAATTTTGGACAATTAAAGTCTATGCACCAAGCACAGTCACTTGGAGAATCCACACACAGCTTACTGACTCATTGACTTCCAATTCCGTACAAGGACCTCAGAGATTCGCGCAGCGGTAGGAAAACTTCGAGGCAATATCATTCACTGACCACATCTTTGAAAACGCTAACCTAATCTCTATCAGTACCTGGGGACTTGTTAACGCACAATTCTAACAATTTATTCAGTTCCACTTTCCTAGTGATTTTTCATTCACACGAGAACATCCTGTCCTTCCAGATTGGGGGCAGGTTTTCAGAGGGTCTTGAAGGAAGCTGAACTCCAAATCATGGTAACGCACAATTTCCTGTGTGGTTACCTGTTTGATGCATGGGCTGACGGGTTTTGATATCTGAAGAGTGGTTGGATCAGTTGGACCTCTATTCACTGGATTTCGGAAGAATGGAGGAAGATTCTAACACGACTAGGCAGGTTAAACACAGGAAGGATGTACCAAAATACCAGGGAAGTCCAGAAGCAGCAGTCGCTGTCGAAGGATACGGGGTAGGTCATTTAGCACTGAGATGAGAAGAAATGTCTTCATCCAGAGAATGGTAAGCCTGTGGAATTCTCTGAAACAGGAAGCAGTTGAGGAAACTGTTTTTCACTCTCTGCTCTATCCAACCCACTCATGATTTTGAAAACCTTGATCAGATCAATTCTCAGCCTTCTTTTATCCCAGGAGAACAGTCCCAATGTCTACACTCTATCCTCAGCACTGAAGGTCCTCTTCCCTGCAACCATTCTTATAAACTCTGCACTCTTTCTGCAATGTGTTCACATCCTTCCTATAATGTGGTGCCCACAACTGTACTAAAGCACTGCAGCTGAGGTCTCACAATGATGTCAGAGACATTTCCTCACACCAAGGAAAGTGGAAATCTGTAACTGTCTTGCCTCCCAAAAACTGTTTGAGGCCGGGGTCAATTGAAAAAGTAAAATAGACCTTAAAATGATGTTACTTGGGCAAAGTCAATAAGAGTGACTGAAAACAACAAATGCTGGAGATCTTAATGGGTCAAGCAGCATCCATGGAGAGAGAGCGAGCAAGTTAACGTTTCAAGTCTAGGTGACTTGTTATCAGAACTGGTTATTAAGAGTTATGGACTCAAAGGTGGCTACTGGAGTTAAGGCATAGATCAAACATGAACAAAATGAATTGCAGAGTAATCTCGCAGGGCTCAGTGACATCTTGCTGTTCCTCTTCAGTTTGCATCACAACATTTGTCCTTAGTTGTGCTCAAAAACTGCCAATGGGGTTCTCCAACCCCATTGCAGGGCTCCAGTCCTCCACTGCAGTGAACTCTAATTTGAATATAGTGTTACAGCATGCCTATTTCGGGCACTGCTAGTTGGCTATTTACATGCCCACATGGAAATCATGTCAGGCATAGATTGGACTCCTGTTTGCCTGCCCATTTTGAATGCAGGCACCCTGCCAATGGTCTAGGGTTTGTTCTTTCTGTCTGAGATTGCTGAAAATTGTTCATTGAATAAGGCTGGATAGGCTGGGATATTTTTCACTAGAGTTTCAGAGGTTGAGAATCAACCTTCCAGAAGTTTATAAAATAATGAAGGGTACTGATTGGATTTTTGGTAGTTGTCTATTCTCTCAGTTGGAGACTTCAAGACTAGGGGGCAAGAGACGGCAGGTCAAGACAGGCTGAGGCTGAAGCCATGCTGTCCCATCAGATCAGAGATACAAAAATGACTCGTACTTAATCACATTGTTCAATCTCCATTTCAAGACGTACTTGGTTCTGTCACCTTCGTGAGAGTATTGAAGGATTCAGGTCAGTGGGTAGTCTTCAACTCAATATCGAGGTGGAACCATGACAGAAAACACGACCAATACAACAGCAGTTAGATAGCTAACAGGCAATGGTTGATCATTAGATTTGCTGTTGATGAATTGATTTCTCCACCTTCCTCCCACATGATCCTCTTGTTGTTGATCTGTCATGCTTTGAGTGCAAATTGCCAGGTTTTGTGTATGTTAGCTCAAAAAGGTCAACTGTAATGTGCAAGGGAACTAGAAGCTTAAAGTCGAAACAGGTAACCTTGCCTTTTGATCTTTCAAAACAATAAATCTCACAGCTACAGATCAGAGCT
The DNA here is from genome assembly GCF_037043375.1 of Chiloscyllium plagiosum. Taxonomy (NCBI): domain Eukaryota; kingdom Metazoa; phylum Chordata; class Chondrichthyes; order Orectolobiformes; family Hemiscylliidae; genus Chiloscyllium; species Chiloscyllium plagiosum. The sequence goes on from NW_028270174.1 coordinate 7,454,694, forward strand.
ATGGCAACACTGAGAGACACTCCAGAACTGAGCATGCTCAGGCACACTCCAGAAGTACAAAATATAAATCTTCAGAAACTCATTTAATGCAGTTTCAATGTTAATTTTAAACAATGGTCAATGTGGTCTCTGACTTTTACCTTTCTGGATTCATATTGGATTTTTTTCTCTCTGCTGGAATACTGTGTCCAGTTCTGGTTGTCCACTTACAGGAAGGATATTATTAAGCTGGAGAGAGTTCAGAAGAATTTTACCAGGATGTTGCCTAGCATGGAAGGTTTGAGTCATAAAGAAAGTCTGGATAGGCTGGAATTTTTTTCACTAGAGTCTCGGAGGTTGAGAATCAACACACTTACAAGAACAAGTTCTACATTCAGCAATAAAAATTAACTTGTTCTTGTAAGTGTGTTAAAGCAAGTTGTTTTCATTTCAGCACGGTTTCTAATGTGATCCAGTTTATAGGACCAACTGAAGGTAAGCACTGTTGACTAGTGTAGGATGTTTTTGAAATGTTTATCTGCAAATTTTAGCCTAAAGCCAGATTTGCAGCGAGTGAACAGGAGGAGGATTAATGCTGGGATTAAGGAACATCTGACTACTGCCTGGAAGGGTTCTGATTCACCACTTGCTTGTTGTAAGCGTTGAATTTACACATGATGTAAATATTGGGAATTAACAGCGGGAGCTTGGGAGCCTTCTCTTCCTGTAGCATCTCGATGAGAGACAGCATGTCTTTCCTCGGGCAATAAACGTAATAGTTCCTCTTAACTTCTGTATTTACAGGCATCAGAACTGGGAAGGTTAAGGGCTGATCTAATGGAGAGGCAAAGAAGTGGGGGATATTGATAATGCAGATAAGGGACTATGTGCACTGGCATCATGATTAGGAACCAGGGGATACACATTTACATGGCAAATGAATCCAAGGTGAAATAGGGAGACTCTTTCTTTAATGCGACAGTTTTGGGCTTCTTATCTAAAGAAAGATATACTGTCATTGTAGGCAATCCAGACAAAGTTCACTAGGTATAGAGGGGCAGCTTTATGAGGAAAGTGTGAACAAACTGGGCCTGTACTCATTTGAACATAGCAAAATGAAAGGTAACCTTATTGAAACATACATGATTCTAAAAGGATTTGGCAGGATAGAAGCAGAAAAGTTGTTTCCTCTTGTGGGAGAGTCCACTGTCCAGAGGACATAATGTCTTAATAAAGGGGTCACATATTTTAGACAAAGAGGAGGAGGGATTTCTTCTCTCAGAGGGTTGAGAATCTGTGGAATGCTTTACCACAGGGAGCTGTTGAAGCTGGGTAGTTAAGTATACTCAAGGCTGTGTTAGATTATTATCAGAAAGAGAATCAAGAATTATAGGGAAAAGGCAGGAAAGTGGAGTTGAGGATGATCAGATCAGCCATTTCTCATTGAATGGTGAAGCAGATTCAGTGGGCTGAATGGCCTGGTTTTGCTTCCTGATAAAGGACTTACGCCTGAAACGTATATTCTCCTGCTCCTCAGATGCTTCCTGATCTGCTGTGCTTTTCCAGCACCACAATCTCAACTACTTCTGCTCGTATGTCACATGGTCTTGTTATGATCTCAAACACGCTGTGTGAAAAGATGCTGGAAGTGGAATTTGACAGGGAAACCAGAACAGGGGAAACTTTGTCAGGCTAGAAAGAAATGGCAGAGTAATGGGACATATTGAATCACTGTTAAGAGCTGGTACACGCACAGTGGGCTGAATGGCCTCTTTCAGTGCTGTTGCACGTTATTCCATACATTATTGTCAGAATAAAATGATTGCATCTGGATTCCACTCTTTACTGTGCAAGACTTACACCATTATACACTGCCAGGTAAAATGTGCTTCAAAATGTACTAGATCATGACTCTTTGCCTCTCTTTTTGTTTCCAACAGAAGATGACATCTTTGGGGAACTTCCTGAGTTCTTCCCATCTGATCCTCCAGAACCCCTGCCTCATTTCCTGATTGAGCCCAGGGACGCGTACATTGTGAAGAATAAACCAGTGAACCTTTACTGCAAGGCCACGCCTGCTACTCAAATCTACTTCAAGTGCAACAGCGAGTGGGTTCATCAGAAGGAGCATGCCACTGGCGAGCGTGTGGATGACACCTCTGGTGGGTTTTTGTTGTATCATTATCACTCATTGCCTCACTTGTTGGCATTTTCACTCTGTAAAGGAAATAATGAACTTACATTTAGAACATAGAACAGTACAGCACAGGACAGGCCCTTCAGACCACGATGTTGTGCCGACCATTGATCCTCATGTAAGGTAAACCTAATGTACGAACCCTCAAATTTCTGTGACCATATGCATGTCTAGCAGTCTCTTAAATATCCCCAATGACCTTGCTTCCACAACTGCTGCTGGCAATGCATTCCATGCTCTCACAACTCTCTGCATAAAGAACTGACCTCTGACATCCCCTCTATACTTTCAGCCAAACAGCTTAAAACTATGACCCCTCATGTTAACAATTTCTGCCTTGGGAAAAAGTCTCTGGCTATCAACTCTATCTATGCCTCTCATTATCTTGTACACCTCAATTAGGTCCCCTCTCTTCTTTTTTCCAATGAAAAAAGTCCGAGCTCAATCAACCTCTCTTTGTAAGATAAGCCGTCCAGTCCAGGCAGCATCCTGGTAAACCTCCTCTGAACCCACTCCAAAGCATCCACATCTTTCCTATAATAGGGCGACCAGAACTGGACGCAGTATTCCAAGTGCGGTCTAACCAAAGTTTTATACAGCTGCAACAAGATCTCACGGCTCTTAAACTCAATCCCTCTGTTAATGAAAGCCAAAACACGATATGCTTTCTTAACAACCCTGTCCACTTGGGTGGCCATTTTAAGGGATCTATGTACCTGCACACCAAGATCCCTCTGTTCCTCCACACTGCTGAGAATCCTATCCTTAATCCTATACTCAGCTTTCAAATTCGACCTTCCAAAATGCATCACCTCGCATTTATCCAGGTTGAACTCCATTTGCCACCTCTCAGCCCATCTCTGCATTCTGTCAATGTCACGCTGCAGCCTACAACAGCCCTCTATACTGTCAACGACACCTCCAACCTTTGTGTCATCTGCAAACTTGCTAACCCATCCTTCAGTCTCCTCATCCAAGTCATTAATAAAAATTACAAAGAGTAGAGGCCCAAGGACAGAGCCCTGTGGAACATCACTCACCACAGACTTCCAGGCAGAATACTTTCCTTCCACTACCACTCGTTGTCTTCTGTTAAACAACCAATTCTGTATCCAGACAGCTAAATTTCCCTGTATCCCATTCCTCCTGACCTTCTGAACGAGCCTACCATGGGGAACTTTATCAAATGCCTTACTGAAGTCCATATACATAATATCCACCACTCGACCCTCATCAACTTTTCTAGTCACATCCTCAAAGAACTCGATAAGGTTTGTGAGGCATGACCTGCCCCTCACAAAGCCATGTTGACTGTATTTAATCAAGCCATGCTCTTCCAGATGGTCATAAATCCTATCCCTCAGGATCCTTTCTAACACCTTGCAGACGACAGACGTGAGACTGACTGGTCTGTAATTGCCGGGGATTTCCCTATTTCCTTTCTTGAAGAGAGGAATTACATTTGCCTCTCTCCAGTCCTCAGGTACGACTCCAGTGGAGAGCGAGGATGCAAAAATCTTCGCAAGTGGCGAAGCAATTGCATTTCTCGTTTCCCAAAGCAGCTGAGGACAAATCTGGTCTGGCCCTGCCGACTTGTCAATCTTAATGTTTGTCAAAATTTTCAACATATCAGCTTCCTCTATCTCTATCTGTTCCAGCATGCTTACCTGCTTCTCAAAGGTTTCATTCACTACAAGGTCCTTTTCTTTAGCAAAGAGAGAAGCAAGAACTAATTTAGGGCTTCCCCTACCTCCTCAGACTCTAAAAACAAGTTCGCTATGCTATCCCTGATCGGCCCTACTCTTTCTTTGATCATTCTCTTATTCCTCACATACGTGTAAAATGTCTTTGGATTCTCCCTAATCCTTCCTGCCAAGCCTTTTTTCGTGCCTCCTCCTGGCTCTCCTCAGACCATTTTTGAGTTCCTTTCTCACCTGCCTGTAATCCTCTAGAGCTGAGCAAGACCTTTGCTTCCTCCACCTTACATAAGCTGCCTTCTTTCTTTTGATGAGAAGCTCCTCCACTCTCATTATCCAAGGTTCCTTTATCTTACCCCTTCTTGCCTGTCTCAGAAGGACACATTTATGCACACAGTCTCCACATGTCCAAAGTGCCCTTTCCTTGGAACAATTGCTCCCAGTCCATGCTTCCCAACTCACGTCTGACAGTATCATAGTTTCCTTTTCCCCAATTAAATATCCTCCCATTGTGCCTGCTTCTCTCCTTCTCCATAGCTATGTAGAATGTGAGGCAGTTGTGGTCACTATCACCAAAATGCTCTCCCACCCCAAGATCTGACACCTCCCCCGGCTCATTGCCAAGCACCAAATACAAAATGGCCTCTCCCCTCGTCGGCCTGTCAACGTACTGAGTTAGGAAACCCTTCTGAATACACCTTCCAAAAACAACTTCGTTCAAATCTTCTGCTCGAAGGAGGTTCCAATCAATATTGGGAAAGTTAAAGTCACCCATTACAACAACCCTACTACATTCACACTTTTCCAAAATCTGCCAACCTATGCTTTCTTCAATCTCCCTGCTGCTACTGGGGGGCCTGTAGTAAACCCCTAATGAGGTGACTGCTCTCTTGCTGTTCCTAATTTCCATCCATTCTGACTCAGTAGGCAGACCCTCCTCGACAATGGTAACTTCTGTACCTGTGATACCCTCTCTGATTAGCAGTGCTACACCCCCTCCTCTTTTTCCCCCCTCCCTATTTTTTTTAAATGCTCTAAACCTTGGAACCATCCAGCAACCATTCCTGCCCCTGAGAAACCCAGGTCTCGGTTATGGCCACAACATCATAGCACCAGGTACTGATCCATGCTCTAAGCTCATCACTTTTATTCCTGATACTCCTTGCATTAAAGCAAACACACTTTAACTGATCCCTTGGTTCTTTCCTAGGAAATTCCTTCCCACTGGCTGCACTACTTCTTGCTTTTGCCTCATCTCCATCAACTCTCACCACCGGTATATAGCTCAGGTTCCCAACCCCCTGCCATACTAGTTTAATATGTCCCAAACCACTTTACAGCTGAGGAAAAATCATTGTAGATTAGGAAACATAAGGCGACCAAATTAATGCACAGAGGGTCCCACAAACAGAAATATGATCATGATCATTAAATCTGTTTTAATGATATTATTGGCCCAGCAAACCCAAGATACATATAGTCATGCAGTCATAGAGTCCTACAATATGGAGACAAGCCCTTCAGCCCAAACTGGTCCGTGCCGACCAAAATGTCCATCTGTGCTAACCCCATTTCCCTGCACTTGGTCCATATCCTTCTAACCCTTTCCTATCCATGTATTTACCCAAATGCCTTTTAAATGTTGTTAATGTATCCAGCTCAACCACTTCCGCTGGCAGCTCATTCCATATACATACCAACCTCTATGTGAAAGAATTGCCCCTCAGGTTCCCTCTTATTCTTTCCCCTCTAACCTTAAAAGGATGCCCTCCAGTCCTTGATTCCCCCACCCCAACTACTTACAAACCTTTCTTTGAAATAGTGCCAGGGGATGTTTTGAACATACCAGAGAAGGCAGGTGGGTCTGATCTGAGAAGGTGCACCTCTGACAGTGCAGCACTTGCTCAGTGCTTTACTGGAAGGTGTCAATCAACCTGAATTTACACTCAGGCCCTAGAATGAATGTCAAACCCACAACCTCTCAACTCAGACACATGAGTGCCAGCCGCTCAGCCTGGCCTGGAGTCACTGACATTCTACTGGTGTCACAACACAACTGTACGTTGGTGTATCCTACCAGGGTCACACCATGTTGAAAAACATTGAACCACTTTTCCTTCCACCCTATCAAATCACAGCCTCAATGGATTCTCCTCTAAGTGTTCCCAATGAGAGATAAGATGTGGGCGGCATGGTGGCACAGTGGTTAGCACTGTTGCCTCACAGTGCCAGAGACCCGGGTTCAATTCCCGCCTCAGGCGACTGACTGTGTGGAGTTTGCGCATTCTCCCCGTGTCTGCGTGGGTTTCCTCCAGGTGCTCCGGTTTCCTCCCACAGTCCAAAGATGTGCAGGGTCAGGTGAATTGGCCATGCTAAATTACCTGTAGTGTTAGGTAAGGGGTAAATGTAGGGGTATGGGTGGGTTGCGCTTCGGCGGGTCGGTGTGGACTTGTTGAGCCAAAGGGCCTGTTTCCACACTGTAATGTAATCTAATATGTTGGCTTATTTACGTGTTGAACATGTTGGATCCAATGCTCCAATCCTGTTGCTAATCTGTAACTATTCATGATCATCATCATTGGCGGGGTCCCTCGCAGACAAGGATGACTCTCTCAGGGTGAGTCTGTAGATGGCTGTGCAGACTGATATGGCTACCACAGACTCTGTTACACTGGGGCAGGAGGTGGTGGTGGAAAGGGGGTGGGTGGGGCGTGGGTGTGGCAGTGCGCTCCTTGCCCTGCTTCCATCCAGCTTCTGCTTTTTCCTAAGGGCAAGTCTCGAAGTGTTCGAAACTTCCCAGATGCCCCTCCTGTACTTTGGACGGTCAGTCCGTCACCAGCCTTGAGTGATTCACAGCATTAAAGCCAACAGCCCATCCCATCCCATCCTATCAGTAGATTCATAGAATAGAATGGAATAGAATCCCTACAGTGTTCAAATAGGCCCTTTGGCCCATCAAGTCCACACTGACCCTCCGAAGAGCATCCGACCCGGACCCACCCCTTTACCCCATTCCTTGATTCGGTGAGCCATGAGCCAGCGGTTTTCACATTCAGGGTGTTAGTCTGTTTCACTCTGATTTGTTCACATCTACGTTTCCCCAGCATATTGCCCCTCCCCCCCCAGCAATCCTACTGCCCCTTCCCCACCCTATTGCAGCCCGGCAGCTTATGGTGATAATATTTCATCATAGGGCAGCTATATTCAGATTCAGATGTGTGAAGGTAAAACAGCTGAACTGTCGGCGTTAATCTGTTTCTCTCCTTTAAAAAAGATAATGAGCAATCTGTTTGGATAAGGCGCTTCAACATCTGACATGATTCTACATCTGCTGTTCCAAAAATGTTTGATCAGACGACTTTCAAGTTGTGTGTCAAAAGATTACCATTTGTAGTCTGGAAACCAAAGGCATGTAAAACTGATCCCATATTTTATATTTTTTAAAAAAAACTGGTGTTTCAGTTTCTACAAGGTGCTGTTGCTGATATTAGCCTTTGGGATCATTTCCCTTCATTCCTCCTGTCATGGCTTGTGAACCTATTAATAGAATCCCTGTGGAGTTGAGAGTGTGGTGCTGAAGGGCTTATGCCCAAAACATCGATTCTCCTGCTCCTCGGATATTGCCTGACCCGCTGCACTTTTCCACTCTGATCTCCAGTCCTCACTTTCTCCATAGAATCCCTACAGTGTGGAAACAGGCCATTTGGCCCAACAAGTCCACACCGACCCTCTGAAGACTGCTCCACCCAGACTCATCCCCCTACCTTAACCTTGTATTTTCCGTGGCTACTGCCCCTTAACCTACACATCCCTGAATACCATGGGCAATTTAGCATGGCCAATCCGCCTGACTTGCACATCTTTAGACTGTGGGAGGAACCCCACACAGACACAGGGAGAACGTGCAAACTCCACACAGACAAGGTGGAATCGAATCCGGATCCCTGGCGCTGTGAGGCAGCAGTGCTAACCACTGAGCCGCCCCAATAACTGTCCCATGATGGGCCCTTCAATTGCCCAGACCCCAAATTCTGAAACTCCCTCTCTAAATCTTCTGAGTCCTCAAAACATCCCACTTTGACTAAACTTTGGATCACTTGACCAAATACCTCCTCTGTGTGTTAATTTTTCAATGATATGTGGTCTAATTTTTTTCAAAAATAATAAACAAAAGCATTCTTTATTTTATAAGAAAGACAATATTTTTAATAACCTATGAGTTTTCACAGAATTGCTACAGCACAGGAGGAGGCCATTTGGCCCATTGTGCCTGTACTTGTTCTATTCCTTAATGCCAACTTACTACCTTATCCCTTTATCCCTGCACACTATTCCTTTCCAAATAATCACCTCGAATGCCTCAGTTGAATCTGCTTCCACAACATTTTCCAGCATTGCATTGCTTTTCCTAACCACTCACCGTGTAAAAACATGTTCTTTTTCACTAATCGCCCTCACTTCTTTTGCATGTCCCTTTAAACCTCTGCCCTCTCATTGATTTTTTTCTGTCTATTACAGAGGGAGCAGCTTCACCACGTGTATACCGTCCTGGCTCATGATTTTGAAAACCTCTATCAAATCCCTTCTCACCCTTCTTCTCTCCACTAGATTAGGTTAGGATATCTGGTCGGCACGGACAAGTTGGACCGAAGGGTCTGTATCTGTGCTGTATATCTCTATGACTCTAAGAACTACTTCAATCCATCCCGTTCATTGGAGTTTCTCATTCCTGGAATGACTTGTATAAGTCGCTTCTGCATTCTCTCCAATGCATTCACATCTTTCCTGTAAGGTAGTGCCCACAACTGATGTCAGTTTCCTTACAGCAGTCTATTGGAGATGAGTTGTTTTAATTTCTGGAGAGTCCAGGCTTACCACTGAGGGTTTGATAACCCTATGTTTGTAGTACAATATGCAAAACAAAAAGCATAGCAGAATTAGGCTGGGATTGATTACTCGGAGTTCTTTATATAACAGAATAGATAGTTCCAGAAGGCCAGCATGCTGATACACTGGTGTTCCTCGGAGAGCCTTGCAATTCCTAAAAGACCTTCATAGCTCATCAGAGCTTGACCAAGTGCTACACTGGAGTGTCTGAGTGCCATTACCAGTGTCCAGGTAGCCCAGGTTTCATTCTGTGAACCTTAAATAAGCAGCTCCAAGATTTTTCCCTTTGTAAGAGAGAGGTTGGACAAGCTGAGTCATAGGAAACCGAGGGGGGATCTTATAGAAGTGTATAAGATCATGAGAGGCATGCATAGGGTGAATGCACTCAGTCTTTTTGCCAGGGTTGGGGAATTGAGGACGAGAGGGCATCAGTTTAAGGTAAGAGGGGCAAGAATAAAAGGGAACCTGAGGGGCAACTTTTTTTACAAAGAGGGTGGTACGCATATGGAATGAGCTGCCAGCAGAAGTGGTTGAGGTGGGTACATTAACAACATTTAAAAGGAATTTGGACAATTACATGGGTAGGAAAGGATTAGAAGGATATGGGCCAAGTGCAGGGAAATGTGGATGAAAAGTTTGCGCGGCACGGACCGGTTGGGCCTAAAGGCCTGTCTCTGTGCTGTCAGACTCTATGACTGTCTAAGTGAAATACTTGAAGCAATTGAAGACTTAGGAGATGTGAGTCGAGAGTGAGGTGCTGGAAAAGCACAGCAGGTCACACATTCAAGGAGCAGGAGAATTGGCGTTTCGGGTATAAACCCTTCATCAGGAATGAGGCTTGTGGGCCGGGGGGTTTGAGAGATAAGTGAGGCAGTCCTCAGTTTCACTGAGGAGATGTGACTGTCTTTGTCTTTCTGTTGTCATGTGAGCTAGAAAGTAACTCAAGCAACATGTTTACTTCCATGTGTTTAAGAAAGGGGATCTTGAAAACAATGAAAGGCACAGTTTTCTTGGTTTTTAACATAGGCAGACTTTGGAAGGCCCTGCTTTTGTTGTGATGCTTCAATAAGCAAGTCAAAGGTAGGAGTAGAAAATCACATGCCCAATTTTAGGTCCCAGTCCCATAGAGCAAGAACTTTTTTCGTTTATTTATGGGATGTGGGTCAGCAGGGCCAGCATTAATTGCCCATCCCTTATTAACCAGAATTCAGGTAAGAGTCAATCACATTTCGGTGGATCTGGAGTCACATGTAGACCAGACCAAGTTAGGACAGAATTGTAGAAGGTCATTAAGGGCATTACAGGTCAACCCCAACATATGAACACTTGTACTTATGAACAAGATCCAATCTTACTATTAATTTTAAAGATCCAACATGTGAACATGTGCTCGTACATACAAACAAATATTTTATATTATAATATACTGTGTTCAGACTTAGGTACAAATCAACTTCTGACCACTGTCAGGAGCAGAATCTTGGGGTGGCATGGTGGCTTGCACGTTCTCCCAGTATCTGTGTAGGTTTCCTCGGGGTGCTCTGGTTTCCTCCCACAGTCCAAAGTTTAGGTGCAGCTTAGATGGATTGGTCATACTAAATTGCCCATAATGCCCAGAGATGTGCAGGCTCGGTGGAGTAACCATGGGAAATTCAGGATTACAAAGTTGGGGTGGGTATGGATGGGATGCTGTTTGGAGGGTCAGTGTGTATTTGATGGACTGAATGGCCTGCTTCCACAATGTAGGGATTCTGTTCTATGGAAAACCTGTTCATTATCTGGGGTCTGCCTGTAGTGAACCAGATGGATTTTTCCTGACAGTTGTCAATGGATTCATGGTCATCATTAGACATCTAATTCCAGATTTTTATTGAATTCGAATTCTACCATCTGCTCTGGCGGGGTTTGAACCCAAAACGGGACCGAAGTCATTAGATTAATAGTCTAGTGATAAGACCGCTCTGCCATTACTCCCCCCCATTTGTCTCACACTCTCTCTGGTTCTTGTGACCTCCAAAAGCAAACTAAAACGGCTTCCTTTTGATTGTGGATGTCAACAATCTACATCTGCTTGAATTATTGGCATCACAGGCTATCATCAGTATTCCACTGGACTGGCACAGTGGATGGTCTCCTGTTTCAACTCTGGCTTCAAATGATACTCCAGGTATGGGGGGAATATTCCCAGTCACTAGTCTAGACTAAGCTAATGTGGAATAACAAAATTACTGCATTGCAGACAGAGGCCATTCTGCCTATTATCCCTGCATTGGATCTACTATCTAGTGCCATTCTCCTGCTTTTTCCCCATATCCCTGTGCACCATTACTGTCCAAACAATAATCCTATGCCCTCTTGATCCTGTCTCCACCACATTTTTAGACAATCCATACTTTAACAACACACTGTGAATCATAGAATCCCTACATCATGGCCCATCAAGTTCACAATGACCCTCTGAAGAGCATCCCACCCATAATGGTGGGATACCTTTATGTAAACTTTTTAAAAACCTCTGGAAACAAATCTTCCCACAGTTTCAGTTGTTCCTTTTCAGGGCCAGAGATGTTGAGTGGCGTAATGAGAATACAAATCTTATCGTTGAACATATGAAGATCAAATTAGTTACAGGAGAAGGCAAGCCAGCACCATCAGTCAATAAGATCATGGCCACTCTATAAATGCTCCAAATTCCACATTTCTATCCATTCCAGACTACCTTTGGTTCCATTGCCTAACAAAAGCCTATCAGCTCCACCTTAAAAATATTCACCGGCCTCCACCTTCTCAACTTCCTAATGTAAATGGTTTCAAAGTTGTACAACTTTCTGAGAAAAATAAAGTTCTCTTCATCTCTCTCCCAAAAGAACAAGCACTAATTTAAAACAGTGCCCATAGTTCACTCACAAGAGGAAGCATTATTTCCACATCCTTCTTTTCAAGAAAGTTAAGGATTTTATTCACTTTAATGAAATTCTTCCTCACTCCTCAAAACAACGTGTGCACTTTGGTTCAAAGAACAGAAACGTAGAGTATTTTCCAATTGGGGAAAGGCTTTGGAAATCTAAAGCACAAAGGGACTTCGGAGTCCTAGTTCAGGATTCTCTTAAGTGCAGGCTCAGCTCATGGTTAGGAAGGTAAATGAAATGTTAGTATTCATTTCAAGAGAGTTTGAATACAAGAGCTGAGATGTACTGCAGAGGCTATATAAGGCTCTGGTTAGACTGCATTTGCAATTGTGTGAGCTGTTTGGGCCCCGTTTCTAAGGAAGGATGTGCTGGCAGTGGAGGAGGGCTCAGAAGAGGTTTACAAGAGTGATTCTGGGGATGAAGGGCTTGTTGAATGGGGAGTGGTTGAGGACTCTGGGTCTGTCCTCAATGGAGTTTAAAAGGATGAGGTGGGATCTGATTGAAGCTTACAGAATGCTGAGAGGCCTGGATAGAGCAGACATGGAGAAGATGTTTCCACCAGTAGGAGAGACTAGGACCTGAGGTATCAGCCTCAGGGTGAAGAGACAACACTTGAAAACTGAGATGAGGAGGAATTTCTTCAGCCACAGGGTGGGGAATGTGTAGAAATAATTGTTGCAGAGGGCTGTGGAGGCCAAGTCGTTGAGTGTTTGTAAGACAGAGATAGATAGGTTCTTGATTAGTATGAGGGTCAAGGATTACGGGGAGAAGGCATATCAGCCGTGATCGAATGATGGAGCAGACTTGATGGGCCAAATGGCCTAATTCTGCTCCTATATCCCAAAGTCTTGTAACACTAAAACCAAGCCCACTCTGACCAATCCTTCCTCATAAGACAACCCACTCACTCTCGCTATCAATCCAGTAAACTTTCTCTGAAAGGCCTCCAATGAATTTACTGCCATTCCTCTTAAATAAGGAGACCAAAGCTCCACACATTATTTGAGATGTATTTGCACTGATCCCTTGTATAACATCTGGCGGGGATCAGTGTGAATACATCTCAAAGGGGTGGCACGGTGGCTCAGTGGTTAGCACTGCTACCTCACAGCCCCAGGGACCCAGGTTCGATTCCAGGCTCTGGCAACTGTCTGTGTGGAGTTTACATGTTCTCCCTGTGTCTGCGTGGGTTTCCTCTGGTGCTCCAGTTCCCTTCCGCAGTCCAAAGATGTGCAGGTCAGGTGAAGTGGCCATGCTAAATTGCCCATAGTGTTTGTTGCATTAGTCAGGGATAAATATGGGTTACTCTTCAGAGGGTCAGTGTGGACTTGTTGGGCCTGTTTCCATACTGTAGGGAATCTAATCCTTACCTTTATGTAAAAACAGGAAGTGCTGAAGAAATTCCTCCCAGCCCTCTGAGTGCAGCCTGGATAGCATCAACCCTCGGGCTGACAGTACAGTACCAAGCTGGTCAAGTCTTTACCATTGAATCAGGAAATCCTGCAGCAAAGTATCAGGAGGCCATTTGACCCATCGTACCAATGTCAGCTTTTTGAAATAATTATCCATATAATACTCCTTTCCACGTGCAATATTCCCCTAGCCCTGCAAATGTCTCCTTTTCAAGCACTTTGTCCAATTCTCATTTTGAAGCTACTTTTGAATGTGCTTCTCTCACTGTTTCTTAGACAGCAAGTCCCTCAGTTCACATCCCCGGGGGAGGGGAAAGCATAATTCAAATCAAAAATAAAACACTATGGAAGCTGGAAATCTGAGACAAACACAGAAAGTGTTGGAAAAACTCAGCAAGTTCACTTGAAACAGAGGTAATGTTTCAAGTTCAATACGACTTCTTCAGAACTAAATAACTGAACCAGTTCTGAAGAGAAGTTATATCAGACTCGAAATGTTGACTCTGTTTCTCCCTCCACAGATGCTGCCAGACCTGCTGAGTTCCACCAACATTTTCAGCTGTTGTTTCAGATTTCCAGCATCTGTACTATTTTGCTTGCATCCTTACTTTTATGTTCAGTTGCTTTCTTAGTCTTTTTAATTGCTTGTTATGCCCACATGTTAACTTGTGTCTAAAAGTATCTTTAAAATTGCTGAATTCCAGCCCTACATTTCTGTCCTGACTTCAGACGATAATAAATACAGCAATCAATGGAAACACTCTGTTCGGATGTGTTGTCATATTTACCTGACAGAGTAGTAGAGGTGAGAAACCTCAAAACATTTCAAAAGTACGTGGATAAACACTTGAAATGTTATAACATTCAAGCTATGGACCAAATGCTGGAAAGTAACATTAGTGTAGGTCTAATAAACAAAATAATGCGCATGCTGTTAATCACAAAATCATATGAAACATACCATTCGGTCCAACCAGTCCATGCCGACCATAATCCCAAACTAAACTAGTCCCACCTGTCTGCACCTGGCTCATATCTCTCCAAACCTTTCCTATTCATGTACGTAACCAAATGACTTTTCAATGTTATAATTGTACCTGCATCCACCACTTCCTCTGAAAGTTCATTCCACACATGAACCACTCTTTCTGCCTCTCATGCCTGTGTTAAATCTTTGTCCTCTCACCTTAAACATATGCCCTCTAGTCTTGAAATCCACCCCCTCCCACCTTAGGGACAAGACACCTGCCATTCACCTCATCCAAAGAGACAAAAAACTGCAGATGTTAGAATCGCAAGTCGACAGGCCTGGCTTGCTGTGGTCTTTCAGCGTCCTGCCCATTTACCTTATCAATACCTCTCATTATTTTTTACCCTCTATAAGGCCACCTCTCAACCTCCTACACTCCAGTGCAAAAGTCATAGAATAGTCATTAAAAAATCGTAGAATCCCTACAGTGGGGAAGCAGGCCATTCAGCCAATAACCCCTCCCCCAAGAGAATCCCACCAAGGCCAACTCCCCTATTTTATGCCTGTAATCCTGTATTCCCCATGGCTAATCCACCTCGTCTGCACATCCCTGGACACTATGGGTAATTTTAGCACAGCCATTCCACCTAACCGCCACATCTTTAGACTGTGGAAAGAAACTGGAGCACCTGAAGGGAACCACAGAGTCACGGGGAAAATGTGCAACCTCCACACAGACAGTCACCCGAGAGTAGGATTGAACCCAGGTCCCTAGTGCTATGAGGCAACCGTGCTAACCACTGAGCCACCATAATCTGAAACAGAAACAGGCTGTTGAAAAATCTCAGCAGCTCTGACAGAATCTGTGAAGAGCAAGCAGAGTTAACATTTCTGAGTCCAGTGACCATTCTTCAGAATTGATAGAAAGTGGGGGAAAAATGGTATTTATCTTGATGAAAAATGAGTGAGAGAGGCGGGGAAGGAGATGGATGGGTGGAGATGAAATCCAGGGAAAAAGAAAGTTTAAAAACCGGAAGAACTGTGGATACTGTAAATCGGACACAAATACAGAGGCTGCTGGAAAAGCGCAGCAGGTCTGACCGCTTCTGTGAAGAGAAATCAAAGTTAACATTTTGGGTCCAGTGATCCTTCCTCAGAACTGATGGTAGCTAGGACAATATCAGTTTATATGCAGAAGATAGGGGGGGGATGGCAGTAAGAAGAAAACGATAGGCAGGGATAGAGCACAAGGAGAGAGAAGAACAGTTGAACAGACAAGGAGTTGATAGCGATCTGGCTGGGCGGGTGAATGGTTGTTAATGGAGACTGTTAGTGGCCAACAATAGGTAGTGTGCAATAGCAGACAATGTGATAACAAGGCCTGGTGTGTGGGGTAGGGGGGGCTAAGACATGGGAGAGTTCAGGCCCTAAAATTGTTGAACGCGATTTTGAGGCTGGAGGGCTGCAGGGTCCCCAAGTGGAAAATGAGGTGCTGTTCTTCCAGCTTGTGCTGACCTTCACTGGAGCACTGCAGCAAGCCTGAGATAGAGAGCTTGGCCAGGGAACAGGGTGGGGTGTTAAAGTGGCAGACAACTGAAAACTCAAAGTCTTTTTTACAGGCAGAATGCAATGTTCTGCAAAGCTGTCACCCAGTCTACATTGGAGGAAGGTTTGTCAGGCATGGGCGGCACTGTGGCTCAGTGGTTAACACTGCTGCCTCACAGTGCCAGGAACCTGGGTTTGATTCTAGCCTCAGGCAACTTGTCTGTGTGGAATTTGCACATTCTTCCCGTGTCTGCGTGGGTTTCCTCCCACAGTCCAAAGATATGCAGGTTAAGTGAATTGGTTATGCTAAATTGTCCGTAGAGTTAGATGTATTAGTTAGGGGGAACGGGTCTGGGTGGGTTACTCTTCGGAGGGTCGGTGTGGACTAGTTGGGCTGAAGGGCCTGTTTCCACACTGTAGGGAATCTAATCTAATCAAAGCTTTGTTGATAGTAAGCCAGAGAGAAGGGGCAAAAAATCTGCAGATGCTGGAATCCAAGGTAGACAAACAGGAGGCTGGAAGAACACAGCATGCGAGGCAGTATCAGGAGGTGGAGAAGTCAATGTTTCGGGTGTAACCCTTTTTCAGGACCAGGAGTGAGAGAAGTGAACCTAATTATGATGGGGATGATGAGTGGGTGAACATGGGTTGTCTGTGCTGAAAGCTACCCATTTCATGGCAGGGTCTGAGGTGTGGGGGCTGTTAAAGGACACGGAGTGAGGTCTTCAGGCTGTAACATTACTGAACTCGATATTGAGTGTTGGCACAAACTGGATGGGCCGAAGAGCCTTTTCCGTGCTGTATGACTTTATTCACAAGGTATGATGCACCACTGAACCAGCAAGATGTGGCCATTGGTGAACCCCAGGGGAACCTCATCCTCACTGCGAGTTGATGGGTTATTTGCACATACCGCTCAGATCCTTCTCTGCCCAGTGTTGCAGTCAGTTCTGCAGCCAACATATGCCAGTGTGTTATTAAACCGTAAATAATGTGAGGGAGTTAAAGAATGCTTCACAACCTTGAGATTCAGTTGTTCTGCAGAAACCAATTTAGCTGTACTTGTACGCTTTGTCTGAGATGTCAGAAGAATGCAGCAATTGTGCTGGTGTCTGAGAGAACTGCGGTGGTGAGCAGGCCATTGTTCTGAATATCACACCACACATAACCTGACATTCTTTTGATTACATTCTTCAGTTGCAAAAATCTAAATTTTGCAAATCCAGAAAAAAAATGTGTTGCTACAGCCTTTGTCTGATTTCTGGTGGTTGCTAAGGATCGCTTCACTATTTTGTCAGTGAGTCAGCTCCAGCAGCTGTACATGCAGCATTCACTGGTTTGTCTGTGAGGGAGGTTCTGGTGGGGGTGGTGGTGGGGTGTGGTGATGGGGGTGTGGTAGTGGGGGTGGTGGTGGGGGGGTGGTGGTAGGGCGTGGTGATGGGGTGTGGTGGTGGGGGTGTGATGGTGGTGAGGGGGTGGTGGTGGGGATAGTGAGGGGGATGGTGATGGAGGGCGTGGTGGTGAGGTAAGGTGGTGGGGTGTGGTGATAGGGGTGTGGTAGTGGGGGTGGTGGTGGGGGGTGGTGGTGGTGGAGCGTGGTGATGGGGTGTGGAGGTGGGGGTGTGATGATGGGGGTGGTGGTGTTGGTGGGGCATGGTGGTGGGGGGAGGTAATGGGGGTGGTGATGGGGGTTGGTGATAGTGGGGGTGGGTTATTGGAGGTCAGGTGGTGGGGGATGGTGATGGGGATGGTGTTGGTGGGGATGGTGATGGGGGTTGGTGTTAGTGGGCGTGGTGGTGCGGGGGTGGTATTGGTGGGGCGTGGTGATGGGGTTTGGTCTTAGTGGGGCATGGTGGTGAGGGGATGGTGGTGGGGGGGTGGTGGTGGTGGGGGGTGGTGATGGGGGTTGGTGTTAGTGGGGCATGGTGATGGGGGGATGGTGGTGGGGAGATGGTGATGGTGGGATGTGGTGGTGGGGGTGTGGTAGTGGTGGGGTAATGATGGTGGGGGGGTGATGATGGTGGGGAGTGGTGATGGTGGGGCGTGGTGGTGGGGGGCGGTGATGGGGGTGTGGTGGTGGGGGGTGTGACGGTGGGGGGTGGTGATGGTGGGTGTGGTGGTGAAGGTTGGTGGTGGGGGAATGGTGATGGGGGCTGTGGTGATGGGGGTGATGGTGGGGAGTGGTGATGGAGGTGGTGTTGGTGAGGTGTGGTGATGGGGGTTGGTGTTAATGGGGCATGGTGGTGGGGGAATGCTGATGGGGGTGTGGTGTTGGTTAGGGGTGTGGTGATGGGGGTGTGGTGGTGGGGGAGTGTGGTGGTAGTTGGGGGTGTGGTGGGGATATGGTGATGGGGTGTGTGGTAATGGGGTGTGTGGTGGTGGGGGTGTGGTGGGGGGTGTGGTGGTGGGGGAGTGTGGTGGTGGTTGGGGATGTGGTGGGGGTGTAGTGATGGAGGGTGTGGTGATGGGGGTGTGGTGATGGGGGAGTGGGGGGGGTGTGGTGGTGGGGGAATGTGGTGGTGGTTGGGGGTGTGGTGGGGGTGTAGTGATGGAGGGTGTGGTGATGGGGGTGTGGTGGTGGGGGAGTGTGGTGGTGGTTGGGGGTGTGGTGATGGGGGTGTGGTGAGGGGTGTGGTGGTGGGGGATGGTGATGGGGGATGTGGTGATGGGGGGTGTGGTGATGGGGGGTGTGGTGATGGGGGTGGTGTTGGTGGGGAAACGATTGGGAGTGAATCACCAGACAGCTTTGGAGAAAGCAAACATATTCACAACTGCCCACATCTTACTTCCACTCATTGTTCCTGTGCTCTCAGCTCGTGTGTGTCTGTTGATGCCATGTACAAAATTCAGGTCTCCTCCCAATTAATTTAACCAGGAGATGGTTTTTTAAAAAAACTCTCAATGCCACCAGCCTAGGAGGTTACAACAACAACTTATATTGATGTAGCACCTCAGGACATAAAAAAAAACCCCAAGGTGTCTCAGAGGGACATTGCAAAGCCATGTCAGACACAACCACAGTAGGTCATGTTAGACAGGAAGAAAGAGAGGTCAAGAGGTTGAGGAAGCGAATTCCAGAGTTTAGACTTCAGGCATCTGCATGCACAGTCAACGGCGATGGACCAAATACAATCCAGCGATCCACTGTATCTGTTGCCAATGCCACAATGGTCAGCAAAGATGGTGACTGACCACCTGTAAATGTTACATTGTTGTGGCAGGGCCTTCTGGTCACTCTCTTGACTGGCCTCCTAGTTGTCTGATTGGTCATCCCCTGGCCCCCTCTTCACTGTCCTGCTTTCCCCCCCTCCCCTCCTCCATGGTCGCTGCTACCCAACCCCTTCCCTGCCCTCCGTACCATTTCATTCAGGGACTGAGGCACTGTCTGGTCCTTTGAGCGCTCCCTGAGTCAATGGTTTACTTGTTCATTTCCGCGGTGCCAGGCTGCTGAGGGAAATAAACAGGAACAGGAATAGGCCATTCAGCCCTTAGCAGGAATATATCATGTGTAAAGCACACAAACTGACTACTTGTCCGAACTGATCCACACTTCACATCAATCTCCTCCTATCCCCCTTCACCTAGCTATTCCCATTCCTTTTGGTACATCAACAGAGGAGCTGAGAACACAATCTTCTATCCCTCACTCCCTCTGGAGATTTTTAATCAATCTCCCCATCTGTACTACGATACACCACTGGAGCGAGTGGGAACTGAAACTGGCCCAGAGGGAGGGACACTATCACTGCAACACAAGATCCCCGAAATGAACATATCAGTCTCTGGTGGGAAAGTCAACATGATCCCAGCTGACTACAAGGCTGCTCACTCATTAGAGATAGGTGACTGGTGATGGTTTAATGTGAGGGTCTCTTCGTCACAGGGTGAGGGGAGATGTTGAGGAGGAGTGTCCTTTATGGTGACCTCAGCTGGTGTGGGAATTGAACCCATGTTGTTGGCATCACACTGCATCGCAAACCAGCCAACTAAGCTAACTGAACCCCTCTCCCTTGCTCCCTCTATCGAACTGAACTAACCAACCCCCTCTCCCTTGCTCCCTCTATCGAACTGAACTAACCAAACCCCTCTCCCTTGTTCCCCCTATCAAACTGAACTAACCAACCCCCTCTCCCTTGTTCCCCCTATCGAACTGAACTAACCAACCCCCTCTCCCTTGTTCCCCCTATCGAACTGAACTAGCCAACCCCCTCTCCCTTGTTCCCTCTATCGAATTGAACTAACCAACCCCCTCTCCCTTGTTCCCCCTATCAAACTGAACTAACCAACCCCCTCTCCCTTGTTCCCCCTATCAAACTGAACTAACCAACCCCCTCTCCCTTGTTCCCCCTATCGAACTGAACTAACCAACCCCCTCTCCCTTGTTCCCCCTATCGAACTGAACTAATCAACCCCCTCTCCCTTGTTCCCCCTATCGAATTGAACTAACCAACCCCCTCTCCCTTGATCCCCCTATCGAATTGAACTAACCAACCCCCCCCCCTTGTTCCCTTCATCGAACTGAACTAACCAAACCCCTCTCCCTTGTTCCCCCTATCAAACTGAACTAACCAAACCCCTCTCCCTTGTTCCCCCTATCAAACTGAACTAACCAACCCCCCCCCTTGTTCCCCCGATCAAACTGAACTAACCAACCCCCTCTCCCTTGTTCCCCCTATCAAACTGAACTAACCAACCCCCTCTCCCTTGTTCCCTCTATCAAAATGAACTAACCAACCTCCCACCCTTGATCCCTCCATCGAACTGAACTAACCAACCCCCTATCCCTTGTTTCCCCCATCGAACTGAACTAATCACCACCCCTCCCTTTTCCCCCTACTGAACTGAACTAACCAACCCCCCCTCCCTTGTTCCCTCTATCGAACTGAACTAACCACCATCCCCGTGTTCCCCCTATCGAACTGAAGTCACCAACCCCCCCTTGTTCCCCTATAGATCTGAACTAACCAACCCCCTCTCCCTTGATCCCCCTATCGAACTAAACTAACCACACCCCCTCTCCCTTGTTCCCTCTATCAAACTGAACTAACCAACCCCCTCTCCCTTGTTCCCTCTATCAAACTGAACTAACCAACCCCCCCTCCCTTGTTCCCTCTATCGAACTGAACTAACCAACACCCCCTCCCTTGTTTTCTTCATCGAACTGAACTAACCAACCCCCTCTCCCTTGATCCCCCTATCGAATTGAACAAACCAACCCCCTCTCCCTTGATCCCCCTATCGAACTGACCTAACCAACCCCCTCTCCCTTGTTCCCTCTATCAAACTGAACTAACCAACCCCCCCTCCCTTGTTCCCTCTATCAAACTGAACTAACCAAACCCCCCTCCCTTGTTTTCTTCATCGAACTGAACTAACCAACCCCCTCTCCCTTGATCCCCCTATCGAACTGAACTAACCAAACCCCCCTCCCTTGTTCCCTCTATCGAACTGAACTAACCAACACCCCCTCCCTTGTTTTCTTCATCGAACTGAACTAACCAACCCACCCTCCCTTGATCCCCCTATCGAACTGAACTAACCAACCCCCTCTCCCTTGTTCCCTCTATCGAACTGAACTAACCAAACCCCTCTCCCTTGATCCCCCTATCGAATTGAACTAACCAACCCCCCCCTCCCTTGTTCCCTCTATCGAACTGAACTAACCAACCCCCTCTGCCTTGTTCCCTCTATCGAACTGAACTAACCAACCCCACTCCATTGTTCCCTTCATCGAACTGAACTAACCAACCCACCCTCCCTTGTTTTCTTCATCGAACTGAACTAACCAACCCCCCCTCCCTTGTTTTCTTCATCGAACTGAATTAACCAACCCCCCCTCCCTTGTTTTCTTCATCGAACTGAACTAACCAAACCCCTCTCCCTTGATCCCCCTATCGAATTGAACTAACCAACCCCCCTCCCTTGTTCCCTCTATCGAACTGAACTAACCAACCCCCCTCCCTTGTTCCCTTCATCGAACTGAACTAACCAACCCCACTCCCTTGTTCCCTCTATCGAACTGAACTAACCAAACCCCTCTCCCTTGATCCCCCTATCGAATTGAACTAACCAACCCCCTCCCTTGTTCCCTCTATTGAACTGAACTAACCAACCCCCTCTGCCTTGTTCCCTCTATCGAACTGAACTAACCAACCCCACTCCCTTGTTCCCTTCATCGAACTGAACTAACCAACCCAACCTCCCTTGTTTTCTTCATCGAACTGAACTAACCAACCCCCTCTCCCTTGTTCCCTTCATCGAACTGAACTAACCAACCCAACCTCCCTTGTTTTCTTCATCGAACTGAACTAACCAACCCCCTCTCCCTTGTTCCCTTCATCGAACTGAACTAACCAACCCCCTCTCCATTGTTCCCTCTATCGAACTGAACTAACCAACGCCCCCCCCTTGTTCCCTTCATCGAACTGAACTAACCAACCCCCTCCCTTGTTTTCTTCATCGAACTGAACTAACCAACCCCCTCTCCCTTGTTCCCCCTATCAAACTGAACTAATCAACTCCCTCTCCCTTGATCCCCCTATCGAATTGAACTAACCAACCCCGCCTCCCTTGTTCCCTTCATCAAACTGAACTAACCAACCCACTCTCCCTTGATCCCCCTATCGAACTGAACAAACCAACCGCCCCTCCCTTGTTCCCTTCATCAAACTGAACTAACCAACCCCCTCTCCCTTGATCCCTCTATCGAACTGAACTAACCAACCCCCCCTCCCTTGTTCCCTTCATCGAACTGAACTAACCAACCCCCTCTCCCTTGATCCCTCTATCAAGTTTTCCCTTAAGTATGTCTCTGTCCCTCATTACAATGCAATTCCGAATTCCACATTCCACGTTGTCTGAGTAAAGAAGTTTCTTCTGAATTCCCTGTTGGTTTTTATTTTGGTGAAAGTCGGATATTTATAGTCCCACTGTCCTCCTTCAAAGGAATGCTGAGAGCATGGAGATGAAGAGAAAAGAGAAAAATCAAGCAACATTTGATCTGACGACAGATATTTTGTTGGTCATTTTAACTGGCTGCTGTGCTTGCAGAACCCCAGGGCATTTGTGAGAATGACAGGTTACTTTCAACACATGGGGCAGGAACAAGGCAGCCTAACCACAGGAGCCTGCAATGACAGAGGCCAGGCTAACAAGGCTGTCTGAATGGAGCCAGTGTTTGTGATTAAAGAGGATGAAAATTGAAAAAGAGGGAGGGGGGTTGACTCAGTTTCAAAGGCTGGCAGTGAAATCTCTGCAATACAATTGGAAACATTCATATAACAAGCTTCGCTCTGTAATCCCATTCCACTCGCCTGAATTTTAAGTTCTCTGACAGTGCCCTGAGTCTGGTGGCAGTCTTCAGTTGCAAGCAAGTTGATAAAAGTCACGTCAGCTGCTCAATGCTCACTTAATGCCATAATCCCTTGCTAATCTTCCCCTCAGCGCTATCAAAGGCAAAACACTCCTTTACTGTGAATAGTTGCTCTGTAATCCAACAGGTTCTCCTCAATCTTTGAGCTTCTTACACATGTAATTTGGATTTGAGGTGAATTTCATGCATGTGCAATTTTAACTGACACATGCATGAAATCAGCACCATCACTGAGCAGGTTAAACATCTGAGATTTTGTAATTTAAAAAGAACAAAGTTTGGTTCCAATTTCCCTTGATGGAATTGCATTAAAGCTGAATAGCGTTCGCTGATTGTCAAGTAGCCAGTCCTACATTTTCTGTCTGCATTTTAACCTGTTTAATATAAGTAGTGGTGTCCGATGTCTAGTAGCAGTGTATCTAACAGCATCTGCTTTGTATTAAGACTTATCCCCTTTGCATAATTCAATTTTTAGACTTTTCTACAGGGTAATGTGTTGAGAGTGTGAGTGTTCGTAATGTCACAGTGAAGGAAGAGAGAGGACCTAGGTCCTGAATAGGCAGTGCAAGCAGCTCCCAATCCCCTTCAGTTTTCACAGTGCAGGATTGTGAAAGTGGCAGATTCAGAAGGAAGTGTAAATGACAGCGGCAGAATCTAGTTTGAGACCAGATACGGAAAGAGAAATAAATGGCAGTGTTATATAACCTTCCACAGCAGGTTTGGGAGGGGGATGTAAAATGCCAATAGCACTGTGCCAGTCATCTGCCCGTCTCTTCCTTCCCCTTCTGCAGCTAAAGATAATCGAATGCTGATGAATTCGACCAGTACTGGGAGAGGCCAAGCATGGATTGGAGAGCCCACTCCTCCTCACTCCCACCCTCAGGTCTCCACGCCACCTCCTTTACCCTGACTATCTGCTCCACCACACTCAACATTGCATCTTGCACCCCCACCCCAACAACCCCACTCATCTGGCCCTCTGTTCCAGCATTTATTAATTCTGACCTCCCCCCCCCCCCCCCCCACACACACACACACAAATGGCTCCTTGCCATTAGGTGCAGTCCTAGCAGTGGCCACTGTCCCTGGTGGCTCTGCTGAGTCTGAAGAGCTGACAGCATTTGATTGGTTGGCTGCTGTCAGAGGAGGGACTTGCTGCCCAGACAGAGGTGAAAGCTCAACCTGAAAACATTTAAAAGCTGCGACACAGCAGAGGGGCTGTAGTGATAGTGTTCCTATCCCACAGCCGGGAAGTCACATCTCTGAGCAGTTTGATTAGAAAATACCTTCCTTACAGAGGTAGGCTCTTGTGACACATTGGTAATGCCCCGTCTTTGATCTAGGAGACCTGGGTTCAAGTCCTACCTACTCCAGTGGAATATAATAACAGGCTGATTAAAATTACCTTAGAGCCTTTATAACAGGGTGGGGACTGGGGACACAAATCCAGCCCAGAGTGAGGAAAAGGAAGTATGGAGTTGAGATAGAAAAAGACCAAACGTCATCGCATTAACATACTGCAGTAGTGATGAGCTGTGACTCTACACTTGGAAACATTGATTAGCAGCAAAAAATATTTAATACATTGTTAAAAAACAATAACAAATTGAAAATTGTTACCCGTGCCACATGCTAGCAAGGCGAAGGAGAGGAATTGAACACGTAGCTACAGGGATGGTGCAGGAGGGAGGGATTTGGATACTTGGATAATTAGGGCTCATTCTGGGGTAGGTGGGACCTCTACAGATGGGATGGTCTACACCTAAACCAGAGGCGTACCAATATCCTGGGGTGGGGATGGGGGTGGGGGTGGGGGAGATTTGCTAATACTCTTCATGCAAGGAGCATCTGGAATAAGGTGGGTGAATTTGCAGAATGGGTTGGTACCTGGGACTTCAATGTTGTGGCCATTTCAGGGATATGGGTAAAGCAGGGACAGGAATGGTTGTTGCAGTTTCTGGGGTTTAGATGTTTCAGTAAGAACAGGGAAGATGGTAAAAGTGGAGGAGGTGGGGCATTGTTGATCAAGGACAGTGTTATGGTGGCAGAAAAGAGGTTTGAGGACTCATCTACTGAGGTAGTATGTGCTGAGATTAGAATTAGCACAGGAGAGGTCACCCTGTTGGGAGTTTTCTATAGGCCTTCGAAAAGTTCCAGAGATGTAGAGGAACGGATTGCAAAGATGATTCTGGATAGGAGTGAAAGTAACAGGGTAGTTGTTATGGGGGTTTTATCTTTCCAAATATTGATCGGAAATACTATAGTTTGAGTACTTTAAATGGGTTAGTTTTTGTGCAATGTGAGCAGGAGGGTCTCCTGATACAGTATGTAGACAGGCCAACAAGGGACGAGGCCATATTGGATTTGGTACTGGGGAATGAAGCCGGTCAGCTGTTTGATTTGGAGGTAGGTGAGCACTGTGGTGATAGTGACCATGATTCGGTTACGTTTACTTTAACGATGGAAAGGGATAGGTATATACCACAGGACAAGAGTTATAGCTGGGGGAAAGGCAGTTACGATACGATTAGGCAAGATTTAGAATGCATAGGATGGGGAAGGAAACAGCAGGGAATGGGCACAATTGAAATGAGGAGCTTGTTTAAGGAACAGCTACTGCGTGTCCTTAATATGTATGTACCTGTCAGACAGTGAGGAAGTTGTCAAGTGAGGGAGCCGTGATTTACTAAAGAAGTTGAATCTCTTGTCAAACGGAAGAAGGAGGCTTATGTAAAGATGAGACGTGAAGGCTCAGTTAGGGAGCTTAAGAGTTACAAGTTCACCAGGAAGTACCTAAAGAAAGAGTTAAGAAGAGCCAGGAGGGGATACAAGAAGTCTTTTGCAGGTACGATCAAGGAAAACCCTAAAGCTTTCCGTGGGTATGTGAGGAAAAGAAGAATGACTAGAGTAAGATTAGGGCCAGTCAAGGACAGGACTGGGAAGTTGTATATGGAGGTTGAGGAGATAGGAGAAGCACTAAATGAATATTTTTCGTCAGTATTCATACTGTAAAAAGACAATGTTGTTGAGGAGAATACTGAGATACAGACTATTAGACTAGATGCGATTGAGGTTCACAAGGAGGAGGTGTTAGCAATTCTGGAAAGTGTGGAAATGGATAACACCCCTGGGCTGGGTGGGATTTATCCTAGGATTCTCTGGGAAGCCAGGGTGGAGATTGAGGGCCTTTGGCTTTGATCTTAATGCAGTCATTGTCTACAGAAGACTGGAGGATAGTGGATGTTGCCCCCTTGTTCAAGAAGGGAAGTAGAGACAACTCTGGTAATTATAGACCAGTGAGCCTTACCTCGGTTGTGGATAAAGTATTGGAAAGGATTATAAGAAATAGGATTTAAAATCATCTGGAAAGAAATAATTTGATTAGGGATAGTCAACATGGTTTTGTGAAGGGTAGGTCATGTCTCACAAACCTGATTGAGTTCTTTGAGAAGATGACCAAACAGATGGATGAGGGTAAAGTGCTTGATGTTGTGTATATGGATTTCAGTAAAGTGTTTGATAAGGTTCCCCACAGTAGGCTATTGAAGAAAATATGGAGGCGTGGGATTGAGGGTAATTTAGCGGTTTGAATCAGAAATTGGCTAGCTGAAAGAAGACAGAGGGTGTAGGTTGATGGGAAATCTTCATCCTGGAGTTCAGTTATTAGTGGTGAACGGCAAGGATCTGTTTTGGGTCCACTGCTGTTTATCATTTTATCAATGACCTAGATGAGTATGTAGAAGGATGGGTTAGTAAATTTGCAGACTTCACTAAGGTCGGTACAGTTGTGGATAGTGCTGAAGGATGTTACAGGTTACAGAGGGACATAGATAAGCTGCAGAGCTGGGCTGAGAGGTGGCAAATGGAGCTTAATCCAGAAAAGTATGAGGTGATTCACTTTGAAAGGAGCAACAGGAATACAGAGTACTGGGCTAATGGTAAGATTCTTGGTAGTGTAGATGAGCAGAGAGATCTCAATGTCCATGTGCGTAGATCCCTGGAAGTTACCACCCAGGTTGATGGGATTGTTAAGAAAGCATATGGTGTGTTAGCTTATATTGGTAGAGGGATTGAGTTTTGGAGCCATGAGGTCAAGCTGCAGCTGTACAAAATCCTGGTGCGGCTGCACTTGGAGTACTGCGTACAGTCTGGTCACTACTTTATAGCAAAGATGTGGTAGCATTGGAAAGGGTGCAGAGGAGATTTACCAGATGTTGTCCAGTATGGAGGGAAGGTTTTATGAGGAAAGGCGAGAGACTTGAGGCTGTTTTCGTTGGAGAGAAGGTCGAAAGGTGACTTAATAGAGACATACAAGATGATAAGAGGATTAGATAAAGTGGACAGTGAGAACCTTTTCCCTTGGATGGTGATGGCTAGCACGAGGGGACATACCTTTAAATTGAGAGGTGATCGATATAGGACAGATATCAGAGGTAGTTTCTTTACTGAGAGAGTATTAAGAGTGTGGAACGCCCTGCCTGCAGGTGCAGTACACTTGCCAAATTTAAAGGCATTTAAATGGTAATTGGATAAACATATAGATGATAATGGAATAGTGTAGGTTAGATGGGCTTCAGATTGGTTTCACAGGTTGGTGAAACATCGAGGGCCGAAGGGCCTGTACTGTGCTGTAATGTTCTATATTCTATGTTCTACCACTGTGTGGCAAGTACAGTTCACATCTCCCTCACAAATACAGCAACTGTTTAATGCATTTCAAGAGTTAAGACTCACCTCTGAAGGCAGTGCCAAGTTCATTATCCTATGTGTGACAAACCCTGGCGTAAATGATTTTAAAAATTACGTGAACTGAATCGGGATGTTGGGCTAGGAGGAGGCCATTCGGGCCCCTGAATCTGTTACACCATTCAATGATGTTGTGGCTGATCTGCATCTTAACTCGGCCACCTACCTTTACATTTCCCCCTCACCCTCACCCATTCTCCCCCACACCCCCTACAGATGTGAAACTTGTAACAGAGAGGGAAGTTTTCAAATTCAATAAATCCTGTAAATTGTGATCAAACATGAGGAAAAAAACAATGAAGTCTGTTGGAGTGTTGGAAATCCCAACTGGTTCACCTGTATACTCCCAGGAGCAGAGCCTGGCTGAGCTGTGACTCCAGTCCTACTCGGTGTGGAGATCACAGTGAGCTCTGAAGTAGCATTCCTGCTAACACCAGGATAAGGGCACTGTCATCTCATGGACTTCAGGGACTCAATGGCATGAACAGTGGTGTGGTGATGAATCAATCAATCATAGAATGTCTATAGTGTGGAAACAGGCCCTTCGGCCTAGCAAGTCCACACCGACCCTCTGAACGGTAACCTATCCGACCCAGACCCCCTATTGCTCTACATTTACCCCAACTAGTGCAACTAACCTACACATCCCTATGGGCAATTTAGCATGGCCAATTCACCTAAGCTGCACATCTTTGGTTTGTGGAAGGAAACCCACACAGACACGGGGAGAATGTGCAAACTCTACACAAACAGTCACCCGAGTCTGGAATCGAACCCAGGTCCCTGGCGCTGCGAGGCAGCAGTGCTAACCACTGAGCCACCGTGCCACCCTCATGATGGTTGACCATCGCTGGGAAGATACTCAGGGATATGGGATAATGCAGGAAGATGGGACAGCCATTGTCTTGTTGAGGTGCAGAGCAGCTTCAAAGGCCTGATTGATCTGCTCCTCAAATATTTTTCATTCTTTATTTTCTCACGGGATGGGGGTATCACAGGCATGACCAGCATTTGTTGCCCATCCCTAATTGCCCTTGAACTGAGTGCAAAGGACTGTTATGAGTCTACCACGTTGTTGTGCTTCTGGTGTTACAGACAAATCAGACTGGGTAGAGGTTTCCTCCCTGAAAGATAGTAGTGGACCAGATGGATTTTGACAGCAGTTGCTGAGATTAGATTTGTTACACAGATTTATGAATTGAACAACTACCAGCTATGAGGGTGGGATTAGAACCAGGGCAGAACATTAGTCTGGGTTTTGGATTGCTCATCCAGTAATAATCCTATTATACAATCACTGAATTGAACAAGGCCATTCAACCCATCTCACCTGTACTGGCTCTTAAAGGGAGCATTATTCTCTAGTGCCAATCTCCTGCCTTTTCCCCATACCCGAGTGAACTATTTCCATCCAAAACCCTCATTTGTGCAAGCATTTTTTTTAACACTGATCTTCCAACGAGCATCCCATTTAGTCCCACCCTATCCTGATAATCCTGCATTTCCCATGCCTAATCCACAATTCTCTGGACACTATCAGCAACTTAGCACGGCCAATCCACCTAACCTTTGGATTGTTGGAGGAAACCCAAGCAGTCACCTGAGGCTGGAATTGAACCCGTGTCCCTGAAGCTGTGAGGCAGAAGTGCTAACCATTGAGCCACCACTTTTGCTCCTATGTCCTACATTCCTTTGGCGACTTATGGAATGTTGGGGGGCTGTGTCTGTTTTCGGATTGAGGTCACCTCTCAGGTTATCCCTGAAAATTGCCATGTGGATGGTTAACTTGCCTACGGGGGTATTCTGTGTTTCTCACCACGGGGGCACATTCCTTATACCGTGATGCCATTCGCATGTGACTGTGTGGTAAGCAGCACAGGGGACTAATGACCTGAATGAATTCTTGTGCCTGGCAGGCCTCATTGTCAGGGAGGTGAGCATCGAGATATCCCGGCAACAGGTGGAAGAACTCTTTGGACCAGAGGACTACTGGTGCCAGTGTGTTGCCTGGAGTTCCGCAGGAACAACCAAGAGTCACAAATCCTACGTCCGGATTGCTTGTGAGTATTGGAAACAGCCAACAAGAGAGATTGCTGATGTTGACATTGCTGCACCATTTTAGCTAGTGGTTTAACAATAGTGAATAACTAGAATTACTGATGATGGTCGGAAATAATCCTGGCCGTTTTATCATCTGACCTTTCAACTCCAAGCGCAATCTTGTGAAATAATCTTGCCCTCCTTCCAATATTGTTAAAAAATGTTCAATGAAAATATTCAAAGAAAATGCAAAAAAACAAGCTCACTTTATTTAAATCTCCTTGCGGTTTTCCTCCTGAATCTTGCTTGATTGATCTTAAGTTCCTGGAGATTCCAGTGCAACCTGGAGAATTGGCGACCTTAACAATAAATCCAAGATTGCGACTGAGCTGCCCCTGTAATTGTGAGTATGGCATAAATGAGGCTGTCTCAGAAGTGATTTATTTTGTGTTTGCCTAAATATTCTATCGGCACAAGGTTTCAGTCATGTGCAATTCAATCTGCTTTCACCCTTCATTTTGAGTCAATGGCTTGCATTTATGTAGCGCCTTCTGCTGTGTAAAATGTCCCACTGTAACTTGCAGGATGGTCACAGGACAACATTTGGTTACGCGCCATACAAGGAGAGCAAGCTGACTGAAAGCCTGGTCAAAATGTCAGTTTTAAGGGGAGAGACCAGCCAGGTAGAGACATTTGTTGGGGGGTGGGGGGTGGGGTGGGGTCTGTTGGTTGGAGGTTAGGGGGCTTGTTGAGGGCAAATGCTTAACTTCAGGGTCCCAGGCCGTTGAACGCAAGGCAACTATTTGAGGATGTTCAAGAAGCTGCACATGGAATGGATATTTCAGAGGGCTGTGGTTAAGCAGAGGATGAGGAGTTGAGAGAACGTGAAAGAATTTGCAATTAAGAGTAAAAATTGTAGGATTAGGGCATTATCAGGTTTGAATCCATTATACATCATTGACATACTCTGAGTTAAAACCCAGGTTTTCAATGAACAGAGAGTTCTCAGAGTTAAGATACAGGTTTTTTAATGAATTGGTTGGGTTGTCTTGTGACACAGTGGTAGTAACACTACCCCTAGGCAAGTAGATGCAGGTTCAAGTCCCACTTGTTCCTGACATGTGTAATAACCTGTTTAAATAGGCTGATCAGAAAAATAGGTTAAATGAACTGACTAGAACCTAACTCACAGGGTCAAGGACAGCGCTTCATGTAAATTTTCCCAAATTATTCCTTAATCACACATCAACATACTCCTGCTCAGAACAAGGACAAGTTCATGGAGCTCCCCTTAAGGCATTCCCATGTATCCTCATTTAAAGCTGAGGGAATTATGACATCCACCATCCATCCATTTAATAGATGTGACTGTTAAAGTTTTCTTAATTGATTTCTTTCGATTGCCTGTTGACTGGAAGCGTTGTGGTTGCAAGGAAAAGGCAGTCATTGCTTTGTGTTACCAGATGATGACCCAGTAGAGCTGTGAAAATCATATCCCAGACATTTTGTTGCATACTCAACAATGCTGCTTAAAACATTGAGACAATTCACCGCAACTCAATTCATCTGGACTCCACTTCGATAGGCCAGTGTTGAAAGTCTCCCACAACACATTGAGTGGCCACTGTCCCTCTTGTTTTTTTATTCTTGTATGGGACATTGGCAGCATTGGCATTTATTGCTCATCCCTAGTTGTCCTTGATATGTCTTAGCAAGCCTATAAAAGATCCAACCACATTGCTATGGATCTGGATTCACACATCAGCCTGAACAAGGAAGGACAGTAGACTTCCTTCCCTAAAGAACATTCCTGAACCTGTTGGGTTTAACAACAATTGACAGCATTGGATTAGCTTTTCATTTCAGATTATGTTCTCTTTATTGAAATCAAATTTCACCATCTCTCATGGTGGGATTTAAACCCATGTCCCCACGTGTTATTCTGGTGCTCTGGATTACTAACCCAGTGTCGTTGACACGACACCACTGCCCCCTCCACAAAGGATTACTTGCCTGTGGGCAGCTGAAAGCCTCAATCTCTAACGAGAACATGTTCCCAGGAAGAGCTGCTTCTTGTTTATTTCTCGATGGGATGTGGGCAAGACCAGAATTTATTGCCCATCCTGAATTACCCAGAGGGCAGTTGAAAGTCAACCACATTGCTGTGGGTCTGGATCACATGTAGGCCAAACCAGGTAAAGATGGCAGTTTCCTTCCCTAAAGGAGATTGCGAACCAGATGGGTTTTTACAACAATTGACAATGGTCACATGGTCTCCATTAGGTTAGCTTTTTATTCAAGATTTTTATTGAATTCAAATGTCACTATCTGCTGTGATGGGATATGACCCCATGTTCATAGAGGATTACCTTGGGGTTCTGGATTGCAAGACCCATTACATTAACACTGCAATGATTGTGGCCAGTCGTCACAGGAGCTAAATTCAGGATCATGTCACCATTTGGGAAAGCAAGTCTACAGGAATAGCTTCACTGTCCTTAATTTCAGGAGTGACTCATGGTTCACTCTCCTGTCTAAAAGCCTCAGTTTATAACATTGTCAGAATGTACAGCACACTGCCACAGTACAGCACTGGGAGTAACAGCCAGATATTGTGCTGGGGTGTCTGGAGTAGGACTTGAACCCAAAATGTTCTGATATGATAGTACCAGCGTCAGAGTCAAGGCTGACAACAGTAATTCATGTTCCTGGCAGTAATGATTCCTTCTAACTAATAAAGGAGTCAAAGATTGAGGCCAAAACATTGAAGACTTTCAAGAAAGATGTAGATACAGTTCCTAGGACTAAAGGGATCAAAGTGTATGGGGGAGAGAAAGGAACAGATTTAGGGTGGCACGGTGGCTCAGTGGTTAGCACTGCTGCCTCACAGTGCCAGGGAACCAGGTTTGATTCCAGCCTTGGGTGACTGTGTGGAATTTGCATATTCCCCCCATGTCTGCGTGGGTTTCCTCCTGGTGCTCCGGTTTCTTCCCACTGTCCAAAGATGTGCAGGTTTGGTGAATTGCCCGCGCTAAATTGCCCAAAGTGTTCAGGGATGTGTAGGTTAGAGGTTAGGTGCATTAGTCAGGGGTAAATATGGGGTAGGGGGAATGGATGTGTTTGGGATACTCTTTGGAGGGTCGGTGTGGACCTGTTGGGCCTAATGGCCTGTTTCAACATGTGGGGATTCTACATACAGTTGATTAGCCATGATCATAGTAAATGGCAGAGCAGGCTTGATGGACTGAATGGCCTACTGCTACTCCTATTTCTGTGTTTCTGTGATTCTCCTGTGTGTTTGGTTTGTATTCATGTTTACGTGGGTAAGCATCTTCCTCCCAGATTGTCAGTGCTTTAGTGCCACCCCTCACCAGGTCATTCGGACATCCCACAGGATAATCTGAGCTATCTAAAAGCAGCAATCCCTTCATCTCAACCAGGCTGTTGCTGTTACCAGTTTAAAAGGCGGTAGTGTGCCAGGGTGAAAGGGCATTTCATTACAATTCTCAGTTATACTTGAAGGAAAAGATTTGCTCACACTCAGCTAATTAATAATGCTCTCATTATATTAAAGAACCCACATGCCAAAAATGCAATCAGTTAATACATGAACCCTGCATCAATGATCTGTATGATTGGAAAAGTTCCTTTGTAACAATACACTGAGACCTTCGTTAAAACTGAGCTCCCAGCTGGGCTGTCCTTCGGTCATCCAATTTTAAAAATTAAATTAGTTTACAAAGCTGCTTGAAATCAATCCTGTGGCAATGAAACATTAACCTTTAATTGGAATAGAAGGTATGAACAACCATTTCCCATCATACTACTGTTTTACGGTTCCATCTCAATGTTTGTGTTGCTTCATTCCAAAATAAGTAGGAACAGGGTGTGGTACTTTTTCTCTGGAATAGAAGAGGCATGACTTTAATGGAGGTCTTGAAAATTATGAACAGGATTAGTTCAGGTAGATATGAAGAACTGCTTCCAATAGTGAGACGATCCAAAACTAGAATCAATAAGATCATTACTAATAAAGCCAATTAGAAGTTCAGGAGAAATCTTTGACCCGGGGAAACAATGTGAGAGGTGAACAATGCAGGATATATTTAAGGTGAAGCTAAAAGAGTACATGAGAAAGACGATTTTACCACATTCAGATGAACAATGGCTATATACTTGAAGACCTCTGCATGGTGCCCTAGCTACAGTCACAACCTCTTGGACATGGGAGAGAGATCTGGCGATGGTGGACCTTGGCACTGGCACGTTACTCAGTGATGGTTATGGCCTCTGGCAACAAACTGCTTGGAAGTCCATCAGAAGAGGCAAGCAATGGCAGGGAGCACAGTTGGCCAAGAAGAAGGCTCAGAGAAACCAGAGGCCAGACAAGACACATCTTCTCAGCACACTGTTGTCCTCTGCAGCAGAGACTCCCATGACCAAGCAAGGACCTTGAGCCGGGTGAGAGTCAGTACAGAGTTGACCACCAACATGGCACAAACCGTTTGAGATGGAAGACTGCCATTGCGACATGAAGGAGTTTGATCTAGAAAGTTAATGGTGATGAGGAGATGAAGAAGTGGGGGAGAGTCCCATGTAGCATATTCCAGTTGGGCCCGAATGGCCAGTTTCTGTGTCTAGTGATATTATCACTTGACTATTAACCCAGGAACCCAGGCAACTTTCTGGGGATGTGGGTACAAATCCCACCATGGCAGATAGTGAAATTTGAATTCAATAAGTTCCCTTTAGAGCAGAGAACTGCCATCCTTACCTGGTCTGGCGTACATGTGACTCCAGACCCACAGCAATGTGGGTGACTCTTAACTGCCCTCTGGACAATTAGGGATGGGCAATAAATGCTGGTCTATCCAGCAACACCCACATCCCATGAATACATAATAAAAGTATTTGCTGCATTGACCATTTTTAAAGAAACTTTAATGAAAGTGAAAACGCAGCCAAGCTACAAGTGTGGGAGAGGGTCTGATGGCTGGTTCCGTGATAGGGTAGACCTCACCCACCCAAGGCCACCAGGGGAGGGGTCTCAGGCCTGCTACTGACTAACTGCCTTCACTTACTTGATCTGACACCCCTCTCCCACTCACAATTCCAATCTAATCAAGAAACTGGAAATCGACTGGGAAAATCTGATCAACTTCTATGACCTACCTCTAAAGGATGCATTTATAGAGCCAAATTCCCAGTGTCACCATATCCCTGAAATAACTCTACAAAGGCCAATATCCTGTCACCCTTTATTTACATGACCCTGATGCAACTAGCACATTATCAGCTCCCAGAGGGAGCAGACCCCCGACACTCCTGGTTTTTTTTCTCTTTTTTTATTTAATTTTTTTTTAATTTCCCCCACACTACCGTCTAACTGCGGTAGTGCTTATTTTTTCCCCAGCACCCATGTTGTGTGTGTGTGCAGGTGTGATACACAGTGAGAGACACAAGGTGCACAAATCTTTATTCAATTTCCACCACCAGGAAGAAAGGAAACACCTGAGTGGCCAGTGACAAGCAGTGCCCTTCACATCAAAGGGCAATGCTGCGTGATCAAACAGTGAAGGGGAGGGCAGGGATTAAATCAAAATAGAGTTGGAGGGGGAAATAATGCACTCCACTCCCTGCGTTGCCCACCTCTCCCTGAACAACTCCAGGGTGTTGGTGAACACTCCTGTTTATATTTTTTTTCCTTCCTTTTTTCCCCACACTACCGCCTAACTGCGGTAGTGTTTATTTTTTCCCCAGCACCCATGGTGTGTGTGTGCAGGTGTGATACACAGTGAAAGACACAAGGTGCACAAATCTTTATTCACTTTCCACCACCAGGAAGACAGGAAAACAAACACTCCTGTTTATATCTGTCAGCCTGGACTCCCTGATTGAACCAGGTTAACAGCCTCAGTCAGGGAACTTGTATTCGATGATTCCCAGCTGACTGACCTTGTTACAATCACTATAGCCCCAAACCTACAGCAGCTGATAGTGCTGATACAGGGAACAGGATCAGGAGAAAACTGGCTCATTGGCACACCTTACAATGTTAGTGCTGTATGTTCTAGTGGGCGGCACTGTGGCACAGTGGTTAGCACTGCTGCCTCACAGCGCCTGAGATCCGGGTTCAATTCCCACCTCAGGCGACTGACTGTGTGGAGTTTGCACGTTCTCCCCGTGTCTGCGTGGGTTTCCTCCGGGTGCTCCAGTTTCCTCCCACAGTCCAAAGATGTGCAGATCAGGTGAATTGGCCATGCTAAATTGCCCGTAGTGTTAGTTAAGGGGTAAATGTAGGGGCATGGGTGGGTTGCGCTTCGGCGGGTCGGTGTGGACTTGTTGGGCCGAAGGGCCTGTTTCCACGCTGTAATGTAATCTAATCCAGCCATCTGCTGAAACCAGAATGGGGCGCCATGTATGTTTTTTTCAACAATGACACATCATGTCACTGATTGAAGCAGTTGTCAAGTATTGGTAATGGGACTACTGGAAGACAAAAAATCTGATTTTTCCCATAGAAACTGATAAATCATTGCAAGATTGACGTTCCAACAAATAGTACTTTGTTCACTTTCGAAGGTGCAATGAATCAAAGCACATCGTTGCTGTCCAATCTCTCACAAGGTAAAAGCTTTCTGCAGCTTACAAAGAACCATTGCACAGTCTGCACTAATACAGTGCTAACAACATGCACACTGCTGCAGCCTCACTTGCTGTGGGCATTCAGGAAATCACACCCTCAGCTGACCCCTGAAATAACAACAACAGCACCCCGCATTTAAGTAGCCCCCACTTAGCGTACCAGAATAATGTCCTGAAGAAGGGACTCAAAGTGTTAACTTTATTTTTTTCTCTGCACAGATGCAGCCAGACCTGTTGAGTTTCTCCAACGCTTTCTGTTTTGTGTTTCAGATTTTCAGCATCTACAGTTCTTTGTTTTATATCAAAACAATGCATGGCCTCTTTCTGTGCATTAAGTTTTCTAATGATTCTATTCCACTTTGCATCAGAGTAAGAAGCAAAATTTGATACAAAGTCAGAAAGAACAGATGACCCAGTTAGTGAAAGGGGTAAATAATACGAGAGCATCTTTAAGGAAGAGGACAGCCAGAGAGGATGGAGACACGAAGGGGAGCAATTTAAGGAGCATGTCACTCATCCAAAGACCATTTATAGCCTCCTTTAATAACCCAGCCCAGTTCTGTAAAACTGAAATCACTCTGGGAAAAGGGAGAGTGCCTGTTTAACAGGATGTTTGTTGAAGAGACACAAGTTTTGATTCAGAGTTACAAAATGAACTGCGCTGCAAGTTATTGGCAGAATCAGGAGCTAGATGTCCAGTCAGGTGCCACCCACACATTTCCTGCTCACCACCTGTGCCAAGGAGAAAATCAAAACATTATGTTACACCTTTGGCAACCCTCAAGTTTTGGCATGTAAAGGGTGGGCCATTTGCTAATTCTCTGGGGACTAAGATAAAAACACTGTGCTGCACTTGCATATAAACTGAAAGTGCTGGAGAAACTCAGCAGGTCTGGCAGCATCTGCAGAGAGAGAAACAAAATCAACATTTCAAGTCTAACATGAATCTTCTTTCGGTACTGAAGAAATGTTATACCTGGCTTGAAACATTGACTCTCTCTCCACAGATGCTGTCAGACCTGCTGAGTTTCTCCAACACCTTCTTTGTTTGTTAAGTTTGAAGATTTAACTCAGATATTGTTTTTTTGTGTCCTCAGAGTTCTCTTCTTTTTACACAGGTTGGCTGTAGATTGTCGTGATGTAGGCTGCTTTCAGCTCAGCCAACCCATTGTCAGCTACTCATTGTCCCCATTAGTAGCTTTCCTACTTCCCTGGCTTACAATCAATAATTGCTTTTTTTGTGTAACTTGCTTTCTGTCTCTCAGGTCTCTGCCTCTATCTATCTGCTCACTCCTTCTCCCCATTCCCTCCTATCATCAGCATATATACTATCTTTTCCGAGCTACTATCAGTTCTGAAGTAGGGCCACTGGACTCGAAACGTTAACTCTACTTTCCCTCTGCTGAGAGACCTGCTGCGTTTCTCCATCATTTTCTGTTTTTCTTTCAGGTTTCCAGTATCTGTAGTTCTTTGTTTTATTTTTGGCCTATAGATTGTGTTCCTGTGCCTAGTTCATATCTTCTATTCTATGATCACTACGCAAGATTTCAACATGTTCCGACTCTGCATTAATCTACTGGGACATTATTTCAATTGGTAGACAAATATATTTATTAAAATGTGAGTTTTTATCATTTCTACATGTTCTCATTATTTCAAAAGGAGTTTAAAATAATTTCATTCATTTAGTGCCTTTCACATACTCCAAATGTCTTAAAGCACTTTACAGACAATAAACTTTGTGAAGACTTGTCATTATTGTAACGTAGGTAAAATCTATGACTGCAGATGCTAGAAACCAGATTCTGGATTAGAGTGGTGCTGGAAAAGCACAGCAGTTCAGGCAGCATCCGAGGAGCAGCAAAATCGACGTTTCAGGCAAAAGCCCTTCATCAGGAATACAGCTGTAATGTAGGAAATACGATGGCCATTAATGTAATATTGGCCCAATAATCTGTTTGTGGGATGTTGGTTAAGGGAGAAGTATTTGCCAGGATATCAAGGAAGAGCGCTCTGTTGAAATGGCTTGGTGGTATTTCTTACATCCTTTTAAGAGGGTCTTGTTTTAATGTTCCTTCTGAAACACAGCACCTCCAACCATTCAACAGCACCTCAACGCTGCACTGAAGTCTCAGGCTCGGTTATGTGTTCAGGACTCTTAGTTTAAATCCATAACCCATTGTCTCAGAGACTAATTGATTGATTCATTCATTTATTGTTGTCATGTGTACCGAGATACAGTGAAAAGTGTTGTTTTGTGTGCTCTACAGGCAGATTGTACTACACAAAGTGCATCAGGGTAGCAGAACAGAGAAGGTGCAGAGAGAGAGAGAGAGATATCAGAATTAACGTGAGCTAAACTAAACTCATTGTGTGTTATAAGGAAATCTATAATGTAAGTTTTATAACTGACAGATGATGTTGTC
This sequence comes from Chiloscyllium plagiosum, assembly GCF_037043375.1. NCBI lineage: Eukaryota > Metazoa > Chordata > Chondrichthyes > Orectolobiformes > Hemiscylliidae > Chiloscyllium > Chiloscyllium plagiosum. The sequence goes on from NW_028270174.1 coordinate 7,493,519, forward strand.
TTATTTGATTTATTTGTTGTCATATGTACCTGGGTACAGTGAAAAGTGTTGTTTTGTGTGAAGTACAGGCAGATCATGCCACACAATGACCATAAAGTGATGGAATAGAGTGAGGAATGCAAAATTCCGGCTCCAAAGAAGGTGCACAGATAGCAAGATCAACGTTAGATTTGAAATTAGAGAGGTCCATTCAGCAGTCTAATAGCAGTGGGGAAGAAGCTGTTCTTGAATCTGCTGGTACATGTGTTTAAGCTTTTGTATCTTCCGCCTGACAGAAAAGGGTGCAAGAGATTGTAACCGGGATGGGAGAGGTCTTTGATGGTGTTGGCTGCCTTCCTGAGGCATGAGAAGTGTAGATGGAGTCAGTGGATGGAAGGTGGTATTTGATTATTAGCATCTTCCCTATCTTTTTATCCATTAATGGGATTTAGCTCTCACTGATGTAGGATCTAACTACCTTGTGAAAGTGGTGACAATCCACCTTCCTGTGCCACTGCAATCATGTGGTGACCTATTTATTTATGACTAAGTGGATGCTGAGCTGTTACAGTATGTAGCAGTTAAGGCACTATAGTTACTGCAGTCTCGATCAGATAAAGTTTGAGTTTTTCTGTCTCAAAATCAACTTGTTGCATTTTTAACAACAATCCAGTGGCTTCAGTTATGTTGGTTGATGTCGGAAGCTGGGGTTGTTGTGCTTAGATGGAGAAGAGGTGTCTGAAGCCATGTGATATCGAGACAGAGTAGACAGAGAGCAGCTCTTCCCGTTGGCAGAAGATGCAGAGTTGAAGTGGATGGCAAAAAGCCACAAAGGACAACACAAAGAAAAACATTTGCTTTTTGGAATTGGACGAGCATGCAAACATTTCCAAGCTTGCAGTGTCCAGGGGAATGGCGGAGGGGAGAGACACCAGTTTCTGGGCACCATGGGGCAAATATCCTCTTTCTCTGCTAAAACCATTCTTTGTTGGCCATCTCCAATGGTTGCTTTAGTTGAGTGAAATCAAACACTCAGACTGAAGTTTAGACTCCAACCGCCCACATTGTTAACTGATACGACACGGGGTAAACCCCTCTGCTAATTTAAACCAGCATCAGATAAGATTCATCCCGTGTAATAATCTGTTAAAATTCGAGAGCCAAAGAACTATCCCAAAAGTCACTATTTTAAGTAAACATTAACTTTTTTTATGTCTAACAGAGAATATTAACTAACAACTATTTACAACTCTTTTTTCTTAAACCTATATTTTACATCCTCCCTACAATACTTGTCCAATAAAATAAATCCCGATTATGATTTACAGAAAAGTAATCATGTTCCAAAACCAGTTAGCTTCCCTGCATTTCCTCGGTAGATTTTCTGTCCAGGTTGGTGTCAGTTTTTTTTTCCACTGTGTAAACTCCTTCTCCAGACGGGTACCTCTCGGAGAGCTCTCACTCACAGCCTACATCTGTTGGTCTTTTGACAGTTCTCCTTGCCGCTCTGGCTAACTGTTCAAAATGTCTGATATTTATGCCCCGAAACATCAGATCGTTTCATTGGTTTTAATACTGTCAAAATACTAAATTCAAACTTGACTGGAGTTTGATATCTTGGGACATAATTTAAACCTATTGGCTGAATTTGAATTTGTTTTTGTCTCATGACAACCCAGCTACTCTAGCTGTTTTTACCAAATGTTGCATAGTTACCTTGTCCTGGACTCTCTGTTCTTCTCTCAGTCCTTGCTAGCTTTTTCAATTCTCTTAAAGGTACAGTACCCCTACACCTTCGTACCATTATGAATTGTTCTGGATTACCATTCTAGTACCATGAGACTGTGGCACTGGTCACATCATAAGGGCAACACAGTCAGTGCAAGACAGCTTCTCTGCTGATGGTTACCTTTCCCACCTGTAAGCATTTACTGCTGTAAGTTGGAGGTTAATGACCTGTCTCATCTGTTGTTCAGATCTACGGAAGACCTTTGAACAGGAGCCACTGGGGAAAGAGGTATCGATCGAGCAGGAAGTTCTGCTTCAGTGTCGTCCCCCTGAAGGAATCCCATTGGCTGAGGTGAGTTTCTGCAAGACGTGCCTCCAAATGCAATTGCCCCACTGAGCCACCCTGGCAGGATTTGCTCAGAGGTTAATATGAAGCCATAATTTTAAATAAATAGAACCTAATATGATTAATGAGTTGTAATAAAGTAGTTACTATGTGCTTCTGGCTGAAAAGCTTGATCGGTAAAGATTAATGGATTTGAATCTAGTTAAAACGTGCACTGCAGACAGATTCTCTTGATTTACTGGACTCAAGTGGAGGTATTTGCAAACTGTTCCCTTTCCTGGTCCTGAGTGGACTCAGTGGTTCACTTCAATGGCTTTGACATCCCCCGTTTTCAAAGGTTGGGCTGCCTTCCACGGAATCTGGAGTTGCCAACTCCATTTGGAAATACTCCTGGAGGGTTAGTTACATATACATTAGATTTTTAGATTAGATTAGATTACTTACAGTGTGGAAACAGGCCCTTCGGCTCAACAAGTCCACCCAGACCCATTCTCCTACATTTACCCCTTCACATAACACTACGGGCAATTTAGCGTGACCAATTCACCTAACCTGCACATCTTTGGACTGTGGAAGGAAACGTGCAAACTCCACATGGACAGTTGTCTGAGGCTGGAATTGAACCTGGGACCCTGCGGCTGTGAGACAGCAGTGCTAACCACTGAGCCACCATGCCACTCCCAGGGCCCATCAGAACTGCAAGGAACTGCTCGTCAGATCAGAGGCACACCCTGCCTTGTGCTTGCTGCTGATGGGTTGATCAGGCTTCTCAGATGGGAGCGGGGATGGGATAATAGGGACTGAAGGAAGCAGCCATCCAAGCGGGATCTCCAAGACTTCCACCAGGTTCCAGCCTTTTCTCCTCCTCCCTATCATCAGGCCTCAGAGATTCAGACCCATCACAAAGGCTTCAGACATTTCAAAGCCATTGTCATTCTGTCCTGTCCATTATGTGAGATATGTAATGATCAGTAAACCTCTGGAATCCAATTTTTCCTCAATTGCCAATAGTAGGAATGCCCAGCCTTCAGTTGGATCAGCCATGATCTTATTGAATGGTGGAAGAGACATGAAGGGCCAAATGGCCTAGTTCCTTTCCTCACCTGTATGTTCATAGCTTTCCATTCGATCATTGATGCTGACCATTAAGTATGTGGACCTTTTACAGGAATGTGGTAGAGTTCAACAATTTGGAAAATGCTCTGAGATTACTCAACAAGCCAGCTCATACATACCAAAGGTATTCTTTCAGCATAACATTTTGATAAAAAGTCTGAAGGATAACTTAGCTCGACATTTTAAGCAAATGCTTATCTGGATGTGTGTGTGGATGGCTTGCCCAGCATTACCCACTCCTCACTGCTCCTTCTGAAGGTGGTGATGAACTGCTGCACAGTGGGAGGCAGTGGCATGGTGGTAATGTCGCTGGACTAACATTCCAGAATCTCAGAGCAATATTCCCGCAACGTGGGTTCAAGCCTCACTATGGCATGTGATGGAATTTTAATTGAATAAGGATCTGGAGTAAAGAGCTGGTGACCATATAAACATTGTTGATTGTCGGGAAAACACCATGTTGTTTGTGTGGGAAGGAAATATGCCATCCTTACTTGGTCTGGCCTACTTGTGCCTCTGGACCCATAGCTATGGGATTAATTCTTAACTGTCCTCTGGGCAATTTGGATGGGCAATAAATGCAGTGATGCCAAAATCCTATGAATTAGCTTTATTTTAAAGAAGGTCTGTGTGGTGCAGGTACACCCAAGTGCTGTTGGGGAGGGAGACTCAGTTTATTGACCCCGGAACAGTGATATAATTCTGAGTCAGGGGATTGTATAACATGGAAGAGAACTTGGACAGTGTTAGTGTGCACCTCCTGCCCTTGTCTTCTTGGAGTTCATGGGTTTAGCAGGACGCTAATCCTTGCTTGATTGCGGATACAAGACTAAAATGAATTTGTAGGAACAGGCAACAGAGAGGAAGTTTTACTTGACATTCTCCTATCCATTAGTTTCTTCTTTGCGTTGTTTAATGACTCACAATTGTCATTTGATTATGCAGTCTTTATTGATTTAGTAGATCCTTGTGCCTTTGTGAACTCTAACCTTAACTATTCCAGCACACATATGGCTGACCTCGCACACTCTGTAAACTGGAAGCTATCCAAAAACTCTTCTGCCTGTGTCTAATTCATACCAAGTACATCCATCTATTTCTCCTGTTTTGTGTTGACCTGCAGTGATTCTCTGTCGAGAATATAAAATTCTCGCCCTTATTTTCAAATCCTTCCATGGCCTTACCCCCTCCCTATCTCTGCAATCCCCTCTAACTGCTCTGGAGATATCTGGACACTCTCTCATTCTGACCTCGATCATCCCGTGGTTTAATCTCTCTGTTACTGGCACCCATACCTTCTGCTGCTCAGCTCCCAAACTTTGAAATCTCTTCTAAATCTCTCCACCTTTCTTTCCTTTTTAAAGCCTTGGACCAAGTTTGGAGGCCATTTTACCTATTTCTGCCTTCTGCAGCTCATCATCATCGATTGTTTTACCCTGCATCCATGTGGGGACGTGGGAGGTCTCATTATGGGAGAGGTGCCCAGGAGTGATGACAGTGGGAAGATATTGCAAGGCATATGCAAGTTGATACTCATGTATAAGTGTTACAAAAAACAGTTTGTAACATTGAGATATAACATAGTTTTTAGCTGTTAGCTGTGTCCTGTGTTCTCTCAGTTAACGGCATGAATTGTTCCAAACTTCTGTGAAGACTCAGACTATTTAATTATTAAATACTATTTGTGCCTTAACGTCAGACATGCTTTCCCATTTTCTTGCGCAGATCTGCATATTACTTAAATATTGAAGAGCATTATCTTTTCTCCATTGAATAAATAAACAATGTTTGTTCATCACCCAGGTGTTCCCACTTAAGCAATGCAGCACGATGCCAAGGTTAAATTATTAATAACTTCTAATGCCACTTTTCCTTCATATTCAAATTGGAGACACTGGTGTACAGCGTTCTTCACTGATTCCGAATGGGAATGTGTCTGGGGAATGTTTGTGGTTAACCTTTGAAGATAATCAGGGGATTTACTACAGAGTGCTGGCTGCTGCTGTCTCATACAACACACCGTCTCTGTGTATTGGTAGAACAAAAAACTGGGAGGTGTGCTCCAGTAGCAGCCCAGTTTTATGGTGGGAGAAATCGCATCTCCAACCTGGGTCAGCAACGATTGCAAGTCACAGACAGCAGGCCGACTGTGCTTGGTGGCTGCTCTGTTCCTTTTGAGAGCGTGCTGAATCGAACGCTGTTCGAAGGAGTTCTTCTCAACTCACTCTTAAAAGGGTCACCCCTCTATTCTTAGACAATACCCTCTGGCCCTGACTCTCTCATGAGGGGACACACCCTCTTGTCATTTACCACAGATTATGTGTTGGTGGGAAGGAGGAAGGGGGGGGGGGGGTGTTGGAGATGTGAGGATGGAGGGGAGAGACAGGGACTCCTAACATCAGGTCTGCCCAGTTTCTCTGTGACCCATTCAGTCCAGAGTAGAATGTCCCTGAGCTGCCTGAGCAGCAGTCACAGACCCCGCCTTATGGTCAGAGTTGGAATTGCGGTTAGACAACCCAAATCAGAAAGGAGAAAATGAAGTCTGCAGATGCTGGAGATCAGAGTCGAGAGTGTGTTGCTGGAAAAGCACAGCAGGTCAGGCAGCATCCGGATCACCAAGCGTCGACTTTCCTGTTCCTCGGATGCTGCCTGACCTGTGCTTTTCCAGCACCACACTCTCAGCCTCAATCATAAAGTCATACAGCATAGAAACAGACCCTTCAGTCCAACCAGTCCATGCCAAAGATAACCCCCAAGCTATACTACACCGACCTGCCTGCTCCTGGCCCATATCCCTCCAAACCTTTCCTATTCATGGATTTGTCCAAATGTCTTTTAGACGTTATAATTGTGCACCAGTAGATTCAGGAACAGCTCCTTCCCAGCCATTATCAGACTGATGAATGGATTCTCTTGCCTTTACTAATGCTGATCTTGCTGACATTGATCTCCCTTGTACACCCTGTTATTGTCTGCCTCCATCTAAATCTTTTGTTCTGCACATCCTTGGGCTTACTATGATCTGCCTGTACTGCTCATAAACAAAGCTTGTCACTGTACCTCGGTACAAGTGACAATAAATGAATAAGTCAACCAATCACATCCAACAATTGCTCAGGAAGTTCATTCCACACACAAACCACGCTCTGTGTAAAACATTTGCCCCTCATGTCCTTTTTTAAATCTCTCTCCCCTCACGTTAAATATGTGCCCCCTAGCCTTGAAATCCCCCAGCCTGGGGAAAAGGCAACCACCACTACTCGATCTGTAACCCTCATGTCGAAAATTTTTTCCAAACTGAAAAGAACTGCAGAGATGCTGGAAATCAGAAATACAAACTGGACTTGCTAGCAAAGCTCAGCGGGTCTGGCAGCATCTGTGGAGAGAAAGCAGAGATAGCGTTTCCAGTCTGGTGACCTTTTCTTGGAATTTCTCAATGTCGCGTTATTATAAATGAGGTCACTGGATGCTCAGCGACCTGACCTCCTGCCCAACTGACTCCAGGGTTGGCAAGGCATTCCTGCTTAAACATCTGCCAGGGTCCCACACAGCCCCTATCCCCACCCCTCCAGTAAATGGATTTTGAATCCCAACTTATGCCTTTCAAGTAAAGAATATTCATTTCCCACAGTCAACAGAAAAATAAAGGTACGAACTCAGCATGTAACAAAACAGATGCCTTGAAAGCTGAAACAGTTACTTTCAAAACACAACCTTTCATTTTACCCCAAGAAAAAAATTAATCTGACCCCACCTGTGATAGGGGAGTGAGACTGTGCTAATGAGGTGTGAGACTGTGACAAGGGGAGTATGACTGTGATGGGAGAGTGTGACTGTGATGGGAGAGTGTGACTGTGATGGGAGAGTGTGACTGTGATGGGGGAGTGAGACTGTGCTGGGGGAGTGAGACTGTGATGGGGGAGTGAGACTGTGATGAGGGAGTGAGACTGTGATGGGGGAGTGAGACTGTGATAGGGGGCTGTGACTGTGATGGGGGAGTGAGACTGTGATGGAGGAGTGTGACTGTGACAATAGGAGTGAAACTGTGATGGGGGACTGTGACTGTGATGGGGGAGTGTGACTGTGATAGGGGACTGTGACTGTGATGGGGGAGTGTGACTGATGAACCAGGAAATTTGGAGTGGTGCCAATTAAGCAGTATGGCTCTGTGCTTCAGGGGAGGGAGCATTTTGCCGTGGTACTGGATGGGGAGGCATATCAGATACTTGTCTTTATTAAGTAAGCCATTGAATATAAGAGCAATGAGGTTATGATGGATATAACATTAATTAGGCCAGAGCACTGTGTGGAGTTTTACCCACCACACTATAGGAAGGATGTGATTGCACTAGAGAGGTTACAGAGGAGATTCATCAGGATAATGCCTGGGCTTCAATGTTTCAGCTATGTAAAGAGACCAGATAGACTGCTGTTGCTTTCCTAAGTGCAAAGGAGACTGAGGAGGAATCTGATTGAGGTATGTTTTTAATTCACTTATGAAATGTAGCCATCTCAGGGAGCAGTTAGGAGTCAACCTCCAGTTAGAGAGTCACATGTAGTTCAGACCAAGTAAGGATTTCCTTCCCTAAAGAACATTAGCCACCAGATGGGTTTCTCTGACAATCATTTCATGGTCATTACAAGACTCTTAATTCAAGATTCTCTTTATTGAATTCAAATTCCACCATGGTAGGGTTTGAACCAGGATGCCCAGAACTTTAGCTGAGCTATTGGACTATAGTCTAGCGATAATACCACTGGGCCATTACCTCCCCAATGCACAACGCTCTGAGGAGAGGAGACAGGATAGATCGGGAGAAGCTTTCCCCTTAGCAGAGAGGCCAATAACTGGGGGGACACACTGTCAAGGGAAAGAAGTTAAAGAGCAGTTGAGGGAAAAGAAACTATTAATCCAGACAGCTGTGGGTATTGTGAACTCACTAACAATAGGGTGATAGAACAAGGAACCCTCAAGATAGTTAAGAACTATATAGAGAAACAGTTGAAATGCCATAACATACAAGGCTATGGACCAAGTGCTGGAAGATAATATTAGAATGGATGGATGTTGAAGACTGATTGGCACAGATAGGCAGAAGGGCTTCTTCCTGTGCTGTAAAATTTCTATGACTCTAAAACTTCTAAGGATCCCTTCTCCATGGAAACATCTTCCTGTTCTGCTTCCATTTGAGTCAGGCCACTGACAACTCTTCTTCTTTAACCCAAATTTATTGGCGGTTCAGGAGAATGAGAGATGATTCTATTGAAGAATATACACTTCAGAAGATCTGAAGCAGGGTAGTTGCTGGGAGAATATTACCTCTCATTAGGGCAACCTGCCCACTCCCCAGGGAACGCAGTTTAAACATAAAGAGTCATCCATTTAAGATCGAGTTCAAGGCCAGCTTAATCTCTCTGAGGATCATTAATGTTTGAAATTCCCTTGCCCAGAGAGCTTTGGAGGTTGGGTGATTGAATATATTCAGGGCCTGGTTAAACAGATATTTCTGGTAAGGAAGCTACCATCAGTTCTGAGGAAGTGTCACTGGACTTGAATCATTAACTCTGACTTCTCTGCACAGATGTTGCCTGACTTTCTGAACTTTTCCAGCATTTCTGATTTTTGTTTCTAATTTCCAGCATCCACAGTTATTTCAGGTTTTGTTTATAGTTAGATATTTGATTGATGATGCAGTCAATAGTTTTGGAGGACAGGTACAAAATGGACTTAAAGCCTCATCAGACCAGCCATGATCTTATTGACTGACGAAGCAGGCTCGAAGGGCTGAATGGTCTACTCGGGTTTCTTACGTTCGTCTGCGCTGGTAACATCTATTTCACAATTTTGGAACAGATCAAAGAACTGAGCTAGGCAATAAAACACAATAGATCTCCATTATGGACCATAATCATTAGATATGATAGCAGAGAAACCCACATCTTAATCATTATAACCACATCTTAATCATTATGGCAATTAATGTCTGGATTTATGCCAAACACTAAATCGAAGACCCAGATTGTACAGGAGTAACAAGGACTTTATAAAACAAAAGTCTCCACATATAAATTAACAAGCTTCTAAAGCTTGTGTAAGTAATGCACTGACTCATAGAGAAATCGTATTCCTCTGGTGAGGGAAAGCACAGAGCACTGTTTGAGCTACGTCCTTCAGAAATATTGTCAGGAAATATTTTCACATGGTTATGGAAATCTGGACCTCTTCCCCTTTCCAAAACAGTTGCAGTTTTGGGACAAATAGAGTGAGGAGAGGGATGTCAGTGAATCAGGCGGTGGATGTGGTTGGGATCAAGTGAAAAATTCAATGCTGAGATGATTAGAATTTTTCTCCCTTAAGGTTTAGAAACCAAGACAAGTAGCTAAGATGAGTGGCACCGTGGTTAGCACTGCTGCCTCACAGCACCAGCGACCTGGGTTCAGTTCCCGCCTCAGGCAACTGTCTGTGTGGAGTTTGCACATTCTCCCTGTGTCTGCGTGGGTTTCCTCCAGGTACTCCGGTTTCCTCCCACAGTCCAAAGATGTGCAGGTTAGGTGAATAGGCCATGCTAAATTGCCCGTAGTGTTAGGTGCATTAGTCAGAAATGGGTCTGGGTGGGTTGCTCTTCGGGGTGTCAGTGTGGACCTATTGGGCCGAAGGGCCTGTTTCCATACTGTAAGTAATCTAGACTTAAGGGACATGTCCTAATCGAACAAAGGAAGATATTCAAGGGGCTGAATGGCCTTCTTTGTATCAACTGTGTTTCAGTTGTTTTATTCGTTCATGCGATGTGGACATCACTGGCTAGGCCAGCCTTTATAGGAATAGGAGGAGGCCATTCTGCCCTTCGAGCCTGTTCTACCATTCAATGAGATCATGGCTGATCTGTGGCCCAAATCACTTTAAACCTTTGCTTAACAAAAAGAAAGGTCTATCTCAGATTTAAAATTAACACCTGATACAGCATTCATTGTGGTTTGTGTAGGAGAGTTCCAAACTTCTCCCACCCTTTTTGTGTAGAATTGTTACCGAACATCTCTTCTGAACAGTCTGGCTATTCTGAGACTACGCACCATTTTTCTCGAATCCCCAACCAGTGGAAATAGTTTATCTTTATCGACGCAGTTTTTTTCCTGTTAATGTCTTGAAGGCTTTGATGAGACTATTCCTTACCCTTCTACATTCTACAGAAAACTGGCCTAATTTGGGTAATCTTTCCTGATAACCTCACCCCTGAAGTCCAGGTATCATTATTGTAAATCTACGTTATACTCCCTCCAAGGCCAATCCATCCTTCCTAAGATGTGGTACCCTGATCACTCAGTACTCCAAGTGGGGTGTAACCAGGGTTTTGTGCAATTGCAGCATGACTTCTGCATCCTTGTGCTCCAGATGCATTTATTGCCCATCCCCAATTGCCCCAAGGGTGATGAGGAGTCAGTCACATTGCTGTGGGTGTGCAGATACAACAATGAACAAAGAATACATGGTGACCATTAGATCAGAGTTAGATACAGCTCTTTGGGCTAAAGAGGTCAACGAGGAAGCAGAATCAGGGACTGAGATGGATGATCAGCCATGATAATAACAGATAGGGCAGCAGGTTTGAAGGGCCGAATGGCCTACTCCCCCTACATTTTTAAGTAGTCTTTGTGAGAATGGCACTATATTCTGTATATATCTAAGTCACTCGTAAACCATTTACAATCTTCTGACTGGCTCAGTGAAGTCCTCTACTGGATTCTCTCAATAAGTGCAGCAAGTGTACATTCTAATTAATGACAAATCACAACAGTACAAGCTTAACAAACGCACTGTTTAAAATACAGTGTCCCAGGATACTGCACCT